>NC_072373.2:199717500-200017500 GCF_028885625.2 Pongo pygmaeus
ATAGGAGGAGCTATGAATTTTTTTTTTTTTTTTTTTTTTTTTGAGACAGAGTCTCGCTCTGTTGCCCAGGCTGGAGTCCAGTGGCATGATCTCGGCTCACTGCAAGCTCTGCCCCCTGGGTTCACGCCATTCTCCTGCCTCAGCCTCCTGAGTAGCTGGGACTACAACTGCCTGCCATGGCGCCCAGCTAATTTTTTGTATTTTTAGTAGACACAGGGTTTCACCATTTAGCCAAGATGGTCTCGATCTCCTGACCTCGTGATCTGCCTGCCTCAGCCTCCCAAAGTGCTGGGATTACAGGCATGAGTCACCGCGCCCGGCCTAGGAGGAGCTATGAATATTTATGAAGGGAGTCCCGATACATGTATATTAAATAAACATGTATGTTTCATACATCTCTTGTTTACTTTAGAGTGAAGACTTAACATTTAAATGCATTACAATCTGGCCCTATATGACATAGGGTAAAACAGGGACATGAAGGCACTCAAAGTGCACAGCCTCTGTAAACCATCAGAGCCACTCCACGGTTGGTGGTCTCTTATCAGGAGAAAGTCACTGAACTAGCCCAATTAAAGCTGTAGTTACGGTTTGTGGTACCGGCCGGGGGGGTCAGTTTGTCAGCGTCTGGTGTTGGATGCATTGCAATTGTTTTAAGGTTGTTTATCTCCAGGCCAGTGCTTGTTTGGCTGTCAGAGAAAAACAAAAACCTTGTGGCTGGGCAGATCACCTGAGGTCAGGAGTTCAAGGCCAGCCTGGCCAACATGGTGAAATCCATCTCTACTAAAAATACAAAAATTAGCTTAGCATGGTGGTGCATGCCTGTAATCCCAGCTACTCAGGAGACTGAGGCAGGAGAATTGCTTGAACCTGGGAAGCGGAGGTTGCAGTGAGGCGAAGTCACACCACTGCACTCCAGTCTGGGCAGTAGAGTGAGAGTCCGTCTCAAAAAAAAAAAAGAAAAGAAAAGAAAGAAAGAAAAACTTGCGGCAGTTAGAACATAGTTTGTTCTTTAAGTGTAGGGGTGGATGGCTTAACCCTTGCCTAGCATGGCCTTGAGTTTTGTTTTTTTGTTTTTTTTTTGTTTTTAGTAGAGATGGGGTTTCGCCATGTTGGCCAGGCTGGTTTCAAACTCCTGACCTCAGGTGATTCGCCCGCCTTGGCCTCCAAAAGTGCTGGGATTACAGGCATGAGCCATCGTGCCCGGTCGAGTATTGTTTATAATTTGGTATCTTATTGTCACAAAGAGTCTGTTTCATCAGTCTTATGATTTCTATTTTAGCATTAATGCTGGCCACTTGTATCTAAACCACAAAAAGGAGGGGTATAATGAGGTGTGTCTAACCTCTCTTGCCAGTTTTTAAGGGTTCTCTTGGATCCTCTAGGCCAAGAGGGAGTCTGGTTGGTTTTAAAATTTTTATTTTTAGTCCTCACAGTACATTGTTACAATTGTTCCATTTTATTATTTGTTGTTAATCTCCTACTGTGCCTAGTTCATAAATTAAACTTTGTGATAGGTATATACATGTAGGAAAAAACAGTTTATAGAGGGTTTGGTACTATCTGAAGTTTCAGGCATTCACTGGGAGGTGTTACTTGTGTCCCCTGTGGATAAGTGGGGGGACTACAGTATTTTCTTTGATTAACTGGTGATTTTTGCCTTTCACATTTATGCCTTTATTCCATTAGGAGTCTACCTTTGTTTGTTGTGTTAAGCAGTCACCAGGTTTATTGTGAGCCAGTTTTGCCAGCACCACCTCCTAAATAAGCCATCCCTTCCCCGGTGATTGTGGTGTTGCTTTTCTTGTGTATTAAGTTCTCATATCTACGTAGGCTTGGCTCCAAGCTTTCTAGTTTATTCCATTGGTCTATTTGTCTGTTCTTGAACAATGCCACAATGAATTTTGTTGCTATGGTTTTGCAGTATGCCCGAATATCTAGGAAGCCCAATCCTCCCTGTTCATTCAGGCTTTTTTTTTTTTTTTTTTTTGAAACGGAGTCTCGCTCTGTCGCCCAGGCTGGAGTGCAGTGGTGTGATCTCGGATCACCACAAGCTCCACCTCCTGGGTTCATGCCATTCTCCTGCCTCAGTCTCCCAAGTAGCTGGGACTACAGGGGCCCGCCACCATGACCGACTAATTTTTTTTTTTTTTTCGTATTTTTAGTAGAGATGGGGTTTCACCATCTTGGCCAGGCTGGTCTCGATTTCCTGACCTTGTGATCTGCCTGCCTTGGCCTCCCAAAGTGATGGGATTACAGGCATGTGAAACCGCGCCCGGCCCATTCAGGCTTTCCAAGATGGAACTTTATTTGTGGACCTTTAATCTGGAATTATTGTTATTGAGACTGCAATTAATTTATGGAATATTAGGGAGTGGTGACATGTATATAATGTTTGGTTATTTCATCTAAGACTAGTCTCTTTGTTTATACAGATTAGCATCTATGTCCATCACTATGCTTTTTTTTTTTTTAATTTTTTTTGTAGAGAAGTTCTTGCTATTATTTCCCAGTCTGGTCCCCAAATCCTGGGCTCAAGCAGTCCTCCCACCTCTGCCTCCCAAAGTGCTGGGATTACAGGTATGAACCACTATGTCCAGCCTTTCAATATAATCTTTAAGTTTTCTCTGTATATGTCTGCATGTTTTTGCTTAGTTCTTAAATACATTAAGGTTTCTGTTGGTACTCTGACATTTTTCTTTCTTTCTGTTGTCTAGGCTGGAGTGCAGGGCAAGATCACAGTTCACTGCAAACTTGACCTCCCAGGCTGAAGCCATCTTATCATCTTAGCCTCTCAAATAGCTGGGACCACAGGCGTGCCCCACCACACTGGCTAATTTACTTTTATTTTTATTTATTGTATTGTATTGTATTGTATTGTATTGTATTTTTTGAGATGGAGTTTCACTTTTGTTGCCCAGGCTGGAATGCAGTGGTGCAATCTTGGCTCACTGCAACCTCTGCTTCCCAGGTTTGAGTGATTCTCCTGCCTCAGCCTCCTGAGGAGCCAGGTGCCTGCCACCATACCTGGCTAATTTTTTTGTATTTTTATTAGAGATGGGGTTTCACCATGTTGGCCAGGCTGGTCTTGAACTCCTGACCTCAGGTGATCCACCTGCCTCGGCCTCCCTTTAAGTGCTGGGATTATAGGCGTGAGCCACCACGCCCAGCCTTATTTTTATTTTTTGTAGAGAGGAGGTCTCCCTATGTTGCCTAGGCTGATCTCACACTCATAGCCTCAGATGATCCTCCTGCCTCAGCCTCGTAAAGTTCTGGGATTATAGGTGTGAGCCACCACACCCAGCCTCTTATTTTTTGAATTGTATTTTCTCTGGTTATTGCTGGTAGAGAAATTATCTTGATGTTAGTGGTTTGATAATATATTCAGCAACATTGCTCAGCCTTTGCATAGATTCTAATAGTTTTTCTGATGATTCTGTTGGCTTTTCTCAGTAGATAGATATATGCAAGCCGTGATAATTTCAGCTCTTTCCTTTGAATATTTATTTATTTTTTTTTTTTTTTTTTTTTTTTAAATTTCTGAAGTATTTATTGATCATTCTTGGGTGTTTCTCGGAGAGGGGGATATGGCAGGGTCATAGGATAATAGTGGAGAGAAGGTCAGGAGATAAACACATGAACAAAGGTCTCTGGTTTTCCTAGGCAGAGGACCCTGCGGCCTTCTGCAGTGTTTGTGCCCCTGAGTACTTGAGATTAGGGAGTGGTGATGACTCTTAAAGAGCATGCTGCCTTCAAGCATCTGTTTAACAAAGCACATCTTGCACCACCCTTAATCCATTTAACCCTGAGTTGACACAGCACATGTTTCAGAGAGCAGGGGGCTGGGGGAAAGGCCATAGATCAACAGCATCCCAAGGCAGAAGAATTTCTCCTAGTCAGAACAAAATGGAGTCTCCTATGCCCACCCCTTTCTACACAGACACAGCAACAATCTGATCTCTCCTTCCTTTCCCCACACTTCCTCCCCTTCTCTTCAACAAAACCGCCATCGTCCTCATGGCCGGCTCCCGATGGTCGCTGTCTCTTCGGAGCTGTTGGGTACACCTCCCAGACAGGGCAGCCGGGCAGAGGCGCTCCTCACCTCCCAGACAGGGCGGCTGGGCAGAGGCGCCCCTCGCTTCCCAGACGGGGCCGCCCGGGCAGAGGCGCTCCTCTCCTCCCAGACGGGGCGGCCGGGCAGAGGCGCTCCTCACTTCCCCGACGGGGCCGCCCGGGCAGAGGCGCTCCTCGCTTCCCAGACGGGGCCGCTCGGGCAGAGGCGCTCCTCAGTTCCTCCCAGACTGGGTGGCAGCCGGGCAGAGGCGCTCCTCACCTCCCAGACGGGGCGGCCGGGCAGAGGCGCTCCTCCCTTCCCCGACGGGGCGGCCGAGCAGAGGCGCTCCTCACTTCCCAGAGGGGGCGGCCGAGCAGAGGCGCTCCTCACTTCCCAGAGGGGGCGGCCGGGCAGAGGCGCTCCTCACTTCCCAGACGGGGCGGCCGGGCAGAGACGCTCCTCACTTCCTCCCAGATGGGGTGGCGGCCAGGCAGAGGCGCTCCTCACCTCCTAGACGGGGCGACCAGGCAGAGGCGCTCCTCACTTCCCAGACGGTGTGGCGGCTGGGCAGAGGTGCTCCTCCCTTCCCAGATGGGGCAGCCAGGCAGAGGCGCTCCTCACTTCCCAGACGGTGTGGCGGCCGGGCAGAGGTGCTCCTCCCTTCCCAGATGGGGCAGCCAGGCAGAGGCGCTCCTCACTTCCCAGACGGTGTGGCGGCCGGGCAGAGGTGCTCCTCCCTTCCCAGATGGGGCAGCCAGGCAGAGGCGCTCCTCACTTCCTCCCAGACGGGGTGGCGGCCAGGCAGAGGCGCTCCTCACTTCCCAGAGGGGGCGGCCGGGCAGAGGTGCTCCTCACTTCCTCCCAGACGGGGTGGCAGCCGGGCAGAGGCACTCCTCACCTCCCAGACGGGGCGGCCGGGCAGAGGTGCTCCTCATCTCCCAGACGGGGCGGCCGGGCAGAGGTGCTCCTCATCTCCCAGACGGGGCAGCCTGGCAGAGGTGCTCCTCACTTCCTCCCAGACGGGGTGACGGCCGGGCAGAGGCACTCCTCACCTCCCAGACGGGGCGGCCGGGCAGAGGCGCTCCTCACCTCCCAGACGGAGTGGTCAGGCAGAGGCGCTCCTCACTTCCCATATGGGGTGGCGGCCGGGCAGAGGCGCTCCTCACTTCCCAGATGGGGCAGCCGGGCAGAGGCGCTCCTCACTTCCTCCCAGACGGGGTGGCAGCCGGGCAGAGGCGCTCCTCACCTCCCAGACGGGGTGGCCGGGCAGAGGCGCTCCTCCCTTCCCAGACGGAGTGGCCAGGCAGAGGCGCTCCTCACCTCCCAGACGGGGCGGCCGGGCAGAGGCGCTCCTCACCTCCCAGAGTGGGCGGCCGGGCAGAGGCGCTCCTCACTTCCCAGAGTGGGCGGCCGGGCAGAGGCGCTCCTCACTTCCCAGAGTGGGCGGCCGGGCAGAGGCGCTCCTCACTTCCCATAGGGGGTGGCAGCCGGGCAGAGGCGCTCCTCACTTCCCAGATGGGGCAGCTGGGCAGAGGTGCTCCTCACTTCCTCCCAGACGGGGTGGCGGCCAGGCAGAGGCGCTCCTCACTTCCTCCCAGACGGGGTGGCGGCCAGGCAGAGGCGCTCCTCACCTCCCAGACGGGGCGGCCGGGCAGAGGCACTCCTCACCTCCCAGAGTGGGCGGCCGGGCAGAGGCGCTCCTCACTTCCCAGAGTGGGCGGCCGGGCAGAGGCGCTCCTCACTTCCCAGAGTGGGCGGCCGGGCAGAGGCGCTCCTCACTTCCCATAGGGGGTGGCAGCCGGGCAGAGGCGCTCCTCACTTCCCAGATGGGGCAGCTGGGCAGAGGTGCTCCTCACTTCCTCCCAGACGGGGTGGCGGCCAGGCAGAGGCACTCCTCACCTCCCAGACGGGGCGGCTGGGCAGAGGCGCTCCTCACCTCCCAGAAGGGGCGGCTGGGCAGAGGCGCTCCTCACTTCCCATATGGGGTGGCAGCCGGGCAGAGGCGCTCCTCACTTCCCAGACGGGGTGGCGGCCAGGCAGAGGCGCTCCTCACTTCCCAGATAGGGCAACAGGGCAGAGGCGCTCCTCACTTCCTCCCAGACGGGGCGGCCGGGCAGAGGTGCTCCTCATCTCCCAGACGGGGCAGCCGGGCAGAGGCGCTCCTCACTTCCTCCCAGACGGGGTGGCAGCCGGGCAGAGGCGCTCCTCACATCCCAGATGATGGGCGGCCGGGCAGAGGCGCTCCTCACCTCCCAGATAGGGCGGCCGGGCAGAGGGGCTCCTCACATCCCAGACGATGGGCGGCCAGGCAGAGACGCTCCTCACTTCCTAGACGGGGTGGCGGTGGGGCAGAGGCTGTAATCTTAGCACTTTAAGAGGCCAAGGCAGGAGGCTGGTAGGTGGAGGTTGCAGAGAGCCGAGATCACACCACTGCACTCCAGCCTGAGCACCATTGAGCATTGAGTTAGCGAGACTCCGTCTGCAATCCCAGCACCTCGGGAGGCCGCGGCAGGCAGATCACTCGAGGCCAGGAGCTGGAGACCAGCCCGGTCAACACGGCGAAACCCCGTCTCCACCAAAAATACAAAAACCATTCAGGCGTGGCGGCGCGCGCCTGCAATCCCAGGCACTCGGCAGGCCAAGGCAGGAGAGTCACAGGAGCCCGAGGCAGGGAGGTTGCAGCAAGCCGAGATCCCGGCAGTACAGTCCAGCTTCGGCAACAGAGGGAGACCGAAAAAAGAAGGAGAGGGAGACCGAAAAAAGAGGGGAGAGGGAGAGGGAGAGGGAGAGGGAGAGGGAGAGGGAGAGGGAGAGGGAGAGGGAGAGGGAGAGGGAGAGGGAGAGGGAGAGGGAGAGGGAGAGTGAATATTTATTTATTTATTTATTTATTTATTTATTTATTGGACAGAGTCTCATTTTGTCACCGAGGCTGGAGTGCAGTGGCACAATTTTGGCTCACTGCAACCTCCACCTTCCTGGTTCAAGCGATTCTCCTGCCTCAGCCTCCCGAGTAGCTGGGATTACAAGTGCGCGCCACCATACCCGGCTAATTTTTGTATTTTTAGTGGAGTTGGGGTTTCACCATGTTGGCCAAGCTGGTCTTGAACTTCTGATCTCAGGTGATCCACCTGCCTCAGCCTCCCAAAGTGCTGGGATTACAGGTGTGAGCCACCGTGCCTGGCCCCCATCCTTTTTTTTTTCTTTGGGACAGAGTCTCACTCTGTCACCCTGGCTGGAGTGCAGTGGCCCGATCTTGGCTTACCTTGGCTCACTGAAACCTCCGCCTCCCAAGTTCAAGCAATTCTCATGCTTCAGTCTCCCTAGTAGCTGGGACTACAGGCATGCACCACCACACTCAGCTAATTTTCGTATTTTTTGTAGAGATGGGGTTTTGCCATGTTGCCCAGACTAGTCTCAAACTTCTGGCCTCAAGTGATCCACCTGCCTCAGCCTCCCAAAGTGCTGGGATTACAGTTGTGAGCCACCACGTTCGCCCTGAAACCTTATCTGTTTTAAGTCCTTTGTCTTTCCTCACAGCATTGCCCAGATCTCTAGTCATGTGGTAAACAAGAGTGGTGATTGGGTATCCTGGTTATTTTCTTTATTATTATCGTTATTTAAAAAAATTTTTGCTCACGCCTGTAATCCCAGCACTTTTGGAGGCCGAAGCAGGTGGATCACCTGAGGTCAGGAGTTTGAGACCAGCCTGAAAAACATGGTGAAACCCTGTCTCTACTAAAAACACAAAAATTAGCCAGATGTGGTGGCAGGCGCCTGTAATCCCAGCAACTCTGGAGGCTGAGGCATAAGAATCACTTGAACCCAGAAGGCGGAGGTTGCAGTGAGCCAAGATCTGAGATTGTGCCATTGCACTCCAGCCTGGGTGACAGAGGGAGACTCTGTCTCAAAAAAAAAAAAAATTGCAAAGATATGGCCCCTCTCTGTCACCCAGGCTGGAGTGCAGTGACACAATCTTGGCTTAATGCACCCTCGACCTCCTGGGCTCCAGCGATCCTCCCACCTCAGCCTCATGAGTTGCTGAGACCATAGACCCGCACCACTATGCTGGGCCTCCGGCCTTTGTTTTCAGTTTAAAAGAAATGTGCCAAAAAAAGACTCCATTAAATGTAATATTTGCTTAGATTTTTGGTATAAAACATTTACCAAGTTAAGATTCTACCCTCAGCTTTCTGAGCTTAAAAAATATAGCCAGGCACAGTGGCTCACGCCTGTAATCTCAGCACTTTGGGAGGCTGGGGTGAGCAGATCACGAGGTCAGGAGTTCGAGATCAGCTTGACCAACATGGAGAAATCCCATGTCTACTAAAAATACAAAATTATCCGGGCGTGGTGGCATGCACCTGTAATCCCAGCTACTCAGGAGGCTGAGGCAGGAGAAACGCTTGAACTCCATAGGCAGAAGTTGCAGTGAGCCGAGATTGTGCCATTGCACCCCAGCCTGGGCAACAGAGTGAGACTCTGTCCCCCCAAAAAACAAACAAACAAACAAACAAAAATATATATATATATATAAAATACATCTAAGCTACACAGAGGATTGCTTGAGCACAGGAGATTGAGGCTGCAGTGAACTGTGTGTGATCTTGGGCCTGCATTCCAGCCTGGGCCACAGAGCCAGATGCTATCTCTAATAATAATAATAATAATAGGTTGACCAGCCTGTGCAACTTAGTGAGACCCCATCTTTACCAAAAAAAAAAAAAATTGGCCAGCTGCGGTGCTTCACACCTGTAATCCCAACACTTTGGGAGGCCGAGGCAGGTGAATCATTTGAGATCTTGAACTCCTCCTGGGCTCAACTGATCCAACTGCCTCGGCCTCCCCAAGTGCTGGGATTACAGGCGTGAGCCAATGCACTCAGCCTGGATAATATATCTTTAATATCACAAACAGAGTCACGGTGTCCACTGAACAACAGTGTTTATATATATATACATATTTTCCCTTGAACAGATATGTCTAGTAATTTTCTACACTTTAAAAAATGTTCCGCAAGATCATAAAATTGACCAAGGGCATCTCCATGGAGAATAACAGCCAACAAATCTTTTGCAGTTTTAATTCTTGTGTTAATATTCTCTTGGCTTTTGCCTTGTAAGAATCCACATGGGTTTCCTTTCTTTTTCCTTTAGGCTTTTGCTCTGTAACTTTTTCTTATTTCTTGATTGAATTCCTTAGCCTGTTCATTTTGAACAATTTTATCTCCTAAAAAAAGTATTTAAATTTCATATTTTCCCCCAAGTTCCATTTTTGCTCTGACCCACAAATTTTGATGTGTAGTGTTTTCATTACTCATTTCTAAGCAATTTCCGCTACAATTGTCTTTTTTTTTTTGAGAGGAGTCTCGCTCTGTCACCCAGGCTGGAGTGCAGTGGCACAATCTCAGCTCACTGCAACCTCTGCCTCCTGGGTTCAAGCAATTCTCATGCCTCAGCCTCCCGAGTAGCTGGAATTACAGGTGTGCGCCACCACGACTGGCTAATTTTTGTATTTTTAGTAGAGACAGGGTTTCACCATGTTGGCCAGGCTGGTCTCAAACCCCTGTCCTAAAGTGATTTGCCCGCCTTGGCCTATCAAAGTGCTGGGATTACAGGCATGATCTGCCATGCCCGGCCTCTTCTACAATTATCTTAACTTAATAGTTTTTTAATAACGTTGTTTAGTTTCAAGTACAGGATTTGTGGTTTTCCTTCTTTCTTCTTTTCTTTTCTTTTTTTTTTTTTTTTTTGAGGCGGAGTCTTGCTCTGTCACCCAGGCTGGAGTGCAATGGCTCGATCTCAGCTCACTGCAAGCCCCGTCTCCTGGGTTCACGCCATTCTCCTGCCTCAGCCGCCTGAGTAGCTGGGACTACAGGCGCCTGCCACCATGCCGGCTAATTTTTTGTATTTTTAGTAGAGACAGGGTTTCACCGTGTTAGCGAGGATGGTCTCGATTTCCTGACCTTGTGATCCGCCCACCTTGGCCTCCCAAAGTGCTGGGATTACAGGTGTGAGCCACCACGGCTGGCCTCTTCTTTTCTTTTCTTTTTTCTTTTTTGAGACAGGGTCTTGCCCAGGCTAGAGTGCAGTGGCATGACCACAGCTTACTGTAGCCTTGACCTCCTGTGTTCAAGCAATCCTCCCACCTCAGCCTCTGGGGAAGCTGGGACTACAGGCAGATGCCATTGTGCCCAGCTAATTTTTAAATTTTTATTACAGACAGATCTTGCTATGTTGCCTAGGCTGGTCTCAAACACCTGGGCTCAAGCATCCTGCCCCAGCATCCTAAAGTGTTAGGATTTCAGGCATGAGTCACTGCATCTAGACAGATTTTACATATTTTGTCTATTTGCTCTATTTTGAAAGAAGTATGTTGAAAGCTATAATGGTTAATGTATCTGTTTTTTCCTGCAGCTCTGTCGGTCACATTTCTGTATTTGCAGGCTGTGTTAATTTTGTTGTTGTTGTTATTTTTATTTATTTATTTATTTATTTTTTGAGACAGGGTCTCACTCTGTCGCCCAGGCTGGAGTGCAGTGGCTCAGTCTTGGCTCACTGCAACCTCCGCCTCCTGGGCTCAAGATATTCTCCCACCTCAGCCTCCCGAGTAGCTGGGATTATGGGTGTGTGCCACCACGCCCAGCTAATTTTTGTATTTTTAGTAGAGACAGGGTTTCACCATGTTGGCCAGGCTGGTCTCAAACCCCTGACCACAGGTGATCCACCTGCCTCGGCCTCCCAAAGTGCTGGGATTACAGGCGTGAGCCACTACACCCGGCTCAGGCTGTGTTATTGATACTATAGTTTATCATGAACAGCTGGGCACAGTAGCTCACACCTATAATCCCAGGACTTTGGGAGGCCAAGGCAGGAGGAATGCTTGAGCCCAAGATTTGAGACCAGCCTGGATACCATGGCAAGACCCCCATCTCTACCGAAAAAAGAAAAAAAAAGACAAGCTAGTTGAAAAATAATGAGATAAATAGAAAGGAAAAAAATAACACAATAACCCCAGAAACAGAAACATAGACTGAAGGATATAATAAGTAAAATGATTGAGAGAGGGCTGTGCACTTTGGGAGGCTGACAGATCACTTGAGCCCAGGAGTTTGTGACCAGCCTGGGTAATGTAGTGAGACTCTCCTACTCCCCTGCTCCAAAAAAAATTAGCCAGGCATCTGCCAGGTGCGGTGGCTCATGCCTGTAATCCCAGCACTTTGGGAGACTGAGGCAGGCGGATCATCTGACGCCAGGAGTCAGAGACCAGCCTGGCTAACATGGTGAAACCCTGTCTCTACTAAAAATACAAAAATTGGCCAGGTGCAGTGGCTTACGCCTGTAATCCCAGCACTTTGGGAGGCTGAGGCAGGTGGATCACGAGGTCAAGAGATTGAGACCATCCTGGCCAGCATGGTGAAACCCAGCCTCTACTAAAAATACAAAAAATTAGCCGGGCATGGTCGTGGGTGCCTGTCGTCCCAGCTACTTGGGAGGCTGAGGCAGGATAATCACTTGAACCCAGGAGGCGGAGGTTGCAGTGAGCCGAGATTGCACCACTGCACTCCAGCCTGGAGACAGAGCGAGACTCCATCTTAAAAAAAAAAAAAAGAAATCGCCAGGCATGGTGGTGTATACCTGTGGTCCCATCTACTTAGGAGGCTGAGATGGGAGGATTGATTGAGCTCAGGAGGGTGAGGCTGCAGTGAGCTATGATCACACCACTGCACTCCAGCCTGAGTGACAGAGCAAGACCTTGTTTGTAAAAAAGTAAATAAAGTTTACGATGGCCATATATTCTTTTTTTTTTTTTTTTTTTGAGATGGAGTCTCTCTCCATTGCCCAGGCTGGAGTGCAGGGCATGATCTCGGCTCACTGCAAGCTTCGCCTCCTGGGTTCAAGCAATTCTCCTGCCTCAGCCTCCCAAGTACATGGGATTACAGGCACCTGCCACCACTCCCGGCTAATTTTTGTATTTTTAGTAGAGATGGGTTTTTGCCATGTTGGCCAGGCTAGTCTCGAACTCCTGACCTCAGGTGATCCACCAGCCTTGGCCTCCCTAAGTGCTGGGATTACAGGGGTGAGCCACCATGCCCAGCCCACATATTCATTTTATCAATATATAACATACTTATTTACCCTTTACCCTTATTATATATATGTGTGTGTGTACATATGTATGTATACATACTTTTTTTTTGAGGTGGATTTTTGCTCTCATTGCCCAGGCTGGAGTGCAATGGCACAATCTCGGCTCACCACAACTTCTGCCTCCCAGGTTCAAGCGATTCTCCTGCCTCAGCCTCCCGAGTAGCTGGGATGACAGGTATGCACCACTATGTCTGGCTAATTTTGTATTTTTAGTAGACACAGACCTTCTCCATGTTGGTCAGGCTGGTCTCGAACTCCCAACCTCAGGTGATCCGCCTGACTTGGCCTCCCAAAGTGCTGGGATTACAGGTGTGAGCCACCGTGCTGGGCCTACCTACATATATTTTTAAATTAGAGTCAATTTTCTATGGTAGTTTTAGGCTCACAGCAAAATTGAGCAGAAAGTACAGAAAGTTCCCATGCACCCCCGCCTTTACAAATGCACAGCCTCCACCACTATCAACATCCAGCACCAGAATGGTACATTTGTTACAGTCAATGAACCTACACTGACACATCATCACCACCCCAAGTCCATATTTACATTAGAGTTCACAATTGGTTTTGCACATTTTATGAGTTTTGACAAATGTATAATGACATGTATACAATTTTTTTTTCTCTTTTTTTGAGACAGAGTCTCTCTCTGTCGCCCAGGCTGGAGTGCAGTGGCGCGATCTCAGCTCACTGTAGCCTCTGCCTCCCAGGTTCCAGCAGTTCTCCTACCTCAGCCTCCTGGGTAGATGGGATTACAGGCAAGTGCTACCACACCTGGCTAATTTTTGTAGTATTATTATTTTTTAATAGAGACGGGGTTTCACCATGTTGGCCATGCTGGTCTTGAACTCCTGACCTCAGGTGATCCGCCTGCCTCTGCCTCCCATAGTGTTGGGATTACAGGCGTGAGCCACTGGGCCCAGCCATATCCACTTGTGTACTATCATACAGAGTAGCCCTTTTGATATTTTTAAACCTAAGTTTATTATATCACATATTTACATTTTTATACTCGCTTTCTTTAGGTTCATATTTAGGTGGTATTTATTTTTAACTATCCCTCTGATAATCTTACCCAATCATAGTTTTTTTTTTTTTTTTGGAGATGGAGTCTTGCTCTGTCTCCCAGGCTAGAGTGCGGTGGCGCAATCTCAGCTCACTGCAAGCTCCGCCTCCCGGGTTTAAGTGATTCTCCCACCTCAGCCTCCCAAGTAGCTGGGATTATAGGCATGAGCCACCATGCCCAGGCTAATTTTTGTATTTTTAGTGGAGATGGGGTTTCACTATGTTGGCCATGCTTGTCTCCAACTCCTGACCTCAAGTGATCCATCTGCCTTGGCCTCCCAAAATGTTGGGATTATAGGAGTGTGCCACCATGCCCGGCCAGCCCCATCATAGCATTCTTGTATTTAGTGGTAAGTTTAACCCTTCTATATTTATTGGAATTACTCTTAAGACTTTTTTCTGCTATATTTTATATCTCCTATTTACTGTACATTGTTTTTGCTCTTTTCACAACAAAGTTTTCTTCTTCTGGTTTAAAAGTTATAAATACTGCCAGGTGCTGTGGCTCATGCCTATAATCCCAGCACTTTGGGAGGCCGAACCAGGCGAATCACCTGAGGTCAGGAGTTTCAGACCAGCCTGGCCAACATGACAAAATTCTGTCTCTACTAAAAATATAAAAATTAGGCTGGGCTTGGTGGCTCACATCTGTAATCCCAGGATTTTGGGAGGCCAAGGCTGGCGGATCGTGAGGTCAAGAAATCAAGACCATCCTGCCAACATGGTGAAACCCTGTCTCTACTAAAAATACAAAAATTAGCTGGGCACGGTGGTGCGTGCCTGTAGTCCCAACTACTCGGGAGGCTGAGGCAGGAGAATCCCTTGATCCTTGAGGAGGTTGCAGTGAGCCGAGATCATGCCACTGCACTCCAGCCTGGCGACAGAGCGAGATTCCATCTAAAAAAAAAAAAAAAAAAGGCCAGGCGAGGTGGCTCATGCCTGTAATCCCAGCACTTTGGGAGGCCAAGGTGGGTGGATCACCTGAGGTCAGGAGTTCAAGACCAGCCTGACCAACATGGAGAAAGTCTCTACTAAAAACACAAAAAATTAGCCGGGCGTGGTGGCAGGCGCCTGTAGTCCCAGCTACTCGGGAGGCTGAGGCAGGAGAATGGTGTGATCCCAGGAGGCTGAGCCGAGATTGTGTCACTGCACTCCAGCCTGGGTGACAGAGCTAGACTCCATCTAAAAAAAAAAACAAACAAAATTAACTGGCTGTGGTGGCAGGTGCCTGTAATCTCAGCTACTCAGGAGGCTGAGGAAGAATCACTTGAACCTGGGAGGCAGAGGTTGTAGTGAGCCAACATCGCGCCACTGCACTCCAGCCTGGGCAACAGAGTAAGACTCCGTCTCTAAATAAATAAATAAATAAAATAGCTGGGCATGGTGGCTCATGCCTGTAATCCCAGCACTTTAGGAGGCCAAAGCAGGAAGATACCTTGAACCCAAGAGTTCAAAATCAGGCTGGTGAACACAGTGAGACTTTTGCTCTACAAAATAAAAATAAAAAAATTAGGAAGGTGTGGTGGTACATGCCAGTAGTCCCAGCTAATGGGGAGGCTGAGGCAGGAGGATCACTTGGGCCCAGGAGATCGAGGCTGCAGTGAGCCATGATTGTGCCAGAGAGAGAGCCTGTGTCAAAATAAAATAAAGTTAAAAAAAAAAAAGTCAAAATACGCTGGGTATTGTGGTTCACAACACTTTGGGAGGCCAAGGTGGGCAGATCACCTGAGACCAGGAGTTGGAGACCAGCCTGGGCAACATAGTGGGACTCTGTCTCTACAAAAAACTGAAAAATTAGCTGGGTGTGATGGTGCCTGCCTGTAGTCCCAGCTGCTCAGGAGGCTGAGGTGGGAGGATTGCTTGAGACTGGGAGGTTGAGGCTTCAGTGGGCCATGATGGTGCCACTGCACTCCAGGCTAGGTGACACTGTGAGATGTTGCCTCAAAAATAAATAAACAAATAAAGAAATAAACAAATAAAAAAAACAAAATAAAATAAAAACACCACTCCAGATCTCAAACAAGTCTTTGACAAAAACAAAAACCAAACACCATTCACCGTCTTAGCTATCAGTTAGGAAATACCTCACCTGGAAAAGTAGTTCTAAATGTGGGATTTACATCCCTCGGTTTCCTTCCTTTCAGAAATCCTGGCTCAGTAATTCTTCACTACCTTGTTGGCTTTCCAATAATATCAAGCAGAGATCTTAAAAATATTTTTCCAATTTTACCAGGGTTGGTCAGAATTACATAGTTACCAATACCAGAAGTCCAAATTCTTCCTCACTCCTACTTTCCCATGGGAAAAGCACTCTAATAATCACGACTTGCTAAGAAACAAAATGACAGTGGAAATGCTAACAGTGTAACAATTACCTAAGCACCAAAACAATGAACTGAAGTGCCATCCAAGGGAGATTCTACAAATAGAAAAACACAAGTGTAACATAGTTGAAAAAGCAACTCAAACACTTATAACAAAATATCCACCTCCCCCAAAGAGAAAAATCCTTCCTGAAAATTGAGGGATGTAAACTTTACTTGCCAATGCTTTACATTCAGTTTACAAATACCAGATGATAGTAACATACTAGCCAAGTACAGGTGGTTGTAAGAGAATGAAAATCTGTGGAGTTGTATCACAGTTGTCTGTTGTGGACTTTGTTCTCATCGTCAGCAGGGCCAGGTTGGCTGATTCACCACTAAGCCTCCGAGCACACATTGAGAACCGCTACCCTATGAAGAAGTAGCATTCAAAATTCCTGAACCCAGGCTTTCTAGAATGACCTGCACTAAAAGTTTCTATTTTGAGATTTCTATCTTTCTCTGATTAGATTACAATGGAATGGATTAGGTTTTCCTGATTAGATTAATAAAAATACCCTTCTCAAATCCACCTTAATCCTCTCCCTGGGTCAGCTTGATTAGATTTTTAGGTTCCACAAACCCCCAAAGTTTGATGATATTATCTATTATGTATCCGCTTAACCAGATGAATTGAGAAGATTGCCAAGTTTTAGACATAATTTCCACATTGTCTTGATCAGACAACACTCAGCAAACAGCCTTAGACTGTTTGGATAAATACTAATCCATTTCCTTTACCTCTTCAAGTTTTGGTTGTCTCATCTTTTTTAAAATTAGTTTTTAATTTTGTTTAAATTATTATTTTTTTAGAGACAGAGTCTCTTTTTTTTAGAGACAGAGTCTCATTCTGTTGCCCAGGCTGGCAAGCAGTGGTGTCATCATAGCTCACTGCATTCTTGACCTCCAGGGCCTGCCAGGGAGAGTGGCAGGAGGCAGACAAATGCCTAGGCAGATAAGGGCGAGTCCCGGGTGAAACCCCACCTCCAAGCTGAAGACCGTTTAAAGCCTGAAGGCCAAGCTACAAGTTAAATCCTCCGACTGTATTGAGAACTTTCTTCCTGTTTGGTGTACTTTCCTCTGATTGGGCCCCACCCTTCACCTGTTTTACATATACCTACCCTTTCCTAATTGGTTTTTCTACACTGTTGTGCTCACCTTTGAGTGGTGTCTTTACTTGAACCTTTTTTGCATACTCACAAACCAGTCAGCACACACTCTCCATTCTAAGTCCATAAAGGGCCCCAGACCCAACCACCTGGGGGACTTGCCCGCTTTCAAGTAGGGTAAGGGGACCACCCCTCACATCCCCTCTTTGGTGAAAGCTTTCCTTTTGCTTAATAAATTATACTCCACTCACTCTCCAGTGTCCATATTCCTAATTTTTCCTTTTTCTAGGTAAATAACTCACACCTAGCTGAGCTAAGGAGCAGAAAGACTGGAACGCCACCCTCCCACCTCAGCCTCCTGAGTAGCTGGGACCACAGGTGTGCACCACCATGCCTGGCTAATTTTTTTAATTTTTAAAATTTTTTTGTAGAGATGGAGGTCTCACTATGCTGCCCAAGCTGGTCTTGAACTCCTGAGCTCAAGCAATTGGGGATTACAGGCCATAAGCCACCATGCCCAGCCAGTTTTCTCATGGGAAATGGGAATAATAATTTTGTCCATGTCATAGATATTTTGGGAGTTTTAAATGAAATAATGACTATAAAAGCCTTTTTTTTTTTTTTTTGACAGAGTCTTGCTCTATCACCCAGGCTAGAGTGCAGTGGCGTGATCTCTGCTCACTGCAACCTCTGCCTCCCAGGTTCAAGAAATTCTCCTGCCTTAGCCTCCTCAGTAGCGGGAATTACAGGCATGCGCCACCACACCTGGCTAATTTTTTTGTATTTTTAGTAGAGACAGGGTTTTGCCACATTGGCAGGCTGGTCTTGAACTCCTGACCTCAAGTGATCCGCATGCCTTGGCATCCCAAATGCTGGGATTACAGGCTAACTTTTGTATTTTTTAGTACAGAGTTCTGTCATGTTGCCCAGGCTGATCTCAGACTCCTGAGCTCAAGCGAACTGCCTGCCTCAGCCTCCCAAAGTGCTGGGATTACAGGCGTGAACCACCGCGCCAGGCAATTATAGAAATCTTAACACGGTGTGTGGCACAGGTAAACATTTGCTAACAGGACAGTCTCTAGTGTTTGTTGGAGGCACTGCTCTGACAGGATTATTTGGGGGCTGAGCTGGTGCCTCAGGCCCTGGAAG
Organism: Pongo pygmaeus; assembly: GCF_028885625.2. Lineage (NCBI taxonomy): Eukaryota > Metazoa > Chordata > Mammalia > Primates > Hominidae > Pongo > Pongo pygmaeus. Next base: position 199,735,385 of record NC_072373.2, read on the forward strand.
GTAATTCTTTAAGGGAAATCTATGAATGAGTGTCAAGTATTCTGTTGGGATTGCATCATTTGACTGGATGGGGAGGCACCTGAAGGTTGGTTCCACGTGGCTGTGGCTAAACTGACATTAGAATCTATACACCTGGCCTGGTGAGGTGGCTCACGCCTGTAATCCCAGCACTTTGGGAGGGCGAGGCGGGTGGATCACCTGAGGTCAGGAGTTCAAGACCAGCCTGGCCAACATAGTGAAACTCCATCTCTACTAAAAATACAAAAAATTAGCCTGGCATGGTGGCGAGTGCCTGTAATCCCAGCTACTCTGGAGGCTGAGGTAGAATTGCTTCAACCCGGGAGGTGAAAGTTGAAGTAAGCCGAGGTCATGCCATTGCACTCCAGCCTGGGCAACAAGAGCAAAACTCCATCTCGAAAAAAAAAAAAAAAAAAGAAAAAAAGAATCTCTACACCTGAATAATAAAAGCTAAAGTTAAAACTAAGGAGTGGCTGGGCACGGTGGCTCATGCCTGTGATCCCAGCACTTTGGGAGGCTGAGGCGGGTGGATCACTTGAGGTCAGGAGTTCGAGACCAGCCTGGCCAACATGGTGAAACCCTGTCTCTACTAAAAATACAAAAATCAGTTGGGTGTGGTAGCGCAGGCCTGTAATCCCAGCTACTAGGGATACTGAGGCAGGAGAATTGCTTGAACCCAGGGGGCTGAGGTCACGCCACTGTACTCTAGCCTGGGCAACAGAACAAGGCTCCGGCTCAAAACAAACAAACAAACAAAACCTAAGGAGTTAGTCATGGATCTCAGAATGAAATCATGGAGCACAGAAGCTGTGGTAAGGTTCTGAAAACTGAAAACTTTGTAACTTTCTCATGTGTGCTCATTTCCTCAATTTCCTCCTGCAGGTTTTCCTATTATGGTTACCAGCACTTTGCAATGTCCTGGCCCCATGGGGCTAAATGCTTTATCAGCTTTATTTCATTTAGTGCTATTATATTAGACCCATGTTATAGGGGAGAAAATGGAGGCTCAGAGAGGTTAAGTAAATGATTTCTTGTCTGGCTCAAGAGCTGGATTTCCGAATACAACATCTTATGGTGTTGTTGAATTTGAATTTTGGGAGGCCGAGGCGGTAGGTTTGCTTGAACCCAGGAGTTTGAGGTTACAGTGAGCAGTAATCACACCACTGAACTCCAGCCTGGGTGACAGAATGAGACCTCATTTCAAAAAAATAAAAGTGTCAACACTCAAATTCAACAACCCCATAAGATGTTATATTCGGAAATCCAGCTCTTGAGCCAGACCAGCCTGGGCAACATGGGGAAACCTCATCTCTATTCTTTAAAAAATAATAATAATAATAATTCTGTATCAGATACTTTTTTTTTTTCCTTGAGAGGGAGTCTGTCTATATGGCCTAGGGTGGTCTTGAACTTCTGCGCTCAAAAGATCTTACTTCTTCAGTTTCTGGAATAACTGGGATTACTGATGTGAGTCACTGCGCCTGGCTGTATCAGACACTACTGTGTGCTAGTTAATTTAACCATCGTAACATGCAAGAAAAGTATAGATATCCTCATTTAACAGATGAGGGAGCTGGACTCATGCTCCCAAGGTCACATGGCTAGAAAATAGCAAAGCTCATATCTTTAACTTCCAACTCATCCAGAGATTAAAATCTCTCTCTTCTATTTTTTTAAACAAAAGTAAAATTCTGTTTTTTAAAGTAAAGATAGGCTGGGCATGGTGGCTCATGCCTGTAATCCTAGCACTCTGGGATGCCAAGGCAGGTGACTCACTTGAGGTCAGGAGTTCAAGACTAGCCTGGCCAACATGGTGAAACCCCGTCTCTACTAAAAATAGGAAAACTAGCTGAGCGTGGTGGTGCACACCTGTAATCCCAGCTACTCAGGAGGCTGAGGCAGGAGAATTGCTTAAACCTGGGAGGCAGAGGTTGCAGCGAGCCGAGATTGTGCCACTGCACTCCAGCCTGGGCAACAGAGCGAGACTCCATCTCAAAAAAAATTAAAAAGTAAAAAAAAAATAAAGATAATACATGCTCAAACAATGTAAACAACATGGATACCGATTTTCTTATACACTTGTAGAAACACTATGTTAATAACCATTTTAATTTTGGCCAGTGTGTTTAGTGGATGAAAATATTGTACTTTAAAGTTGCATTTCTTTTATTAGTTATTTTTTCTCATCTTTTACAGCTTTGAGATTATATATATATACACATATATGTACATATATATGTACATATATACGTATATATACACATACATACATATATACATATATATGTATATACATATATACGTATATATATACATATATACGTATATATATACACATATATATACATAATTTTTTTTTTTGAGATGGAAACTTGCTCTGTCACCAGGTTGGAATCCAGTGTCGAGATCTCGTTACACTGCAACCTCCGCCTCCCAGGCTCAAGTGATTATCCTGCCTCAGCCTCCCAAGTAGCTGGGACTACAAGTGCACACCACCACGCCCAGCTAATTTTTGTATTTTTAGTAGAGACAGGGTTTCACCATGTTGGTCAGGGTGTTCTCGATCTAGGGACCTCATGATCCGCTTGCCTCAGCCTCCGAAATTGCTGGGATTACAGGCATGAGTCACCATGCCCGGCCGATATATATTTTATATACCATAAAACTCACTATTTTATTTTATTTTATATTTTTGAGACGGAGTCTGGCTCTTGTCGCCCAGGCTGGAGTGCAATGGTGCGATCTCTACTCACTGCAACCTCTGCCTTCCGTGTTCAAGTGATTCTCCTGCTCAGCCTCCCAAGTAGCTGGTATTACAGGCACCTGACACTACGCCTGGCTAATTTTTGTATTTTTAGTAGAGACGAGGTTTCACCATGTTGGCCAGGCTGGTCTTGAACTCTTGACCTCCAGTCATCAGCCTGCCTCAGCCTCCCAAAGTTTTGGAATTACAGGCATGAGCTACCATACACGGCCTAAAATTCACTAATTTACCAGCCTGGGCAACACAGGGTGAACTCATCTCAAAAAAAAAAAAAAAAAATTAGCTAAGTGTGGTGGTGCATGGCTGAAGTCCCAGCTTCTTGGGAGGCCAAGGTGAGAGGATCGCTTGGGCCCTGGAGTTCAAGCCTACAGTGAGCCGTGGTTACACCACTGCACTCTAACCTGGGAGACCCTGTCTCAAAAAACAAAAATAAAATACAAATTCACCATTTAAATCGTAAAGTGTCTACTTTGGTGGTTTATGGTATACTCACAGAGTTTTACAGCCATCATCGCAGTCTAATTTTAAAAGGTTTTCAACACTCCAAAAGGAGACCCCATACCCATTAGCAGTACCTTCCCATTTCTGCTCTTTCATCCCTCAACCCCAGGCTACTTTTATGTTTCTTGGCTGTATGTGATTTTGTTATGTTTGTTTATTTTGGATTTATTTCTTTCCTTTTGACATGGAATCTCATTCTGTTTCCCAGGAAGTGCTTGATCTCGGCTCACTGCAACCTCCACCTCCTGGGTTCAGGTGATTCTCTTGCCTCGGCCTCCAGAGTAACTGAGATTACAGGCGCCCATAACCACACTCGGCTAATTTTTGTAGTTTTAGTAGAGATGGGGTTTTACCATGTTGGCCAGGCTGGTCTCAAACTCTTGACCTCAAGTGATCTGCCTGCCTTGGCCTCCCAAAGTGTTCAGATTACAGGCATGAGCCGCTGTGCCCAGCCCATTTCGGATTTTTAGGAATTGATTACAGATTTTATTTATTTATTTGATACAGGGCCTCTTTCTGTCTCCTAGGCTGGAATGTACTGGCCCAATCATAGCTCACTGCAGCTCAATTCCTGGGCTCAAGGGAATTCTACTGCTTTAGCCTCCCAAGTAGCTAGGACTACAGATGTGTGCCACCATGCCTAGATAATTTTTAATTTTTTGTAGAGACGAGGCCTCACTATGTTGCCCAGCCTGGTCTCAAACTGCTGGCCTCAACCAATTCTATCACCTCCGCCTCCCAAAGTGCTGGGATTACAGGTGTGAGCTACCCCACCAGGACCCTGATGGGAGAAATTTTGCATTTATCATGATGATCAACCATTTCCTTACCATGTGTATTGCAAATACATATATATGTATATATGTATATGTATATATATATATTTTTTTTCTTGAAAGAGTCTCGCTCTGTCATCGGGCTGGAGTGCAGTGGCACAATATCGGCTCACTGCAACCTCCGCCTCCTGGGTTCAAGTGATTCTCCTGCCTCAGCCTCTCCAGTAGCTGGGACTACAGGCGCCCGACACCACTCCCGGCTAATTTTTTTGTATTTTTAGTAGAGACGGGGTTTCACCATGTTGGCCAGGATGGTCTTGATCTCTTGACCTCATGATCCACCCCCTCGGCCTCCCAAAGTGCTGGGATTACAGGCGTGAGCCATCGCACCTGGCCGTGTACTGCAAATATTTTTTAGCCATTTGTTCTACTTTGTTGATGGCATCTCTTCTTGTACAGATATTTCTTTCAATATTTTCTTTTAAGATCTTTTGACTTTGATTCATGAGTATAAACATTTTCCCTCCTCCAATTATAGAGCTTCCCCCCATATCTTCTTCTGGTCTTTTACAGTAAATTGCGATTTGTCCGTTTTCAATCTATTTTTTTTTTTTGAGACGGAGCCTCGCCGTGTCCCCCAGGTTGAAGTGGCGCGATCTCTGCTCACTGTAAGCTCCGCCTCCCAGGTTCAGGCCATTCTCCTGCCTCAGCCTCCCGAATAGCTGGGACTACAGGCGCCCGCCAGCACGGCCGGCTAATTTTTTTGGTATTTTTAGTAGAGACGAGGTTTCACCATGTTAGCCAGAATGGTCTCAGTCTCCTGATCTCGTGATCTGCCCGCCTCGGCCTCCCAAAGTGCTGGGATTACAGGCGTGAGCCACCGCGCCCGGCCTTCAATCTATTTTGAGTTTAGTTTGAGATAGTATGATTTAAAGGCCAGGCGCAGTGGCTCACGCCTGTAATCCCACGACTTTGGGAGGCTAAAGCGGGCGGATCTCCTGAAGACGGGAGTTTGAGACCAGCCTGACCAACACGGAGAAACCCTGTCTCTACTAAAAATACAAAATTAGCCGGGGGTGGTGGTGCATGCCTGTAATCCCAGCTACTCGGGAGGCTGAGGCAGGAGAATTGCTTGAACCCAGGAGGCGGAGGTGGCAGTCAGCCGAGATCACGCCATTGCACTCCAGCCTGGGCAACAATGAACGAAACCCCGTCTCAAAAAATAATACTAAAAAAAGAGATAGTATGACTATATCTTAACAAATACTAGTGATTCGAAAAGTCACTTTCATCAAGTGGCCAAATTTCCATTGATATTTGAAACTGGATAGAATAACAGCTAACATTAATATTCAGTGCTTACAAGCAGGGCAGCTTCATGTTCTTGGTTTAATGTTGTGGTGTTGCCATCTTGAAATTCGTAATAATATTTGAACAAGGGACCCCTCATTTTTCATTCTGCACCGCACCTCGTCCTGTATGTTGTGGGACCGCTTACCAGGCCCAGGCACTGTACTAAGCACTTAACATACATTATTCCACTTAATCCTCCAGGCCATTCTGTTAAGTGGGGGTTATTTTCTTCTTCATTGTACAAATGTGGAAATGCAGGCAGGTCGATTTAAATAAGGCCTCAGAGCTAGAAAGCTGCAGAGAAGGGGTTTGAACCCTGCACCTCCGCGGCCAGGGCAGTGCGGGTGGCCGTCCGCGAACCCTGCGGGCTGTGGTGCTCGGGGGCGAGCTTGCGAGGGCGCGGCGGGCGCGGGGAGCGCGTCCGAGACTCTGTCGAGCGTCACCGGCGCGACCCCGCGTGCCCAGCTCCAGGTCGTGTTCTCCCAGGTGCTGGCCGGCGGGACTCCGCCTTCGGCCCTGGCGGCGCGCGCTCGCCTAGCCGGCGGGCACTCGCGCGCAGCGTTTGTGTTGCTTGCGAGTTTCCCGAGTTCACACAGGCCCTGGGTTGGCATGGCAACCAGGCAACCTGTTCCAGAGCCGCCAGCCTTCTCCGCACATGCCGCTGCCACCGCCGGGGCCGGGGCCGGAGCCTATCCCAGGATGCACCGCGCCAGCCCAGTCCCCAGTGGGCCGCCATGTTGTCGGAGTGAAAGGTAAGGGGGAGCGAGAGCGCCGGAGAGAGAAGATCGGGGGGCTGAAATCCATCTTCATCCTACCGCTCCGCCCGTGAGTATCCGCACCCCATCGGCCCCAAACGCTGCTCCGGACCCCTAGCGAGCAGATTGTCCCTTCGTATTGGTGTTTGAGAGCGGTTGTGGGGGTGAGAAGGGCTTTGGAAAAGCCGCCGGGGCCCTGGCTGAGGCTTCTCACTCGCTGTTCTCGTACATGTTTTGGAGTCAGCAGCAAGGCCCCTATTGTTATCAAAGGAGGGAGGGGGTGGGGAGCGGGGTCGAAGCTAGGAAAATGCTGGGGGTTTAGGCCCGAGCCCAGGGCGTAGACGTGCCTCTACGTTTTTGCCCGGCCCTGTTGGGAACCACCGAAGATTGATGTTGCCATTCGGGTTGCTTTTTTTGATGGGTTTGCGAAGCCCCGAGTCTTCTGTGTGGCCACGAAGTGTAATTCTGTGCCACCCCGATTTCTTCGACTTCTTGAGCTTCTGTGGCAGCGCCGGAGGAGGAGGAACAATAAATCGCTTTAGAAGCAGCCGTGGCCCTTGTCTACAGGCGAGATTCACCGTGGGGGAACTTTGCGAGCCTTAAATGTGGAGAAGTGGCGATCAGGAAGTTTCAGAATGCTTTTTAGGCTCCTGGGTGCTGTGGCCTTTTGTTTCCGTGTGAGCTTGTGTTTTTGGTGGGTTCTTCCTCTTTGAGCCTCCCGGTGTTGGTGTCTCTCTTAACTCAAAGAGGGGTTCACCCCTTGCTAGTAGGAAAATCTAGATACACAATACTAGTTTTAGTCCTCACAAACGTGCTTGGTAAACATAGATCATTTGTTTTACTTGTCAGTGCCATTCTCACGTCAAGTGAGGAATACACTCCTGTAACTTTTCCCTCCTCTAGCCCCCCCCGCCGAAAAAACAAAGCCAGAAACCCACACACAGCATTACCAGAGAAGGCTTTATCCTCCCGTAGCTTAAAGGATTGTTACCTTTTATTGTTCAATTAAGAAAACACTGTTCTCAGCCCTCGATACCATTTTGCTCAATTCCTGTTATTACTGGGATTAATTAAGAATAAGATTTTATGAAGCTTTTCCTGGGTTCTGTTTAAACTCAGTTAACTTCTGAAACAATAGGCTTAGCATTTTGTTTCTTGAAAGCACCTAAAAACTAAGACAGGCCCAACCCCAAGAAATGTGGCTTCCGATGCAGTTTTCGTAAGCAAAATAAACATTTTGACCCTTTGCTAATTTTAACTTTATAAAACACTCGGGAGCTGTTGATTCTTTATCTGGGCTCTTGGGAAACGCTCTCCGGATTCTGAACTTTGAGTTAGTGTTTTGCGTTAGCGACAATTGAATTCATTTTGTTCAAGGCCACAGCTTTTTGAAGTTGGAATTTGTTTAGTTTAGGTTTGAGATGAACTGTTTTAAGATAAATTTATGACCACAGAATGTTTGTTAAGTGTGGTAAAAATAAACACCTTTTAAACCACTAGGCATTTTAGTAAAAGGTGGGCCATGGAAATAAAGTAAACCGTGTTCCTTTGAATTCAACTCAATTAGTGATATTTTAAAAAACTTTGTAAACATTTGAAAGCTGTGAAAGAGTAGCTAGACTGAGCACTTCTAGTTGCTTAAAGTACTTAATAAGGTGTCATTTGTAAAAAAATCACATTTTAAATGCTACACGTAAGTTTTTAGTGAGCTTTTCTGATATTTAGGATACTGAGTTTTTAATTTTTGTGCCGTATTTGCCAAAATACTACAAAACTACCCAAGATAACATGTTAATTGCTTAGGTATTTGCTCACTTTGAAACTGTTCTGCCAGGTTTTCTCTGGTTTGAGAAACTGCCTTGCCTCTTTAGGTAAAGCAGGAAGTCTTAGGGCATACAGATAGCTTTACAAAAGCCAACTGTTTTGTTTGAACATTTTTATAGGAGTCTTTCCTTTCCCCCATTCCTTTTAGAATGAAGTTGTGTTTAGTGTGCTTCAGTGATAAACTCCTCTTTTATGTGGATATTCTTTCTCAGATAACTATTTTTTCTTTTAAAAAATTTTATTTGTGTAATTTGTGAGGTACAAGTGTAATTTGTACATGCGTGTATTGCGTAGTGGTGAAGTCAGGGCTTTTTGTGTGTCCATCACTGGAATAACGTACATTGTCCTCCTTAGGTAATCTCTCATTATCCTTCTCTCACCCTCTTAGATAACTATTTTGAGAAGGCTTTTATTTCAGAAAAGATTGCATTTGCTGTTTTAGGAATTCTGTTAGGAACTGGAGTTCCATTGCCTTAACTAGGGGTAACTAAATTCTAAGAGTCTTAAGCACGATGACTTCAAATTTACCAAAAACTTTTATATTTATCTCATTTTCATTAAGAAAAACCCAAAACATTGAGAGTCATAGAGGAAGGATTTCTTTCATTTTCTAGATGAGGAAACAGGTTGTTGGTTTAGTGAAAGAACTTGGGTTTCGGAACTCTTGGCCTGCTCTAGAACAAAGATTGTTAGATCGAGATTTCCTTTTAGGACAGAATGGGACTGTCTACTATTGGTACTAAGAGAGTAATGAATTCTTTAAAAAACCAAGCAGGGAGGCATTAAACTGATTTGCACTTTTGAAAGACCGGTGGTGAAACCGGGCTATGACTTTTTGATTTTGGTACTTGAGCATGGACTAGTGTCTAGGTTAGACTACTCCAGTACCCTGCTAAGGTTCTGTTGGATTGGAATTCTTAACCTAGACTAGGCATTTCCAAATTAGGCTTTAAACAAATTACAAATTCCATTGTGTCTTCTTAGGCTGGCTTCAAAAACATGAATTTAGTTGTGAGAAGCAAATGCTACTTTATCAGAAGGTTTATTTATTCAACAGAGAGATAGTAGATTTGTTATTCATTTGTTTTTGAAGCATCACAGTGGGGGTTGGGAGGAGAGATAAAGCATTTGTAGCAGTAGACTGTTGGGCTGATGGCTTTGAAATTAGACCGTGGCTGTGGACAGGTGTGTCCTAATTGGTAACTGATTTATTTACTTTGTAGCTTTTTTTTTGAGATGGAGTCTCACTCTGTCGTCCAGGCTGGAGTGCAGTGGCTTGATCCCGGCTCACTGCAACCTCCGCCTCCTGGGTTCAAGCGATTCTTCTGCCTCAGCCTCCCGAGTAGCTGGGACTACAGGCGCATGCCACCACACCTGGCTACTTTTTAGTAGAGACGGGGTTTCAGCATATTGGCCAGGCTGGTCTGGAATTCTGACCTCGAGATGCTCCTGCCTCCGCCTCCCAAAGTGCTGGGATTACAGGCGTAAGCCACCGTGCCTGGACATTTTGTAGCATTTTTTAAAAGCACCCACAGGCTGGCAAGTGTTCTATCTTAAGTACAGATGCAGTTTTTGATTTTAAGGAACTTTAATGTTTCATAGTAACATTTGAGGGATTCTTTGTTGGTCTTCCAGAGGCGTAGAGGATACGAGTGAGACATATTGTTGAGTTACTCTTGCAAGGGGTTAGTAGAAAGAAGTAAGCTTGGGAACGATTAGGGTTTGAATCCTTTCTCTGCTACTTGCTAGTTGAATGGCCTTGGACACATCCCATTTTTCTCCTGTACCTTAGTGTTTTCATTTGTAAAATAGAAATAATAATGGCTGCCTTTCAATGCTTTTGTGATGAGACAATGTCTGCGATATATTTGTTACACTGTTACTGTGTTGAAGCTTCTGTTTGTTTGTTTGTTTTTGAGACAGGATCTCACTCTGTCACCCAAGCCGGTGTGCAACCTCCCGCCCCTGGGCTCAAATGATCCTCCCACCTCAGCCTCCCCAGTAGCTGGGACTATAGGCACATGCCACCATGCCTAGCTAATTATTTTCAGTAGAGCTAGGTCTTGCTATGTTGCCCAGGCTGGTCTTGAACTCCTGGGCTCAAGCTATCTGCCCACCTGAGCCTCCCAAAGTGCTGGGATTGTAGGTATGAGCCACCACACCCAGCTGAGGCTTCTGATTTTTATAGTGGGGCTTTCTTTTTTTTTTATAATTTAAAAAAATTATTTAATTAATTTATTTATTTTGAGACAGAGTCTCGCTCTGTCGCCCGGCTGGAGCACAGTGGCGCAACCTCTGCCTCCCTGGTTCAAGTGATTCTCCTGCCTCAGCCTCCCGAGTAGCTGGGATTACAGGTGTGTGCCACCAAGCCTGGCTAATTTTTGTGTTTTTAGTAGAGTCGGGGTTTCACCATGTTAGCCAGGATGGTCTCGATCTCCTGACCTCGTGATCCGCCCGCCTCGGCCTCCCAAAGTACTGGGCTTACAGGCATAAGCCACTGTGCCCAGCCTCTATTGGCCTTCTTAGAGCCTTATTTTTTAATAAAATAATAGAGATGGAGGTCTCACTGTGTTGCCTAGGCTAGTCTTCAGCTCCTGGCTCAAGCAATTCTCCCTGCCTAAGTCTCCGAAGGTGCTAGGATGACAGGAGTGAGCCACTGTGTCCAGCCTGTAGTGAGGCTTTCTACACTAATGTGAAGTGTTTAAATTTGGTTTGGTCTCACCTTGTTTATAGTAGTTGAAGTACTAATGGCATAATGTGATTACAGTTAATAGTTGCAAGTTACTGGTAAAAATATTGATGCTTTTAAAAATCAGTGACAACTGACGAGAAGGCTTAGGCTAAGAGCATTCTGCTGCTGTTCTTGGTCAGAGGGTCTTATTGTTTCTTTAAGAAATAGCCTATCAATATATTGGGTTTTTTTTTTTTTTTTTTTTTTTTTTTAATGAAACAGAGTCTCGATTTGTCGCCCAGGCTGGAGTGCAGTGGTGCGATCTTGGCTCACTGCAATCTCTGCCTCCCGGGTTCAAATGATTCTCCTGCCTCAGCTTCCCAAGTAGCTGGGATTAAAAGTGTGTACCACCACACCCAGCTAATTTTTGTATTTCCAGTAGAGATGGGGTTTCATAATGTTGGCCAGGCTGGTCTCGAACTCCTGACCTCAAGTGATACACCTGCCTTGGCCTCCAAAGTGTTGGGATTATAGACGTGAGCCACCTCACCTGGCCAATATGTTGGACAATTTAAGGGATCCTTTCAAATTACACAATTTGAGCCATTGCTACTTATATATGGGTTTAGGCTTTTGTTTAGTTATTAGCATATGTCTGCTCCAGCTGTAAAGTTGTGATTTATTGATTGATTGATTGATTGATTTTTTGAGACAGAGTCTCACTCTGTTGCCCAGGTTGGAGTGCAGTGGTGCGATCTCGGCTCACTGCAACCTTTGCCTCCTGGATTCAAGCCATTCTCCTGCCTCAGCCTCCCGAGTAGCTGGGATTATAGGCCCCCAGCACCATGCCTGGCTAATTTTTATATTTTTAGTAGAGACGGGATTTCACCGTGTTGGCCAGGCTGGTCTCGAACTCCTGACGTCAGGTGATCCACCCACCTTGGCCTCCCAAAGTGCTGGGATTACAGGCATGAGTCACCACACCCGGCCAAAGTTGTGATAGTTTTAAAAAGGCTTTTGGGGCTGGGCGCGGTGGCTCACGCCTGTAATCCCAGCACTTTGGGAGGCTGAGGCAGGTAGATCACCTGAGGTCGGGAGTTCAAGACCAGCCTGGCCAACATGGTTAAACCCCGTCTCTATTAAAAATACAAAAAATTAGCCGGCCGTGGTGGTGGGCGCCTGTAGTACCAGCTACTCGGGAGGCTGAGGCAGGAGAATCGCTTGAATCTAGGAGGTGGAGGTTGTAGTGAGCCGAGATCGCATCATTGCACCCTAGCCTGGGCAACAAGGGCAAAACTCTGTCTCAAAAAAAAAAAAAAAAAGCTTTTGTTCATTTAAAAACTGTCGGTTGGTTTGAGGTATAAGTAAGTTGGGTAGATTGATAGAAGTCTAATTCTGTATTGCTACATGTTGGTTAACAACATAAACTTCTCTGAAGTGGTAGTATTGAGTTCTGATCTCAATACCTTGCCAGAGTGCATGCCACCAACGACTTTATTTATTGCAAAAGACATGGGGTTCATGTTTTTATCTTAGTGTGTTTTGTGTTTCAAAAGATGGAAATATTAAACATTTGTAACCTGTTTGTCCTTAGGTGTTGGTGGAATGAGCGTTGCATGTGTCTTGAAGAGAAAAGCAGTGCTTTGGCAGGACTCTTTCAGCCCCCACCTGAAACATCACCCTCAAGAACCAGCTAATCCCAACATGCCTGTTGTTTTGACATCTGGAACAGGGTCGCAAGCGCAGCCACAACCAGCTGCAAATCAGGCTCTTGCAGCTGGGACTCACTCCAGCCCTGTCCCAGGATCTATAGGAGTTGCAGGCCGTTCCCAGGACGACGCTATGGTGGACTACTTCTTTCAGAGGCAGCATGGTGAGCAGCTTGGGGGAGGAGGAAGTGGAGGAGGCGGCTATAATAATAGCAAACATCGATGGCCTACTGGGGATAACATTCATGCAGAACATCAGGTAAAAAAAAGTTCACTATTTCAGCTTTGACATTCCTTTATAATCACTGTCCACTTAGGATATCTGCTTTCAATGAATGTCTTAAAAAACTTAAATTGCTAATTTCATTTGGTACAAACAGTTACTTGTTTTAAAGGTTGATCATTGTAATACTGTTACTGGGTCATTTATCATGCTGGTGCTAAATAGTAAATAGCCAATTCATTCATTCATTCATTCATTCATTTGAGACAGAGTCTCGCTCTGTCACCCAGGCTGGAGTGTAGTCGCCTGATCTCGGCTCACTGCAGCTGCCGCCTCCCAGGTTCAAGCAGTTCTCCTGCCCTAGCCTCCTGAGTAGCTGGGACTACAGGTGTGCACCACCACGCCTGGCTGATTTTGTATTTTCAGTAGAAATGGGGTTTCACCATGTTGGCCAGGCTGGCCTCGAACTCCTGACCTCAAGTGATCTGCCCGCTTCGGCCTCCCAAAGTGCTGGGATTACAGTTGTGAGCCACCCACGCCCGGCCTATACAATGCATTTTTTTTTTTTTTTTTGAGACGGGATCTCACTCTGTTGCCCAGGCTGGAGTGCAGTGGCGCAATCTCTGCTCGCTGCAAGCTCCGCCTCCCAGGTTCATGCCATTCTTCTGCCTCAGCCTCCCAAGTAGCTGGGACTACAGGTGCCCTCCACCATGCCTGGCTAATTTTTTGTATTTTTTTAGTAGAGACGGGGTTTCACTGTGTTAGCCAGGATGGTCTTGATCTCCTGACCTCCTGATCCACCCATCTCGGCCTCCCAAAGTGCTGGGATTATAGGCATGAGCCACTGCGCCCGGCCTACAATGCATTTTTAAGAACACTTTTTTTGGAACAAAGGATACTTTTTTTACTATTGACATAAGAACTGCTAGGGTGTTTATAGGACAGATACATATTTTTGAATCTTTTCTCTTGGGTATGGGTGACTTGATTTTAAGATGTTGTAGTTGAAAGTAGGGGGGAAGTTGATAACATCAGTTGCTCAAGTGAAATTTATTTGAAATGGGACTGATATATTGTGTCAGAGAAGTGGTTGTGGCTTTTAGGTTTTAACCACCTTTGTCCTCTTGTTGTTTAATTTTTAATTTTAACATGTTCAGTCTTACTAATCTAAAACCATAGCAGGAATCATAGCATATTTTACTGAGAAGAGAGGTTAGCCTGATCATGTTTCCTGATTTCTTGATAATGACCAACCAAAAGATTAGACTGTTTTGATCAGGGTATTCTTTGAAATTGGGTATAGGTTGAATTTGGAAAGGTTCATTTTGTGTCACCCGTCAGTACTGATTAGCAAGAACTGACATTTTTCATTAGGCTTCTAGTGCTTCTGTTTTACTTCAGAAAAAATCAGGTACAAACATACCTGCAAGTCTGAATTTATTATACTTCCTCTGATCCCCCCAAAAGTGAACTATAGTTTTTTTTTTTTTTTTTTTTGGAGATGGAGTCTCGCTCTGTTGCCCAGGCTGGAGTACAGTGGCACAATCTTGGCTCCCTGCAACCTCCCCCTCCCAGGTTTAAGCAATTCTCCTGCCTTACCCTCCCGAGTAGCTGGGATTACAGGCACCCACCTCCATGCCTGGCTAATTTTTGTATTTTTAGCAGAGAGAGGGTTTCACCATGTTGGCCAGGCTGGTCTTGAACTCCTGACCTCGAGTGATCCACCTGCCTCGGCCTCCCAAAGTGCTAGGATTACAGGTGTGAGCCACCGTGCCCAGGCTTTTTTTTTTTTTTTTTTTTTTCTTTTTTTCTTTTTTTTTTTTTTGAGACAAGGTCTGGCTCTGTCATCCAGGCTGGAGTGTGGTGATATGATCTTGGCTCACTGCAATCACGGTCTCCCTGGTTCAAGCGATCCTCCCACCTCAGTCTCCTGAGCAGCTGGGACTACAGGTGTGCAACACTACACCCGGCTACTTTTGTATTTTTTGTAGAGATGGGGTTTTGCCATGTTGGCCAGGCTCTACTTTGAGCCCAGGCTCAAAGTGATCCACCCGCCTTGGACTCCCAGAGTGCTGGGATTACAAATGTGAGCCACTGCACCTGGCCAGTTCTTTACTATTGTAGAAACAAAGACAGGCTGGGTGCAGTGGCTCACGCCTGTAATCCCAGCACTTTGGGAGGCCGAGGTGGGTGGATCACCTGAGGTAAGGAGTTCGAGACCAGCCTGACCAACATGGTGAAACCCTGTCTCTACTAAAAATGCAAAAATTAGCCAGGCGTGGTGGCGCATGCCTGTAATCCCAGCTACTTGGAAGGCTGAGGCAGGAGAGTCACTTGAACCTGGGACAGGGAGTTTGCAGTGAGCTGAGATCTTGCCATTGCACTCCAGCCTAGGCAACGGGTGAAACTCCATCTCAAAAAAATAAAGTAAAAAATTAGCTGGGCGTGGGGGCACATGCCTGTGTTTCCAGCTGCTTGGGAGGCTGAGGTGGAAGGATTGCTTGAGCCTGGGTGGCAGAAGTTGCAGTGAACAGAGATCATGCCACTGCACTTCAGTGTGGGCAACAGAGTGAGACCCTGTCTCAAAAAAAAAAAAAAAGAAAAGAAAAAGAAGGTTTTCAGCTGGGTGTGGTGGCTCACGCCTGTAATCCCGACACTTTGGGAGGTCAAGGCAGGTGGATCACCTGAGGTCAGGAGTTCAAGACCAGCCTGGCCAACATGGTGAAACCCCGTCTCTACTAATAATACAAAAAAATTAGCCTGGCATGGTGGTGCACACCTGTAATCCCAGCTCCTTGGGAGGCTGAGGCAGGAGAATCGCTTGAACCCGGGAGGCGGAGGTTGCAGTGAGCAGAGATCACACCGTTGCACTCCAGCCTGAGTGACAAGAGCGAAACTCTATCTCCAAAAAAAGAAAAAAGAAAGATTTTCTTTGGAATGAAGATATGCACAGAATTTGGTGATTGAATTAGAAATCTTATATCCTGGAAAGATGAAGTAATGGAGGAAAAGTGCAGAGTGCCTCTGGTTTGGGACACGGTGATTACATTTGATAGGACACCTGTCGAGTTTGAGGTAGAAGCAGAATATCTAGGTGTATACTGTAGGCAGCTCTACATGTAGCGGGAGATCAAGGTAGGAGGTATTTGATTTGGGTGGCATCTGTGTAGTGGGGCAAAAACAAACCCTGTAATCTCTGTACTATTTGGCTAAATGTTATTTAAAAATCATGAACATTGGTTTTTTAAAATCTATAATAAAGATCTATAAGATCTTTTATTGTGTTTCCTAATGATAGACTGATGGGCGGAAGGTGAAAGGGAGAGTCAGGGTGCCTGGCCTGTTCTTTGCTAGGTGAGCAAATCAAACTCTAGGTCAGTCCTTGGCAGAGCTCTAAGATCTGATTATTGCTGTGCAAGTTAAGAAGTGTTTATTGAAGGCTTACTCAGGCCTCTGTCTTACACTGAGCCCTATCATAAGGAATCACATCTGACTTACTGAGCAGTTTTATCCAGGTCAGTTAGCAAACTTGAGTTAATAATAGTAAATGGCAAAACCTATTTCCCACCCAGGTGGCCTAAACCAGTGACCTTGGAATTGGCATTCATCATTACAACACAATTCTTTGGGCTGGACACATGAAATAATGAACAACGTTGGGGAACTCAGGGTAGTTGGTATGTTGCAGTTGTGGACCACCCACAGATTACTTTTCTGTAGTCATTATAGTGTATTGTACTGGTTTTAGTGTTGTTCTCACCTTCTGGACTGAACTATTCTAGATCAGAGACTTGTGTTTTTCATGCCCCTTTTCCAGGAGGTATTATGAAACTTTCGTGTTGATTGAATGAGGGAAGACCAGAGGTTCTTCAGTTTTGCGCTCAGGTAAAGGAGTGGGTCTTACAGCTCAGTCATCCTGCTGGGAAACACATGGCAACAAGTAGAGGCCACTTGATAGGCAGCTGTGCTGAGGGTAGTATAATTGAAGAGCAAAGGGGCACATCTCTAGGTGGAGAATCTCTGCCCTTATTAGCCACTGTTACGGATAGGAGGTGTAAGAGGGTGCCTGATCTGTCATGTGGGTCAGAGAGGAAAAGAGGTTGAGAACCACTGATGATAATGGAAACATTTATATGTTCTAGGCATTGGGCTATTGTATTTCCTATATATAATCCTTACAGCAATCCTATGAAGGAGATAAATACCCTTTTTTGAAAAGTGAGAAACAGGCTTTGTTACCAGCTAATACCTGGTTTTTGAAATCAGTCTTTGATTCCAGTGTCCACGTTCTAGATCGATTTCTGCTTCCCTAGGCAAGATAAACCAGACAAAACTATGCACCAAGTGGCACATTACAGGGCCAAAGAATTGTTTTGCCATAATTTTGCTTGAAATTTAGAGACTGTAAACTTAATAATGAGATGAATACAAATGTTGACCATTCTCCTATAACTGCAGGAGTACTTGCCCCCAACTCCCAAAAGCAGTAATGGTAAAGTCCATTTTTCTTCAGTTCTGTTTTTTATTACATATATGTTCTAAGTGGTAATGTGGATGGAAAATTATCTCTAGAGACAGAATGACTCAATATAAAGTGATCCTATTGCCAGCTCATTCTACCCTACTACTGGGCCTTTTTTTTTTTTAATGGCCCTTTGGCATAATAAACAAAGTTTAAGATCAAATTGGCAGGATGCTTTCACCAGTGAACTAGTGAAGTAAAGAATATCATAGGCTGTGATGCCAGTAGCATTGGAGGGAGGGGAACTCTTTGTCATGCCAGGTACTTTATTTCTCTCGTAATTACTCCTATTAAGAGCAATTGCTTTTACACTTTTTTAATTTATTGAGACAGGGTTTCACTCCTGTTGCCGAGGCTGGAGTGCAATGGGCACCATCTAGGCTCGCTGCAACCTCTGCCTCCCCAGCTCAAGTGATTCTTGTGCCTTAGCCTCCCTATCCTGGGACCACAGGCGCGTGCCACAACACCTAGCTCATCTTTGTATTTTTTGTAGAGGTGGAGTTTTGCCATGCTCAGGCTGGTCTCAAAACTCCTTTTTTTTTTTTTTTTTAAAAAAAATAAAGTCTTGTTCTGTAGTCCAGGCTGGAGTGCAGTGGCATGATCTCAGCTCACTGCAACCTCTGCCTGCTGGGTTCAAGTGATTCTCCTGCCTCAGTCTCTCCAGTAGCTAAGACTACAAGTGTGTACCACCACGCCCGGCTAATTTTGTATTTTTAGTAGAGACGAGGTTTCACCATGTTGGCCAGGCTAGTCTCGAACTCCTAACCTCAGGTGATCCACCTGCCTCGGCCTCTCAAAGTGCTGGGATTATAGGCATGAGCCACCGTTCCTGGGCCACTTGTATACTTACATTAAAAAGTTTTTCATCTTTTGGCTGGACGCAGTGGCTCACATCTGTAATCGCAGCACTTTGGGAGGCCGAGGAGGGTGGATGGTTTGAGCCCCCAGGAGTTCGAGAGCAGCCTGGACAACATGGTGAAATCTTGTCTCTACAAAATATACAGAAATTAGCCAGGCATGGTGGCGCTGTGCCTGTGGTCCCAGCTACTTGGAGGGCTGAGGTAGGAAGATCACTTGAGCCCAGGAGACGTAGGTTGCAGTGACCCGAGATTGTGCCACTGCACTCCATTTTGGATGACAGAGTTGAGACCTTGTCTCAAAAAAAAAAAAGGCCGGGTGTGCTGGCTCACACCTGTAATCCCAACACTTTGGGAGGTCGAGGTGGGCAGATTTCTTGAGGGTCAGGAGTTTGAGACCAGCGTGGCCAACATGGCGAAACCTCATCTCTACTAAAAATACAAAAAAATTAGCCAGGTGTGGTGGCATGCACCTATAATCCCAGTTACTCAGCAGGCTGAGGCAGGATAATCATTTGAACCCAGGAGGTGGAGACTGAAGTGAGCCGAGATTGTGCCACTGCCCTCCAGCCTGGGTGACAGAGCGAGACTGCATCTCAAAAAAAAAAAAAAAAAAAGTTTACCTTTTGAAGTTGGGATTTTCCTGTTTGATGTGGCAAATCCTCTTAAGTGGTTGAGTTTTCCTCTTTTTTTTTTTTGAGATGGAGTCTTGCTCTGTCACCCAGGCTAGAGTTCATTGGCTCGATCTCGACTCACTGCAACCTCTGCCTCTCAGGTTCAAGTGATTCTCCTGCCTCAGCCTCCTGAGTAGCTGGGACTACAGGCACCTGCCATCATGCCTGGCTAATTATTTTTTTTTTTTTGGTAGAGATGGGGTTTCACCATGTTGCCCGGCTGGTCTTGAACTCCTGACCTCAGGTGATCCTCCCGCCTCGGCCTTCCAAAGTGCTGGGATTACAGGTGTGAGCCACCATTCCTGGCCTAAAACAGGCAAGCTCTTTATGGTCTTTCTTTATTTTTCTTTTTTTCTACTTTAATAATAGAAATATATCATTTGGTATAATACATAAAATCGTATCTGGTACAGGTAGAAACTTCAGAGCCCTCTTTTTTTTTTATTTTTATTTTTTATTTTTTGAGACAGAGTCTCGCTCTGTCGCCTAGGCTGGAGTGCAGTGGCGCGATCTCCGCTCACTGCAAGCTCTGCCTTCTGGGTTCACGCCATTCTCCTGCCTCAGCCTCCTGAGTAACTGGGACTACAGGCGCCCGCCACCTCCCCCGGCTAATTTTATGTATTTTTAGTAGAGATGGGGTTTCACCGTGTTAGCCAGGTTGGTCTCGATCTCCTGACCTCGTGATCCGCCCCCCGCTCGGCCTCCCAAAGTGCTGGGATTACAGGCGTGAGCCACTGTGCCTGGCAGAGAGCCCTCATTTTTGGGCCAAATTGAGGTCTTCAGAGGGAAGTGAGGGAAAGAAGTCTCGTGAAAAAAAATTTTTTTTTTTTTTTTGCCTGTAAAATTATACCCATAGTATACAATTAAGATAATGTGGGCTGGGCGTGGTGGCTCACTCCTGTACTCCCAGCACTTTGGGAGGCTGAGGCAGGTGGATCACGAGGTCAGGCGTTTGAGACCAGCCAACATGGTGAAACCCTGTCTCTACTAAAAATACAAAAATTAGCAAGGTGTGGTGGCGCGTACCTGTAATCCCAGCTACTCAGGAGAGGCAGGAAAATCGCTTGAATCCGGGGGGCGGAGGTTGCAGTGAGCCGAGATCCCGCCACTGCACTCCAGCCTGGGCGACAGAGGGAGACGCCGTCTCAAAAAAAAAAAAATAATAAAAAAAAGATGATAGATATTGGGCCAGGCGTGGTGGCTTATGCCTGTAATCCCAGCACTTTGGGAGGCCGAGGTGGGCGGATCACTTGAGGCCAGGAGTTCGAGACTAACCTGGGCAACATGATGAAACCCCGTGTCTACTAAAAATACAAAAATTAGCCAGGCGGCGTGGCGCGTTATTGTAATTCCAGCTGCTCGAGAGGCTGAGGCATGAGAATTGCTCTAACCCGGGAAGCAGGGCAGAGGTTGCAGTGAGCCGAGATCGCACAACTGCACTCCAGCCTGGGCGACAGAGCAAGACTCTGTCTCAAAAAAAAAAAAAAAGATAATGGATATGGAGCAAAATACTAGAAAACAAAGCTGGGTACATTGGCTCCTGCCTCTAATCCCAGATACTCAGGAGGCTGAGTCAGGAGGATTGCTTGAGGCCAGGAGTTTGAGACCAGCCTGGGCAATGTAGTGAGACCCTGTCTCTACAATAAAAAGGAAAAAAATTAGCTGGGCATGTTGGCATATGCCTGTAGTCCTACTCAGGAGGCTGAGGCGGGAGGATCACTTGAGCCCAGGGAGTTCAGGCACTCCAGCCTGTGTGACAGTGAGATCCTGTCTCTTTGAAAAAAAAAAACAAATACTAGAAAACACATCTTCCCACCCAAATGAGTTATGTATTTGAAAATGTTACTTATTTTGGGCCGGGCGCGGTGGCTCACGCCTGTAATCCCAGCACTTTGGGAGGCCAAGGCGGGTGGATCACGAGATCAGGAGATCGAGACCATCCTGGCTAACATGGTGAAACTCCGTCTCTACTAAAAATACGAAAAATTAGCCGAGCGTGGTGGTGGGCGCCTGTAGTCTCAGCTACTCAGGAGTCTGAGGCAGGAGAATGGCTTGAACCCGGGAGGTGGAGCTTGCAGTGAGCCCAGATCGCACCACTGAGCTCCAGCCTGGGTGACAGAGCAAGACTCCGTCTCAAAAGAAGAAAAAAAGTTACTTATTTTGACAGTAATTTGTATACCTTTAGATTTTTTTCTGTCCTGAATAACACTGAAAATTTCATTACTAAAAGCCTAAGGTCAAGTCTTTGACTTGAGAATGTTTTATTCTTGTATTGTGAAATCTGTTGTCTCTGTAAACTGCTGTGGGATAGATAAACTGGTTGATGAAATAGGGCAAAAAAATTAAAGTCGATTGGTTGAACTGCAGCCTCTGTTGTACTGGATTATGAGGGACAGAGATAGATAGAAGCTTTGCCTTGGGGGAAGGGAAATTTGGAGGACAGTTCCATAGAGCTTACCCACTTTGCTTGCACTCTTTTAGCACTAGGATATATCAGTATCCACCATAGATTGACAGCCTATAGGAGATAATTCCAGAGAACCAGGCAAAAAATCAGTGGATGAGGCCAGGTGCAGTGGCTCATACCTATAATCCCAGCACTTTGGGAGGCCAAGGCAGGCGGATCACCTGAGGTCAGGAGTTCGAGACCAGCCTGACCAACATGGAGAAACCCCATCTCTACTAAAAATACAAAATTAGTGGGGCGTGGTGGCGCACGCCTGTAATCCCGGCTACTTGGGTGGCTGAGGCAGGAGAATTGCTTGAACCCGGGAGGCAGAGGTTGTGGTGAGCCGAGATCGTGCCATTGCACCCTACTCTGGGCAACAAGAGCGAAATGCCGTCTCAAAAAAAAAAAAAATTCAGTGGATAAATATATTTTGACTCCACTTGTACCTTCTCTTTCTTTCACTTGGTGTGGCCATCTTACAACGATATTCTGATACCCACCCCTGATGTGTCAACCAGTCTTACTCTTCAGTGCTGTTAGTCTTTTTTTTTTTGAAGGGTTTTAAAAGTTTTATTTTTATTGTATATGAAAAAAGAGCTATCATGGTTTTTTTCATTGGGGTGGATGCCTTGGATAATCCATTCAAGGAAGATCACTTCGTCCAACTTAATGCAGCCGAACTTAATGAAACCCATTTTCTTCGCTTACTGACAGAAACACTGGCGGGGCATATTGAGGCCGTAATTTGGATCAGATCTTGCTGGTCTGAGCGTACGCAACGAGAGAGAGAACCCTGGCTGAATTTTTGCGAGTGGCTCCAGTAGAGCTGCTGGTGACCCATCTTGCTCTCAGGAATGCAGTGAGACAAAAGGAAAGAGCTCCAGTTAATTTTTATACCTTGTAATTAACAGGGACTACTATGTTAAACTGGGAGGGAGCCCAAGTATTTCCCAAACTGGGGAGTCTCTACATTCCCTAGAAATGTCTTTCTGTTGTACCTGCTGATGGACTCTCTTAGACAATGAATCTTGTCTATCTGGGTAGATTGCCTTAGCATTTGTACTAGTAGAATTTGGTTAACATGTTAAAGCTGAATAATCCATTTTCATATTTTGTTTCTCTTATGCATGTACTCTTAGAGCCTTATTATGCTTAGAATTCACAAGGCTTAACATTATGTACTTGGTCAAAGGAATCATCAGCAGGCCTTCTTTAACTATAACTTTTTCTTTTTTTTGAGACAGAGTCTCACTTTGTCACCCACTGGCACTATCTAGGCTCACTGAAACCTCTGCCTCCTTTGTTCAAGCGATCTGGTGCCTCAGCCTACTGAGTAGCTGGGATTATAGGCATGTGCCATCATGCCAGCTCATTTTTGTATTTTTAGTAGAGACGGGGTTTTGCCATATTGGCCAGGCTGGTCTTGAACTCCTGACCTCAGGTAATCCACCCGCCTCAGCCTCCCAAAGTGCTAGGATTACAGGCGTGAGCCACTGCGCCTGGCCTCAAAAGGTATTTGATGTGAAATTAGTAAAAGTTGTATGATAGGTGGTAGTGAGATGTGACTGTGGGAATAAAAGGTCATGATAGGAAAATAAATTGGAGTAAAGTTAGAAATATGTACCAGAATAATGGGTTATAGAATTTACCATGATGGGCCGGGCATGGTGGCTCAAGCCTGTAATCCTAGCACTTTGGGAGGCCGAGGCGGGCCGATCATGAGGTCAGGAGATCGAGACCGTCCTGGCTAACACAGTGAAACCCCATCTCTACTAAAAATACAAAAAATTAGCCGGGCATGGTGGCACGTGCCTGTAGTCCCAGCTACTCAGGAGGCTGAGGCAGGAGAATTGCTTGAACCTGGGAGGCGGAGGTTGCAGTGAGCGGAGATCGCACCATTGCACTCCATCCAGCCTGGGCGACAGAGTAAGACTCCATCTCAAAAAAAATAAATAAATAAAAAATAAAAAAGAATTTACCCTGATGGTTCTGGTGGCTAAAGAAAAGAGGAAAGCATAATGATTCCTCAGATTCTTACTTAGAAACTTCCTAACAGCAGTTAGGAAGAGTTGTGTTTGGATTTCAGTTATAGATGTGGTTGAAGTGCTTTGTACACTGTAAAGCAATAAGATTTTTTTATTTCTTTATTTTTTATTTTATTTTATTTTATTTTATTTTATTTTATTTTATTTTTTTTGAGACAGAGTCTCGTTCTGTTGCCCAGGCTGGAGTGCACTGGCGCGATATCAGCTCACTGCAAGCTCTGCCTCCTGGGTTCATGCCATTCTCCTGCCTCAGCCTCCCGAGTAGCTGGGACTACAGGCACCCGCCACCACGCCCGGCTAATTTTTGTGTTTTTAGTAGAGACGGGGTTTCACTGTATTAGCCAGGAGGGTCTCGATCTCTTGACCTCATGATCCACCCGCCTCAGCCTCCCAAAGTGCTGGTATTACAGGCGTGAGCCACTGCGTCCGGCCTTTTAAAAATTTTTTTAGCGGAGTCTCACTCTTGTCGCCTAGGCTGTATAGTGCAGTGGTGCGATCTTGGCTCACTGCAATCTCTACCTCCTGGGTTCAAGCCATTCTCTTGCCTGAGCCTCCCCAGTAGCTGGGATTACAGGCGTATGCCAACATGCCCAGCTAATTTTTGTACTTTTAGTAGAGATGGGGTTTCACCGTGTTGGCCAGGATGTCTCGAACACCTGACCTCAGGTGATCCACCCACCTCTACCTCCCAAAGTGCTGGGATTAAAAAGGAGTGAGCCACCACGCCCAGCCAGTAGGATGTTATTACTTGTTTTTCATGACAGATTTCTGTATTTTCAGAAGACACACATGTCTTTTGTGCATGTGTCCATTTTCTCTCAGGCAACAGCATTTGCTGAATACTCTGCAGGCTAAGCCTGAGTACAAAATTAGGTTTCTGGGTGTGTGGAAAGAATACTTTAACAATTACAATCTATCTAGTTATTCACTCTTGTGAAAGGACTTAAACATTCATACAGGATGAAAGAACTGACAACATAATGCCAGGAGAGGAGTCAGTGCTGAAGTGCTGAGGTGAGGGTAGGGTAAATCATCTTTTTTTTTTTTTCCTTTTGAGAGATTTCTAATCTCTTTGGTTTTTACATTCAGTTTCTTTGACTTCTGGATATTGTAAAGAGCCATAATAGCACTGTGGCTTCAGCTCAGTGTGTAGTTGTTGGCTGCCCTGGCATTTTGCTGCTTGCTGTGAATGTAATCTTTTTTTGAGATTGGGTCTCGCTCTGTCGCCTAGGCTGGAGTGCAATGGTGCGATCTCGGCTTACCACAACTTCCACCTCCCGGGTTCAAGTGAGTCCTGCCACAGCCTCCTGAATAGCTGGGACTACAGGTGTGCACACCAAGCCTGGCTAATTTTTGTATTTTTAGTAGAGATGGGGTTTCATTATGTTGGCCAGGCTGATTTTTGAACTCCTTACCTTATGATCTGCCCGCCTTGGCCTTCCAAAGTGCTGAGATTACAGGCGTGAGCCACTGCGCCTAGCCTGCCGTGAATATAATCTCACACCTCCATGTAAGAAGTGGTGGGGTCAGTGATTGGCAATAGGTTGGGTAAGTTTAATACTTGGGAATTTGGTTAAAGAACTTGGCCCTGAATGGTGTAAATGTGTTGATACTTGCAATTGGGCCGTGCGTGGTGGCTCATGCCTGTAATCCCAGCACTTTGGGAGGTGGAGGTGGGTGGATCACGAGGTTAGGAGTTCGAGACCAGACTGACCAACATGCCACGTGTGGTGGCAGGCGCCTGTAATCCCAGCTACTTAGGAGGCTGAGGCAGGAGAATCGCTTGAACCCGGGAGGCGGAAGTTACACAGTCAGCCAAGATCGCGCCACTGCACTCCAGCCTGAGTGACAGAGCAAGGCTCTGTCTCAAAAAATAAAAATAAAAATAAAAAAAACCCCAAAAAACAAAACAAAAAAACCCCTGCAGTTATTAGACTTCTCCAGAGGAATGCTCTTCATGTTTTTTGTGTAATACTTTTTGAAAACTGTTGATTTTTTAAATTTCGTTTTGAGACAGAGTTTCACTCTTGTTGCCCAGGCTGGAGTGCAGTGGCACGATTTCGGCTCACCACAACCTCCGCCTCCCAGGTTCAAGCAATTCTCCTGCCTTAGCCTCCCCAATAGCTGTGATTATAGGCGTGCGCCACCACACCCAGCTAATTTTGTATTTTTAGTAGAGATGGGATTTCTTCTTCTTGGTGAGGCTGGTTTCGACCTCCCGACCTCAGGTGATCTGCCCACCTCGGCCTCCCAAAGTGCTGGGATTACAGGCGTGAGCCACCGCCTCTGGCCCTTTTTTTTTTTTTCTAAATTATTTTGAGACAGAGTCTTACGCTGTCGCCCAGGCTGGAGTGTAGTGGCACAATCTTGGCTCACTGCAATCTCCACCTCCTGGGTTCAAGCGATTCTCCTGCCTCAGGCTCCCAAGTAGCCGGGATTATAAGCGTGCACCACCACGTCCAGCTAATTTTTGTATTTTTAGTAGAGACTGGGTTTCGCCATGTTGACCAGGCTGGTCTTGAACTCCTGGCCTCAGGTGATGCACCTGCTTCAGCCTCCCAAAGTGCCAGGATTACAGGTGTGAGCCACTGGGCTCAGCCTGAACTATTGATTTTTGTTGATAGCTTATTAATGGTTTTACTAGATTTAGTAGATGTGGATTTGTCTGTTGCCATTAGTAAGTGCTCTTTTATGGTCCAAGTACCTTTCTTAATATTTTTATGAGTCTCATCAGGAAAACTGTTCTCTTCTAGGTTTGTGGAAATTGGGGGCCCTAAATATTTTTAAATTTATTTTTATTCATTAATTATTATTATCATCTTGTACAAATGGGGTCTCATGTTGCCCAGGCTTGTCTTGAACTTCTGGCCTCCAGCAGTCCTCCTGCCTTGACCTCCCAAAGTGCTGGTATTACAGGTGTGAGCCATCATGCCTGGCCTGTTAAAGATTTTTTAAAATAGCAGCTTTGGCTGGTGCGGTGGCTCAAGCCTGTAATTCCCAGCACTTTGGGAGGCTGAGGTGGGTTTATCATCTGAGGTCAGGAGTTTGAGATCTGCCTGGCCAACATGGTGAAACCCTGTCTCTACTGAAAATACAAAAAAAATTTAGCCGGGTGTGGGGGTGGGCGCTTGTAATCACAGCTACTCAAGAGGCTGAGGCAGGAGAATCGCCTGAACCCTGTTGGGGCGGAGGTTACAGTGAACTGAGATCACACCACTGCACTCCAGCCTAGGTGACGACTTCGTCTCAAAAAAAAAAAAAAAGCAGCTTTACAGATATGTAGTTTATCCATTTAAAGTGTATAATTCCAGCTGGGCACGGTGGCTCACTCCTGTAATCCCAGCACTTTGGGAGGCCGAGGCTGGTGGATCACCTGAGGTCAGGAGTTCGAGAACAGCCTGGCCAACATGGTGAAACCCCATCTCTACTTTAAAAAAAAAAAAAAAAAAAAAGACCGGGCACGGTGGCTCACGCTTGTAATCCCAGCACTTTGGGAGGCCGAGGCGGGTGGATCACGAGGTCAGGAGATCGAGACCAACATGTGAAACCGCGTCTCTACTAAAAATACAAAAATTAGCCAGGCGTGGTGGCGCATGCCTTTAATCCCAGGTACTCAGGAGGCTGAGGCAAGAGAATTGCTTGAATCCGGGAAGCGGAGGTTGCATTGATCCGAGATCGTGCCATTGCACTCCAGCCTGGGTGACACAGCTATACTCTGTCTCAAACAAAAAAAAACAAACAATAAAAATTAGCTGGGCTGGAGGCTAAGGCGGAGCTTGCAGTGAGCCGACATCATGCAGTTGTACTCCAGCCCGGGGGACAAGAGCAAGACTCCATCTTAAAAAAAAAAATGTATAATTCAGTAGTTTTTAGTTTTTAGTGTATTCATAGTTGTGCAGGTATCATAATCATTAATTTTAGAATATTTGCATTACCCCAAAAATCCCTTACCCAGTAGCCATCACTCCCCAGTCTTAGGCAACCACCAGTCCCCTTCTGTCTCTTTATTTGCCTATTCTGGACATAAATGAAACGTGTTTTGTGACTGCCTTCTTTTACTTAGCATAATGTTTTAAGGGTTCATCTATGTTGTATGTAGCATTTATCAGTACATCATTTTTTTTTATTTTTTATTTTTTTAGACGGAGTCTCGCTGTCGCCCAGGCTGGAGTGCAGTGGCACGATCTTGGCCCACTGCAGGCTCCGCCCCCTGGGGTTCACGCCATTCTCCTGCCTCAGCCTCCCGAATAGCTGGGACTATAGGCGCCTGCCACCTCGTCCGGCTAATTTTTTGTATTTTTAGTAGAGACGGGGTTTCACCGTGTTAGCCAGGATGGTCTCAATCTCCTGACCTCGTGATCCTCCCGCCTCAGCCTCCCAAAGTGCTGGGATTACAGGTGTGAGCCACTGCGCCCGGCCTTCTTTTTATTTTTGTATAATATTTCATTGTATAGATCTGCCACATTTAATTTATCCATTTATCAGTTGATGGGCCTTTTTTTCTTCTTTTTTGGCTATTACGGATAATGCTGCTATCAATATTTGTGTTCAAGTTTTTTTCTGTAGACATGCTTTCATTTCTCAGATTTGAGAGTGCATAAATTTGTAATGTATAGGTACAAAAATAACAAATTTCTTCACTGGGGCCAGTGCTCATTAGAAATGGGGGATGGGAGGATTAGTTTATCTACAACTTACACTATGGATTTGGAATTTTTCCAAGCCACACATTTTACTGGGGCTAATGACTACTTTCTTTTCTCTATGAAGGAAGTATTTGCGGGCTAACACTGTAAATAAACTTGTTTACAACCCCGGGAAGAGGAGTGCTTAAACTGTAGAGAACAGGTGTTTTCAGTGAGCTCTGTAAACTCTTTAGATGCAATGAATATACAGTTGATTGATCTGCTGGTGACAATTTTTCTTTATTA
The DNA here is from genome assembly GCF_028885625.2 of Pongo pygmaeus. NCBI lineage: Eukaryota > Metazoa > Chordata > Mammalia > Primates > Hominidae > Pongo > Pongo pygmaeus. The sequence continues at coordinate 199,763,457 of NC_072373.2, forward strand.
AAGCAAGTTCCCTAAGAATTTTAACAAGGGGACAGTTCATTAATCTAGCCTTGGTTATTATATGTATTTAAAAATCACCAAATTGGGTGTTAATTATTAAGAAATGTTCTCTGTAATCCCAGCAATTTGGGAGGCTGAGGCAGGTGGATCACCTGAGGTCAGGAGTTCAAGACCAGCCTGGCCAACATGGTGAAACCCCATCTCTACAAAAATACTAAAAAAAAAAAATTAGCTGGGCATGATGGGGGGTGCCTGTAATCCCAGGTACTCAGGTGGCTGAGGCAGGAGAATCACTTGAACCCTAGAGGCGGATGTTGTGGTGAGCTGAGATCGTGCCATTGCCCTCCAGCCTGAGCAACAAGAGTGAAACTCCGTCTCAAAAAAAAGGAAATGTTCTTTAATTTGTTAGAGTTTATTGAGTCAAATTGCTTCCCCCACCCAGTTGTCCCAAATTAGGGAGATACCACTTTTAAGGGTCAGAAGCCTTGTAAAATGCAAAACAATGAAATTAATATGTTCTTCCTTTGGAGAAACTTAGTTTCATAAAGGGAGGAGGGAATTATAAAGATAATTGTGTGGCTCATGCCTGTAATCCCAGCACATGAGGCGAGTGGATCACCTGAGGTCAGGAATTTGAGACCAGCCTAGCCAACATGGAGAAACCCTGTCACTACTGAGGAAAAAAAAGAAAAATTAGCTGGTGCATGCCTGTAACGGCTTGACTCTTGGAGGTGGAGGGTGCAGTGAGCCGACGTCGTGCTACTGCACTCCAGCCTGGGCAACAGAGCGAGACCCTGTCTTTTAAGAAAATGGTCTTTAAGCTCAGTGTAGCCCTTAAAAGTGATGTACATGGATTACGGACTGGAAGAAAGTACTGCAAAATATTTATATTTGTATGCATGGAGAAATTACAGGTAGTATGCTTTGCTCTTGTCCATTTTGTATTTTCTGAATTTCAAACAGTTAAAAAAGAAAAACAGATAAACCTTATACCATCTGTTAAGAGCTTGGTCTGCCATTTTGAGTGAAAGCAGATGGTTGACACATTTCCAGTGGAGTTTTGATGTTAGAAAAGACCTTGGAAATCGAAATTATTTAGCTTTTATCCCCGATGAAGTGCTGTCCTTTACATTAATTATCTCTCTCTTAATTTTTAAAAAGGTTAGTAGATATGTTGAATATAGGTTGCTGAAATAGGTTGAGTGTATTCAATGAGATCTAGAGGTGATTTTATTTCATTTCATTTATTTATTTATTTATTTATTTATTTTTTGATACAGAGTCTCTGTCGCCCAGGTTGAAGTGCAGTGGCGCAATCTCAGCTCACTGCAACCTCTGCCTCCTGGATTCAAGCTATTCTCATGCCTCAGCCTCCTGAGTAGCTGGGATTACAGGGATGCACCACCATGCTTGACTAATTTTTATAGTTTTAGTAGAGACAGGGTTCCAACCATGTTGACCAGGCTGGTCTCGAACTCCTGACGTTAGATGATCCACCTGCCTCGGCCTCCCAAAGTCCTGGGATTACAGGTGTGAGCCACCGGGCCTGGCCTAGAGATAATTTTATTTTAGTATAAATGTTTCCTTTCTGTATCTAGAATTAATAACAAGTAATCATACGCTTTGTCCTGGAAGTGTTTTAATATTTTTACATGATTTGAACCACTCAGTACTGTATGCACATTTTTATCCTTCTCATTTTTTTTAAAATATGTTAGTCCATTTTGTGTTGCTATAAAGGAATATAGGAGACTGGGCAATTTATAACAAAAAGAGGTTTATTTGTCTCAGTTTTGCAGACTGTACAGGAAGTAAGGTACAGCATCTGCTGTTGGTGAGGCCTCAGGACGCTTTTACTCATGGCAGAAGGCACAGTGGGAGCACGTATGTCACATGGTCAAGAGAGGGAGCTGGAGAGAGAAGAGGTTCCAGGCACTTTTAAACAGCCAGCTCTTGTGTGAATTAATAGAGTAAGAACTCACTCATTACCATGGGGAGGATATCAAGTACTTCACGAGGGATCGGCCCCCATGACCCAGACACTACACACTAGGTTCACCTCCAACCTTAGAAGTCACATTTCAGATGAGATTTGGAGGGGACAAACATCCAAGCTATATCAAAGTATAATATCCTTTCCCCGCACCCCCCACCCCCCAGAGGATAGCTTTTCTTTAAAAAAAAATTTACTTTTTGGCTGGCCGTGATGGCTCGTGCCTGTAATCCTAGCACTTTGGGAGGCCAAGGTGGGAGGATCACTTGAGTCTAGGAGTTGGAGAACAGCTGGGGCAACATAGCAAGACCCCCATATCTGTTAAAAAAATTAAAAAAGCCTAAGAGTTTAGTTTTCCTAAGTGCTCAGTGAATGGCATGATGCTATTCAAAATTGAATTTAATTATTTCCTTCAATTCCTGTACTGTGTTCTGTTTCTGTGGTTGATATATCCATTTGTGGCATGCTAGGAGCTTTCCTAGATTTCTGCCTCCTGTTTCTGCCCACAGTAGTTCCGAGATTATACCTATGTTGCTTTGTTTGATAGGCTCATGTTTCTTGCCTGGAGATGTTCAGTAGTCTTCTCACTGGCTTTCCTGCATCTCCCCTTTTCTTCTTTGTAGCCATTGTCTGTGCCGCTGCCAAATTGATGTTTTTGAAGATACGATCTGCTTATGTCTCACCCTTTTGCTCACGCACTCGTGTGTGTGTGCGTTTTCTTTCCTGTTGCTATTGGGATAACTTCTAAGCTCCTCCTCATAGCATAGGAGACCTTTCATGTTTTTTTTTTTTTGAAGATATCGTATATTTTTATTTTAAATTTATTATTAGTTTTAGAGATGAGGGTGTTCACTTTGTTGCCCAGGCTGGACTTGAAATCCTGGCCTCAAGCAGTCCCTTCCCCCTTGTATAGCTGGCACTACAGGCACATGCCTTTGCATGCCCAGCTGTCTTTTGTGTTTTGGTCCAGCTTGCCTCTCCAGTCCTTACTGGTGCTCCATTTCGGCTATACTAAAGTATTTGTAGTTTTGTGAATACCCATCCTGTTTTTATAGTTTGTGCAGTTTCTCAGCATACTAGTGCTATTTTTATTTATGTAGTTTTCTCTACTTGGAATCCCCTACCTTCTTCATTCACCTGGCTTTTTCCTCATCTTTCAAGCTTCAACTAATGTATCTTCATCTCTAATAAATGTACTCCTTTACTCCCACTTTTCTCCAAGGTTGGGTGCCTGCCTTTGATGCCACTATTGTATGTCGTACACATCTCATTGAAGCTTTTAGCTTCCTGTATTGGAGTTTAATATTTACTTTTTCCCTTACCATCCGGTGCTAGGAAGCTGTTTCAATAAAGAGATTCTTGGCGGGGCATGGTGGCTCATGCCTGTAATCCTAGCACTTTGGGAAGCCAAAGTGGGAGGATCGTGTGAGCCTAGGAGTTCTCGAAGAGCTGTGGCAGCATAGTGAGATCCTTGTCTCTATTTTTTTAAAAAAAGAGATTCTTGGGCTTAAGTCCAGACCTACTGAATCAGAATTCTCAGTGATAAGACACAGTTCATGTATTTGGTTGTTAATATTTATTATTATTATTATTTTTGAGATGGAGTTTTGCTCTTGTCGCCCAGGGATTATAGGTGTGAGCCACCGGGCCCGGCATGAGTTTTTTTTTAAATTTCTTGTGAGATAGAGTCTTGCTCTGTCTCCCAGGCTGGAGCACAGTGGCAGCATCTCAGCTCTCTGGCTCACTGCAGCCTGTGCCTCCTGGGTTCAAGCGATTCTCCTGCCACAGCCTCCTAGGTAGCTGGGATTACAAGTGTGCCACCGTGCCTGGCTAATTTTTTGTATTTTTAGTAGAGATGGGGTTTTACAGTGTCAGCTGGGCTGGTCTTGAACTCCTGACCTCAAGTGATTAGCCTGCCCCAGCCTCCGAAAGTGTTGAGATTACAGGCGTGAGCCACTGGCTCCAGCCTAACATCTTTTTATATACACCCATCTATAGCCTACGTTATAGAATCCTTACACATACATACATTTTTCTGTGTTTAAGAAGTTTTAGCCTGGGTAGGCTGGGTGCAGTGGCTCATGCCTGTTATCCCAGGACTTTGGAAGGCTGAGGCAGGTGGATCACAAGGTCAGGAGATTGAGACCATCCAGGCTAACACAGTGAAACCCTGTCTCTACTAAAAATACAAAAAAATTAGCTGAGTGTGGTAGCAGGCGCCTGTAGTCCCAGCTACTCGGGAGGCTGAGGCAGGAGAATGGCATGAACCTGAGAGGCGGAGGGAGCTTGCAGTGAGCCGAGATCGTGCCACTGCACTCCAGCCTGGGTGACAGAGTAAGACTCCGCCTCAAAAAAAAAAAAAATTTTTTTTTGTTAGCCTGGGTAACAGGGAGACCTCATTGCTATAAAAAAATTAAAAAGTCAGCCAGGCATGGTGACATATACGTGTAGTTCCAGCTACTCAGGCAGCTGAGGTGGGAGGACCGCTTGAACCTGGCAGGTCGGGGCTGCCATGAGCTGTATTTGTGCCACTGCATTCCAGCCTGGGTGACAGAATGAGGCATTGTCTCAAAAAGAGAAAAGGAAAAAAAATATATATATATATATATAAAATTTTAAAACATTTTAAATGGCTATATAAATTATCTAAGTATATGCTTTAATAATTACTGCTATATTTAGACTGTTTCCCTCTTTTCCTGTTACAGTACCAGGTTAAAGATGTTTGTTAACAAATCTGTGCCCATATTTCTCATGATTTGCTTAGGTTAAATTCCTAGAAGTGGAATTACCAGATCAAAGGGCATGAATATTAATCAAACCCATATTACATATTGTCAGATGTCCAGAAAAGTCAAATAAAGCAAGGTAAAGTTGTGTGTATTTGTGTGCGTGTTTTAAAGGGTAAGAATCATCTTAAAGAACCTAGCTCTAGCAGTACTATTTCTGCTGTTTTACCGCTTGTATGACTAAGGGCAGTTTCTCACATTACAAATATTTATATGTAATGCCTGTCATGTTTTTGATACTGTGCTAGATGCTCAAGGGATTATTTTTAGGGAGATAAGACAAATCACCATAGCACTGTTAATAAGGTGCGGTTTGGTACTTGGCGGGTGTTACTTCGGATGTTAAGAAGAGTGTAGAAAGTAGTGTCTACCATGGTCTTTGAACAGTAGTCTACATTTCTGCAATGCCTAGTCCATCGCAAAGGGAGAGCAAATCAACTAGAGAAGTCATCGCTGGTTAAAGTTTTTCCCCCTTGTTTAAATAATTTCTACCCCCTCAGTTCATGGAGACTAACACTGTGGGCATGCTTGGTAGCTGATAGTTCTCCTCTGAACATATTTCTCTCTCTCTTTTTTTTTTTTTTTTTAACCTTTAGCTTTAAAGATCATCTGCATTTTCTTCTGTAATAAAAGATATCCACCCATTTGGCCATATTTATTTATTCTTTAGCAGTTGAAGTATTAAATGATACCAGGTTTTTTTTTGTTTTTTTGTTTTTTTTTTTTGAGATGGAGTCTCACTCTATTGCCGAGGCTGGAGTGCAGTGGCGCAATCTCAGTTCACTGCAACTTCCGCCTCCCGAGTTCACGCCATTCTCCTGCCTCAGCCTCCCGAGTAGCTGGGACTACAGGCCCCTGCCACCAGGCCTGGCTAATTTTTTTGTATTTTTTAGTAGAGACGGGGTTTCACTGTGTTAGCCAGGATGGTCTGCTGATCTCCTGAGTGTGTTAGCCAGATGATCTCCTGACCTCGTGATCTGCCCACCTCGGCCTCCCAAAGTGCTGGGATTACAGGCGTGAGCCACCACACCCGGCCCTAAATGATGCCAGTTTTTATTTTAAATCCTGAATAATCTTATATTCCTTCTTTTTTTTTTGAGACTGAATCGTGCTTTGTCGCCTGGGCTGGAGTGCAGTGGTGCGATCTTGGCCGCTTCCCTGGTTCAAGCAGTTCTCCTGCCTCAGCCTGCTGAGTAGCTGGGAATACAGGTGCCCGCCACCGCGCCCAGCTAATTTTTTGTATTTTTAGTAGAGGCAGGGTTTCACCATGTTGGCCAGGCTGGTCTCAAACTCCTGACCTCAAGTGATCCACCCGCCTTGGCCTCCCAAGTGCTTGGAGGCATGAGCCATTGCACCCAGCCTAAATTCATTATATTTTAGATCTTTAGCTTTCTCATGGGGAAGTAGATACCCAGACTTAAACCTTTTCACTGTCCACCTGCTAGTCTTGGAAAATAATTTTAATGAAGTGTCACCGATACTTGGACAGTTTCTGTCATGTCAGCAGAGAAATATCAACAGGAGTGATTGTGAAGTGGCTAGTCTTATAATCCAAGTGTTACGATCTTTGATCCGCTGCTCAATTTATTTCAAGATCTGATCTATATTATTTTCTAGCTCTTCTGGTTTATTGCTGAATAGTCGATGCCTGGTTTTTCCTTGTAGGATATTGTGGCTTCATAAAGAGTGAAAAATCTCACACTGAATATTGTCTTTTAGTTTCTTCTGACCTTAACCCCTTGTTTAAGTCTTGTGTACAATACACTGGTTGGTATCTGTTCTCAGCACAAAAAACTATGTGAAGCCAGTGTTCAGGGAAGAAACCACAACCGTGGTAGTCAGCAGTATCTTTACCTTCTCTCATATGGTTATCTGACTCATCAATTACTCTTATCTTCATCTAAAATGGGACAGTCATACTCTTCTTCATTATAGCCATCATACAACTGCCCTTGTGCTGAACCACCCACATTAATGTATTTTAGGCCTGGTCTTGATGTAAGTTTTTTGCCTTGTGTGGTTTTACCTACCCTTCGTGTACTCTGAGTGTGGCTCCAAAGACCTAAACGTGTCCTCATGTATAGCCAGGAACTTCATAGCATTCTTAAAACAGAACACTAAGCGGCTCCCCATTGGAGAGCTTGAGGCCTCAGAGTGCTCCGAATCCCTGCCTCCCCTGCCGTTCAATCCCACTTTTAGCCATGTTCCCTGACTGGGGAGCAGGATGTTTGCCTGAACATATTTTTTGTAGAGATGAGAGTCTTGCTTTGCTGCCCAGGCTGATCTTGAACTCCTGGTCTCCTGGCCTCGCCTCAAGTGATCCTCCTGCCTCGGCCTCGGAAGTACTGGCTATGTAGAGGTGTGAGCCACCCTGTCCGGTCTGCTCTTGCCTTTGATGACAATAGGAACAAGTGGTAAAAAGCATAAAGAGCTGAATTTGGGCCGGGCATGGTGGCTCACACCTGTAATCCCAGCACTTTGGGAGGCCGAGGCAGGCGGATCACGAGGTCGGAGTTCGAGACCAGCCTGGCCAACATGGTGAAACCCCGTCTCTACTAAAAATACAAAAAATTAGCCAGGTGCAGTGGCACGCACCCGTAGTCCCAGCTACTGGGGAGGCTGAGGTAGGAGAATTGCTTGAACTCGGGAGGCAGAGATTGCAGTGAGCCGAGATAGTGCCGCTGCACTTCAGCCTGGGCAACAGAGTGAGACTAAAAAAAAAACAAAAAACAAAAAACTTGAGTTTGAATTCTATTTCGGATCTTTATCAGTTACATGATTTTGGACAAGTAATTTCTGTAAACCTTGGTTTCCTCATATATAAAATGGAATGATGTCTGTTTTGCAGCGCAGTGCCTGGTGTTTAGTGTTATTGTTATTGACAGTTAATAAATGATATGAACATTCATTCATAATATCATGCAATAGGTTTTGCAGCCATTTATACCTAAAGAGGTTTTTGGGTTTTTTCCCCTCCAGTAATTAGGAAAGAATGATTTATCTATATTTTGTTTAAGGGCTGTAATAACTTCTTGCTATTCTTTCCTTTTTTTTTATTTGAGGTAGAGTTTCACTCTTGTTGGCCAGGCAGGAGTGCAATAGTGCTATCTCGGTTCACTGCTACCTCTGTCTCCCAGGTTCAAGCAATTCTCCTGCCTCAGCCTCCTGAGTAGCTGGGATTACAGGTGCACGCCACCATGGCCGGCTAATTTTGTATTTTTAGTAGAGACGGGGTTTCTCCATGTTGGTCAGGCTGCTCTCGACCTCCTGACCTCAGGTGATCCACCCGCCTCGGCCCCCGAAAGTGCTGAGATTATAGGTGTGAGCCATTGCGCCCCACCAACTTCTTGCTTTGCTTCCAAAATGGGAATAATAGTATCTGTGTTTTTGGGGTAGTTATGACTTTTTTTTTTTCTTTTGAGATAGACTTGTTTTGTCACCCAGGTTGGAGTGCAGTGGTGCAGTCTTGGCTCACTGTAACCTCTGCCTCTCGGGCTCAAGTGATTCTTGTGCCTCAGCCTCCCAAGTAGCTGGGATTACAGGCATGTGCCATCATGCCTGGCTGATTTTCGTATTTTTAATAGAGACAGGATTTTCTCATGTTGCCCAGGCTGGTCGCAGGCTCAAGGGACCCACTTACCTCAGCCTCCTGTGTAGTTATGACTATTAAAAGAGATGATAAAGTGTATAAAGTATTTATGGGATCAGGACCAGACACAAAGTAAGTCTTAGTAATAGTTGTTATTAATACAGATATATCGTGTGCAGAAGATGCTGTAGAACAGATTTACTAGGTTTTTTTCCCTTTGATGATTAAATTCAAATTAGATTAATTCTTATATTCTCTTTCCTTTTCTCATTGCTCAAGTTTCTCCTCTTTGCCTGCCATTTTCTCACTGGTATCTCCTTTCCATAATGGTTCCTGGCATCAACTATTCTGATTATATTGCTCTGATCTCTTTTAGTGAAATGGAACCATCATGATCTAGGTTTCTGTATGCAAAAAATCCTTGAGAACAAAAGTAGGTGTGGAGATGAATAGCCTGTCTTTATGAGGAAATAATCTAGCAAAGGCAGTTTTATTATTAAAGTATGGAAATCTACTCTAGTTAACAAAAATTCAGGGGATTTAATGAAAGAACACTAAGGACTCTCTGAACCTCAGAGCAAGAAATATATACTTGGGCTTCCTGAATACTTGGAGGCTTTCTGTTTTTTTAAGGGCACTGTAGTCCCTTGTCTCTGCTTCTTTCAGCACATTTCTTTCTCTATGTTGACTGCTACCTTTTGCTTATACGTCAGTTAGCCACCACACCCGGGTAATTTTTGTATTTTTGGTAGAGACGGGGTTTCACCATGTTGACCATGCTGGTCTTGAACTGCTGACCTCGGGTGATCTGTCCACCTCAGCCTCCCAAAGTTCTGTGATTGCAGGTGTGAGCCTGTACATTTGTTTTAATATGGAAATTTTCAGTGTGATTTAATGGACTCCCTAACTCAGTGATACTCTGTTGTAACTGAGTTTGATTTCTCTAATCAGGCAACGGACAACTAGTCAAATCGGCTCCAGTAAAGGGACATTCATTGTAAAGACACACAGCAGTTCAGGACAAGAATGCCAGCAAAGCAAGTACAAGAACTGAACCAGAATGCTAGCAAAACCTGTGTCGTTTTTAGTGATTTTATTCCAGAGTGCATGGTTTAACATAATGTTTGCTTTATTCTGCTTAAGATTGAATGTTCAATAATACCTGCTTGAAAAATGGATAAATTGTAATTATTCAAATAATTGAATTTCTATTTGGATCATTAACTTCTTACAATTCAGAATTCCTTTGTGCCCAAGTCTGTTTGAATTTATTTTCCATGGCTGGGTGCGGTGGCTAATACCTGTAATCGCAGCACTTTAGAAGGCGTGGGAGGATTGCTTGAGGTCAGGAATTCAAAACCAGCCTAGACAACATAGTGAAACCTTGTCTCTACAAAAAAATTAAAAAAAATTAGCTGGGTGTGGTGATGTGTGTCTCTAGTCCTGGCTACTCGAGAGGCTGAGGTGGGAGTTTGAGGCCGTAGTGAGCTGTGATTGCGCCACTGCATTCCAGCCTAGGTACCAGAGCCAGACCCTGTCTCAAAAAAATAAAATGGGCTGGGTGTGGTGGCTAACACCTGTAAGCCCAGCACTTTAGGAGGCCATGCTGGATGGATCACTTGGGCTTAGGGCTTCGAGACCTGCCTGGGCAACATGGTGAAACCTCGTCTTCTTCAAAAATGAAAATTAGCTGGACGTGGTGGCACATACCTATAGTCGCAGCTGCTCAGGAGGCTGAGCTGGGAGGATCACTTGAGCCTGGAAGGTGGAGGTTGCGGTGAGGTGAGATCGCACCACTGTACTCCAGCCTGGGCAACAGAGCCAGACTCCATCTCAAACAAACAAACAAACAAAAAATCAGTAAGGTCGTCTTCTAAACTTCCTTTATTTCTTGGCTCGATAACCAATATGGTCTCCTAATTCTCTTCCTAGCCCTGTATTTAGATTTCCACCTTTTATTTCTGCCAGCCTACACTGTGGTCAAGGAAAATAACGTTTTTTTTTTCTTTTTTTGTATTTTTTTTAGAGACAGGGTTCAAGCGATTCTCTTGCCTCAGCCTCCCGAGTGGCTGAGACTACAGGCATGCGCCATCACGCCCAGCTAATTTTTGTATTTTTAGTAGAGACGGAGTTTCACCATGTTGGCCGGGCTGGTCTTGAACTCCTGACCTCAGGTGATCTGCCCGCCTTAGCCTCCCAAAGTGCTGAGAGGTGTGAGTCACCACGCCTGGCCCACTTTATTTTATTTTTGAAACAGGGTCTCCCTCTGTGGCCCAGGCTGGAGTGTAGTGGCGTTATCTTGGCTCATTGCAGCCTCCATCTCCGAGGCTCAAGCAGTCCTCCTGCTTTAGCCTCACAAGTAGCTGGGACTACAGGCACATGCCAAAAGATTTGTAAAGTGATGCTTTTAATTTTTCATTTTCCAAAATGTGGTAATGTAGTTCCAGGTTTATCTATTTGATTAAAAACCTTTTTTTTTTTTTTTTAAAAGATCACGCCACTGCACTCCAGCCTGGGCAACAGAGCAGGAGTCTCAAAAAAACAAAACAAAACATTAACCTGCCACTCAAATAGATTGCTAGAGAAAAGGGAAGTGTAGAAGGAACTTGAAAGGCTTATTCTACCTTGATGGGAGCATTTACTCTGATTATAATTGACAGCCAGCTTTTCTCCTTTATCATGGAAAATAACTTCTCACTTCTAAAATATTTCTTACAAATATTTCTTACAGTGCCTTCATTTTTTGATTTCTCTTGATTCTTGAGCATCTTTTTCTGAGTATTAGTTTTGTTTCCTAGGAAGAATTTTGTCTGGAGAGTCTGCCCTGTGCCAGTGACTGTACAAAATACAGCTCCCAGTATGGATAAATAAGTTCCCATATAGTTAAAAACTTTTGTGAGAGAATGACTTGGTTTATCTCATGTAGTCAACGTGGGTGAATGGTTTAAAATGGAGTTTCTGCACTAGCAAAACTCTTAGAAATTGAGCCTCCTTTCTCAACAATGGACTGTAAGAGGTAGGGCAGGAGGGTGGTATACAGGGATAGGGAAAGAGTGTGGTTCTTGTATAAATGAGGCAGCGGGAGATACCCTGAAAGAGGGAGGTGGGGAGGGTGAGTAGAGAGAAAAAGAGAGGGAGAGAAGACACCAGAGAGAGAGGGCCAGGGGAGGCAGGGAGAGAGAGTGCACATATCCAAGAGAGTGTAAATAAATGGTGAAAGAGAATGGTGGCAGGAAGATAGTGTAGAAAGGAATGGAAAATGCTACAAGGACAGGATGAGCAAGTTTTGAAGGTAGGGGAAGAGATAGTGAAAAGCAAAGGCAAGACCAAGAGAGCGCATTCATCGAAGCCCACAGCAGAAACTGACAGCAGTTTTATCTAGTAAAATAATAGAATATTGGAGGTGGAAACTTCCTTTGACTGCCAGGGGGCAGCTTGGTGGTACAGAAAGGGCCTTGAACTTTAAATTGGAAGACTTGGATTAAGATCCTGGCAGTGCCATTTAAGTGCTCTGAGCCTTAGATTCCTCCTGTGCTCTTCCCTACCTAACAATGGTTGGAGAAGGCATTTCTCGGAGGATCAGTTTCCTAATCTCTAAAATGGGAATAATCACTGTGAGATTGTTGTGATGGCTACATAAATATACACAGCGCATGCTTTTTTTCTTACTCCTCCTACTTAGTTTCTTTGGGACATATAAATAGAATTTTTAATATTTCTGGTTGAAACTGTATTTGTAGATTTTTGGATTTCCAAGAAATGTCTAGCTCTATTTAAATGTATAATTAGATTCCACAGAAAGAGCTAGATACAGAGCTTTGTGCATTTGATTTACATGCTTTGTCAATGTTAATGCTGGCCTAAAGGTTTATCATTTCATATAACATTTGTAGGGTTCTCAGCTAACATCCTGTCTTCATCCTCCCTACCCTCCTTTATTTTTATTATATACAGTTTAGGAGTCTATTTATTGTGCTCATCTAAATAATGTAAACACCATGTAAAATGATCATAGCTCCTGTTTCAGGGCCTTTTTAAAACACCACAATATTATAAGCCTTGTCTGTCTCTTTGTGCTCATGTAACTAACTGAATTTTACTCTTACTTTGAGTTTTATAAATTTCAATTTCTAGTGAGCATTCCCAGTCTTTTGTATCTTAGTGATACAGTGTGTCTCATTTGTAGCATATTATTGGCTGTGGGTTTTTAAAATAGGTGATTGAAAACAATAATGCAACTGTATCTTTATGCAGTGTTAGTTCTGACAGTTAAGATTCTTAGGTGATATAATGTATAGGCAGCTAGGCAGCATGTTAATTAAATCCTTTTTTTTTTTTTTTTTTTTCCGGAGACTGTCTCACTCTGTCACCCAGGCTAGAGTATAGTGGTGTGATTTCCGCTCACTGCAGCCTCGATTGCCCGGGTGCAGGCTATCTTCCCACCTCAGCCTCCGGAGTAGCTGGGACCATAGGCGTGCATCACCGTGCCCAGCTATTTTATTTTTATTTTTATTTTTTAAATTTTTGTTTGTAGAGACGGGTTACGCTACTACATTGCCCAGGCTGGTCTTGAACTCCTGGGCTTTAGTGATCTTGCCTCAAATAAAATTCTTAAACTGATTCTCTTAATTGTATTCTGGCTCATGTTCTCCATACTCTTTTCTCTCATTGCTTGGCCCTAACTTGACCCTCAATACGTTTATCCAGTGGTAGAAATTGTAAACAGACATTGGAAGGTAGTGGAGATCAGAGGAAGGAGTTTGAGAGACTCCTGCTTCAGGTAGTCAACACTGTTTTTCATGTAGGCAGAAGAGCAAAGCCTACGTCTTTTTTTTTTTTTTTTTGAGACAGAATCTTGCTCTGTCACCCAGGCTGGAGTGCAATGGCGCGATCTTGGCTCACCGCAACCTCTGCCTCCCGGGTTCAAGTGATTTTCCCACCTCAACCTCCTGGGATTACAGACGCCTGCCACCATGCCTGGCTAATTTTTGTATTTTTAGTAGATAACAGGGTTTCACCATGTTGGCCAGGCTGATCTCGAACTCCTGATCTCAAGTGATCCTCCTGCCTCGGCCTCCCAAAGTGCTGGGATTACAGGCTTGAGCCACTGCGCCCGGCCCTTTTTTTTTTTTTTTTTTTTGAAAAAGGATCTCGCTCTATTACCTAGATTGGAGTCCAGTGGTGCGATCATGGCTCACTGCAGCCTCTAGCTCCTGGGCTTACGTGATCCTCCTACCTCAGCCTCCTGAGTATCTGGGTGTGTGCCACCACAGCCCAACTAATTTTTATATTTTTTTGTAGAGAGGGGAATTTTGCCATGTTCCCCAGGCTGGGAGCCTACGTCTTTAATAAACAAAGGAATGTACTCTTGAATCCTTTGCCCGGGGTAGGTGGTGACTCTAGCCTCAGGCAGCAGAGACATGCTTGCTGCTCATAACAAAGAAGACCAGTAAACTAGCTGAATTATAACTGTTTTGAATAATCTATTTCACACATCATCCTTGATGTTATTACCTTGTAGGAATGGCTTTGGAGATAGGTAAATTGAAACCTAAAGAGATTGTTATGCTGTAGGTAGGATTACATTTAACAATGAGTAAGGTTTGGAGGGATTCTTGTGACATGTTATTTTCTCGCCCTAGTTAGGTTTGGGGAGCCCCCAGGGATCTCCCAATATGGAGAGATATAGGGATACTTCATTATAGGATTTGCATCCCCCTTTCCTGAGGTTTACCAAAGAGAAATAGTGGATTGGATCAAATGCACTCCCTAATTTAACTTAACTGTTCACAACTGGGGAGGAGCCATGATCTTTTGACTCATTAGGTCACATAGTCATCTTGAAGACATCATTGCTCTTCAGAATGTTGGTCTTTACTTATTAAATTAAAAAGTATGAAAAATAGCTAACATAATTCTCATGGTGGAATTTGCTTTTTCATATATTTGGATTTTGTGTTTTTCATGTTTTGAAAATATAAGGGAATGGGAGGGGAGAAAGTAGGGGTCATTGCTGAACCCTGATGGTTAAAGGTAAGTGAATGTTTAATCTCTTAGTCACTTGATCATTGCTATTGTCTTTGCCAATGTCTGAAAGTAAACATAGAAGAAATTTTCAATTGTGTGTAATGTGTATGTAAAATTCAAGATGCTGACTTGAAGATTTTTCCTTCTCTATTCTAAACAATAGGTGCGTTCCATGGATGAACTGAATCATGATTTTCAAGCACTCGCTCTGGAGGGAAGAGCGATGGGAGAGGTAAGTGAACTGGTGTGTCAGAAAAGTGGGTCTGTTTTTAAGGGAAGGTTGGAGTTGTCTTTCATCAAACGTGTCCAAATCTAGTCTCCAGAAATATGTGCTTGCTTTTCCTTGTTGCCATTCTCACGATAGGAATGGGATGCTGGAGAATTTTGCCAAAACTATGTCTTTAAAAGAAGAATGTTAACCATAACCTAATGTCTTAAAAGCAAAACAAAGTAGCCAAAATGTGAGCACAAATTATTGAATATTAATGTCAGCTATAAATTGAGACATTAAAAGTTTAAGAAGTATTTTAATTTTATATGCATTAAATTAAAGGCCAACCTTTACCTCATTTTCCAGTGGCTAGGTTTTCCCCCGACCCACCCACCCCCCACCCCCTACCCCCTGCCAATGGCAAAGGGAGTCTTAGATTGGCCGCTAATCAGAAAATGTCAGTAACCTATTTTTAGAGTAGTGCCTTTTTTGGGGAAGTTGTTTAGAGCTCCATTGTGAAAGGGAAGTTGTTAGGTTTCTGGTGGAGGAATTACAGAAGGTAGAGACCTGAGCCAGTCATCCATTACAGGAAATTCAGAAATAAGAATTTTGCTTTGATTGTAATGTTTAAAATTTGCAGAAACAAAATTTACTCTTATCCATTACATCAATAGAGAGGGTTGCCATAAGTCTTAAAAAGGAAGGGGAGTATAGATATCTAACATGTAGCCTAACTGCTGGCTATTGTAGCTGTGACAATAAGCATGTATTGATGACAGAATATACAGTTTGAATTAACTAATTAAAATACCACAGGCCCACAAGTGACATTTGTTGTGGCTCTCTTGTTCTGGAAAGTAACGTTAGGTTTTCTCTTCCATTTCATTTTTTGTGTATCTAATATTTGATAGCTCCTACATCGATTTTAATGTTTCACAAGAGGGAGAATTACTTTATTCTAGGGTCCTTATTTATACCATTTGTTAGATACATTTGTTCTTTGATTTAGCAAATATTTGATCCCCAGGCACTGTGCTAGGTTCTGAGGTCAAAATTAGGATAATTACTCTTCTGAGTTTGAAGCAAATATGCCTTGATTGCCTTTGTGGTTAGGCAGTGAACAGTTAAAAATTGTTGATGTTTAAACTGAGATTCTTGCTTTCTTTGTTACAAGATTTTGTTTCCAGCTTTCTGAATCATCTTGTGGCCACAGAGTCCAGTGTCCTATCATCTTGAGTTCATGCATTTTTGGTCTGTTTTCCTCCTAGAGCTTTAGGAGATGACTGGGAGATGTCCTTGTGTTTCCTGTGCCTGCCTAATGTCACTGACACAATGCAAATCAATAAACCCTGTATGGTTTAGAAAGTCTAAAAGACTTTGTCACTAAGTTTTTGGAGCAGATTTGAGCAGAAAGTTAACATATTTGTTGGATATTAAGTATAGAAAGAGAAACTATATTTATTGTCTTTCTTACTCCTATAATTCTAAGCTGGTGTATTCCACCAAAAATCCAATTCCAGGTTGTTTTTCTTTCTTTTTTGAATTTTTTATGAAAATAGAGAGAGTCTTACTGTGTTGTCCAGACTAATCTTGGGCTCAAGTGATCCTTCTGCCTTGGCCTCCCAAAGTGTTGAGATTACAGGTATGAGCCACTGTGTCCAGCCTGTTTTTATTTTTTAAAAATTAATGATACAAGATAAGAATAATGCCCTATTATTGTTTTGTGAACAACAGTTTATAATCACTGAATGCTTAATTTTAATTGAATAGCAGACAATTTCAGTAGAGGGTAAAGTTTATTTAAATGACAAGTTGACAGTGTTAAATTCTTTTTTTATCATTTTTTTCTTCTTCCAGAAACGCCTTTTTTTTTTTTTTGGTATATGCATATAATTCCTTGGGCATGGATATAGGCATATGTTAATAACAAAAAAGTATATTCCATCAGTAATGCTGTGTCATTCTTCTTCCTTTCCCCACTATTCACAAGTAACAGTAACAACTACCATTTATCAACTATAGGTAGATGCTAAGGGGTTTTTATGCATTATCTGATTAGTAACTCTATGAGGACAGTTCTATTATCCGGATAAGGAAAAAGGCCAAGAGAGACGAAATAATTTGCCCAAGGTAACACATCTAGTAAGTGATAGGATTCTTCCCTGGCTTCCTCCCACTGAAAGGCATGTGCCCTTAATTAGGGTAAATGAAGTTAATATTTGTAAAATAATTGAGAGGTAAAACATTTCCTAAGTGTGGAGTGAGGTTTCTGTATTCAAGGAGTTCTTTCTTTAGCTAGTTAAGGAAAGAATGAATATACATATAAACAGTAAATTTTTTTCTACGTATGGTTGGAGTTCAGAGAAGGCAGGATCATTATTGACAGGACTAGTTAGACTTTAATGGAGGAGGAGAGATATTCCTTAAAAAGCATCTTCTGGTTTAGTTAGGCCTTGGATAGGTACAGATTAAGAGAATTTTTTTTGCAGCAACGGGAGAACAGCACAAAAGAAAAAATGAAAATAAGCTTTTTTTCTTTTCTTTTTTTTTTAAGAGACTGAGTCTCACTCTGTCACCCAGGCTAGAGTGCAGTGGCACAATCTCGGCTCACTGTAACCTCCGCCTCCCGGGTTCAAGCAATTCTCCTGCCTTAGCCTCCCGAGTAGCTTGGACTACAGGTGCATGCTGCCATGCCCGGCTAATTTTTTTTTGTATTTTAGTAGAAACAGGGTTTCACTGTGTTGCCCAGGCTGATCTCGAACTCCTGAGCTCAGGCAATCCGCCCACCTCGGCCTCCCAAAGTGCTAGGATTACAGGCGTGAGCCACCGTGCCCGGTGGAAAATAAGCTTTTATAATAAAAAAGAACAGCTTCTAATTAACTTCATTAAATTTTCTTCCTTTTTAGCAATAAGACATCTCTGAGAGGGAGTGTGTATAAATACAGTATTTACTGGCCGGGTGTGGTGGCTCACGCCTGGAATGCCAGCACTTTGGGAGGCCGAGGTGGGCAGATCCCCTGAGGGTCAGGAGTTTGAGACCAGACTGGTCAACATAGTGAAATCCCATCTCTACTAAAAATACAAAAATTAGCTGGGCGTGATGGTGTGCGCCTGTAGTCCCAGCTACTTGGGAGACTGAGGCAGGAGAATCACTTGAACCCAGGAGGTGGAGGTTGCACTGAGCCCAGATAGTGCCACTGTACTCCAGCCTGGGTAACAGAGTGAGTGAGACTCCGTCTCAAAAAAAAAAAAAAAAAAAAGGCAAAAAACAAACCAGTATTTACCCATATAAACACTAGAAGTAAATTGCATGACTTTTAAGCCAGGCACCATATCTTCATTTCAGTTATTTGGTTTCTTTGTGGATGTGTGGGCACCTATGCGCATATGTATCTGTGTGAGTCATTAGGGTAAATGCTAGTTATGTAAAGAATGTGTGGAGTCTTTAGAATTCAAATAGAATTGGTTCCATTCAAAGTAATTGATTTCTAGTAGTTAAAAATTAGTGCTGGTTGACTCTTGTTACATTTTTTTCTTCAAAGCCACTGTTGGCCTGTTGGTGTCACTTTGAAAGGTTTAGAGTATTTCTTAGAAGAAATCTTGCTAAGAAGTGACTACTTAAAAATATCACTCTCCAAGCTGCTCTTAGCTGAAGGACTCATAGTACAAGTGCTTTATGTGCCTCCTATTCTACAAAGCTAATATAAAAAAGATAGGAAAAGATGTTAGGATCAGGGCCACAAATTATTTAAAAATTTTGTCTACTTTCCTTATTAGCCCCTTTCATTTGGCTTAAAGCCCTGAAAAGTTTAAAGGCACATACTTTAGCAGCTTTTATTTACATATGAAGAGATCAGTCCGCTAATCGCTAATCGAGGATTCTAGAAAAGGATGTTTGTAGTAGAGAGGAAGGCTCACTGATCTTGGGCTTCTGGGCTCTATTTCTAAATTGGTTTGGTTTATGATCTTGCATAACCTGTTTGCTCCACCTGTAAGCTGGCAGCATTGTTACTGTTCATGACCTAGAAAAGGATGGATTTTTAAAAAAGAGAGAAGTTGTAGTTGGAAAGTACTTTGAGAGTTTGACAGAAAGGTACTTTGTTTGCATAATTGGTTTTTTAACTTTTAAAAATCAAGGACCTTTTTTTCCCTCAAGATTCTTTAATGTTTTATGTGTAGTGAACTTGACAACTTCCAGGGAAGTTAAAATAGTAGTGAATACTAGCTTATTTCTACAACAAATGGATTGTATTTAGATATGTGACTCTTCATCTTTGTCTTAGAAAGCTGTAGCATAGAAAAGCATACCCTTGACTATAACAAGTTTGTAAACCTGACAAAGGAAATCTAGAAAGTGCTCCTATATACAGAGTGATAACAAATCCTACCTTGTTCACAGGAATTAGGATAACCTGAGATATATTTAAATTGTAGCTTTATATTCTCATTAGACATTATATAGTACTTGATCCATAGGTGTGGGATAGCAGAATGGCTTATAGAGGGAGGAATTAGATAGTGATTTGGGTGAGCTGTTAATCCAAAGAAAGGCAAAATTTGGTGGGGGTAGAGGTAGCATTGGATTGGGCCAGAACTCTGACACCACAACTTCTTAGAGCCTAGGTTCAAACATTCATCTTCTTTGCACTTACTTTTTTCTACCCGTAAGACAAAGATGTTGGACTAGATAGTTTCCTAGGACCTTTTCAGGTCTAAGATTTTGGGAGCTTGCCCTTCTTTCTCTCTTTAAAAAGATAGAAAAGAGGAATTGTTCTGGCCTTTTTAGGATATAGTAGAGAGTGTCTAAAAGATATCCTTTTAGATTGACTTTCCCCCTGTGATTTAGAGATTTTGTAACTTTTCATTGGGTTTTGTTTTTTTTTTTTGAGACAGAGTCTCGCTCTGTCACCAGGCTGGAGTGCAGTGGCGCGATCTTGGCTCACTGCAAATTCCGCCTCCCGGGTTCAAGCGATTCTCCTGCCTCAGCCTCCCAAGTGGCTGGGAGTACAGATGTGCACCACCACACGCCCAGCTAATTTTTGTATTTTTAGTAGACGGGGTTTCACTATGTTGGCCAGGATGGTCTCTATCTTTTGACTTTGTGATCCGTCCACCTTGGCTTCCCAAAGTGCTGGAATTACAGGCGTGAGCCACCGCGCCTGGCCTCATTGGGTTCTTTGAAGTGACTTACTGTCTGCAGCTGCCCAAGACATTGAAGTTCATCAGAACTCGTGGGATTGGTAATACTGGAGTCAGGGCAAGTATTAGCCTGACTCCAGTATGGAGACTAAATCTGTTAAATTTTTTTTCCACATCTTTCTATTATGGCAAACAGTGTCTTAATAAAACTGGAGGCTTTTAAATAGCTAAAAGGACTTCTAGAATCCACAGCTCTGGGAGGGTTACCTTAACACTGGCAGTTCTTTGCACTTAGGGTGCCATAAAAGCAGCGCAGTTGACTCCAAAATGGATTGAGTTTTGGAAAGATGTCTGCCAGCAAAATCATATAGACTTTCTTGCTGAAGAGATGAAAAATTAATAATGCCTTGAGGTATATTAATATAAAAATATGTGACCAAGCAGTGTAATTAATTCTCTTTTTTCCTCAAAATGTATCTTTTTTTTTTTTTTTTTTTGAGATGGAGTTTCACTCTGTCGCCCACGCTGGAGTGCAGTGGTGCGATCTCAGCTCACTGCAACCTCAACCTCCTGGGTTCAAGCAATTCTCCTGCCTCAGCCTCCCAAGTAGCTGGGACTACAGGCGTGTGCCACCATTCCCAGCTAATTGTTGTTGTTGTTGTTTTTTTTCATAGAGACAGGGTTTCACTATGTTGGCCAGGCTGGTCTCGAACTTGTGACTTCAGTGATCCACCTGCCTCTGCCTCCCAAAGTGCTGGGATTACAGGCGTGACCCACTGCGCCCAGCCAAAATGTAGCTTTCGCGTACAATAGGAATAGTAAAAACACCCTAGTTCCCTTAACTTTATGTTTTTTGGGTATTTTTTTGACATCTTGCTCTTAAAAGGAAATGTTTATTTTAGAAAAAAACAGCTAGCCACGCCAAGTGGCCTGGAGGAACAAGATCTTGGTAGATGGCTTATTTTAGGTTGATGACTGTTAGAGGTAAAGTGACCTTTTTATCAGTATTGTTTGAGGAGGTTCCTGGGACCCAAAATAATAATTTTGGGATTGGGATTGGACACTTTGAGGAATGAGATAGGAGAAGGTGTTTTCTAACCCAGGAAATGTGGTCATAACTGATTTGGAACATAGTTCCCAGGTCTGTCCTGACTTTGAGACCAATGTGCAAACCCCACCCATTCTTCTGTCTGTCTTCTAACCTGCACTGGGAAGACCAGGAACATACTACTGTATGTAGATGTTAAGCTGTCTTGGAATGTTTGAATGCAGCAAATCATACTCCTGCCACATGCTGCTTACTTTGTCTTCATTAAATTTCTTCCCTTTCATCAACCTCCTTTGGCTAAAATGTTACTCTTTTATCCATACTAGCATGCTTTATTGGAGGGAAGACTAATAAACGGTAACACTTTTCAATATAATGATCTATATGATATCATTATCGATATGAATCTCCCAGTAGGTTTTTGAGAGGTATTATTTCCTTTTTTTTTTTTTTAGATGAGCAGAATGAGCCCTAAGATTAAATGACTCCAGCTAAATTCTTAAGTGTCAAGATGGGGATTATCTTCAAATTCTGTTTTTTTTTTCTAGGCTCGGAAGTAATAATAGCTACAAAATATTGAGTGTATACAATTTTCCCAGAACTATGCTAATCACCTCATGTATGTTACAATTTTTAGGGTGGTCCTGCAATATTATGATGCCCTTGTTTTTAGCTGGGGCGAACAAGGATTAGAGAGGTTGATGTAATCATTAAACCTCTGTTTGAACCCAGATCTCTTATAACTAAAATCCTGAGTTTTTCTGGTTGGTTTCTGCATATTCACAGTCTACTTATTCAAGATTTAGCTTCAGATATCAGCTCCCTCATTAAAGCTTTTTTGTTCCCTCCCATTAGAAGCTGTGAAGGGGAATTCAAGTAGCAAGTGATTTGTAGTATTCTTACAAAGATGATACAAATGATGATCTGGGGCTTATCAAAGCCCCAGATGATACCCAGATGGTCTGGGCTTTATCTTTTGCATACGGGACTCTCAAGTACTGTTTCAACAATCATGGCCCAGTTTGTTTTATACATAATGATTTGTGTATATACGGTGATGTTTTCTTTTTTCTCATACAAAAGTTTGTTGAGGGTGGGGCTTCAGCTAATAATGTGCTTTGTAAACAATACCTGCTAAATACATTGTATTGAAAGAATCATATATCAGTAAATATTTTTTCCTAAGCATGGTTTCCTCTTTATTTTTCCTTTTACATCAGAAATTGGTATCCTTGTCTATCCCCCAAGGGAGCTCACTTCAATTTAGTAAATATTGGTTTTATTTTCTGTTCACATGACTTTTCTGCTCTCAGGGATATTGGAGTGTACAGGGAGAGAATAAGGAACAGACAAAACTGAAAGCATATATTCAGGCTGTCTGCAAATATGTACATTTAAAAGCTATTCATTAGCTACTTTTGCAAAAATAAAGTATAGAAGACACAATAAATCAGCAGTGCTGTTACCCAAATTGAATCCGATATATAAAGGCATTTTTAAATAAAGAATCTTTTGTTTAATATAGTTGTTAACGTTGTTACAGATCGATGGTACTTTCTCTGGGCCATCTGTTGGAGCATGGAAATACATCCTCATTATATATACAGTAACCAGACATAATGATGTTTAGAAAAATAGAATTACTTTTGTTACATTGCTTTCTCAAGCTGGTATTAAACTATGTTGTGTGTAATTCCTTCTTGGTTACTGTAACCTTGCTTATAAGGAACCAGAACATCAAAGCAAATCCATTGTATTTTGATTAATTGGTGCATGATGTGGTTCTCATTGTGGTGAAGCATGTAGCAAAAGTTTATTTTCTGTGTTGTGTTCCCTATATACATAGCAGGCATATCTATGGAATATTTATTGCGTATAATGAAGGAAAAGGGGAACTCAGTATTGAGATCCTTGTCTTTTTCAGATCAAAAATTTAAAATTCCCTGAGGCTGACTGGGTGTGGGTTCATTAGAGTATTTGGTCCCATCTTGATGCAGAGTATTCTTTGTTATCTCAGTTGGGCTGTTTGCTTCCTGCTTTGGGGATGTGAGGGGGTCATGAAGCAATCTAGATGTTTTCATCATTGTATTTGTGAACTTTACAGTATCCTGAGGGGTCTGGAGCTTATCTTTTGTATACTGGGCTCACAAGTACTGTAATATGTAATTATTAAAGTGAAGACCTATTATAAAATGAATGTGGTTATGCTATAGATCAAACCATGTAGTCAAAATAAATTGTTATACCAAAAAGACACTTGCACTTGCATGTTTATTGCAGCACTATTCACAATAGCACAGACATGGAATCAACTTAGGTGCCCAGCAACAGTGAATTGGGTAAGGAACATGTGGTACACCTATACCCATAAAAAAAGAATGAAATTATGTCCTTTGCAGCAACATGGATGCAGCTGGAGTCCATTATCCTAAGTGAATTAATCACTGAAACAGAAATCCAAATACCACATGTTCTCACTTGTAAGTGGGAACTAAACATTGGGTACACATAGACATAAAGAAGGGAACAGTAGACCCTGAGGACTCCAAAAAGGGGAAGGGAAGGAGGGAGGCAAGGGTTGAAAAACTACTTATTGGGTAACTATGTTCACTATTTGGGTGACAGGTTCAGTTGAAGCCCAAATCTCAGCGTCACACAATATATTATAGCCATGTAACAAACCTGCGCATTTGCTCTCTGAATCTAAAAAAAAAAAACCTGTGTAGTTTATTCATATGTAAAAACACGTGACCTTATTTATAGGTAACCTGTAGATAACATAACATCCCTTATATGCTGTTCCTGTATCATGCAGAAAAGCCAGATTCACTATGGGAATTTCATCATTTTATCAACGTACTTTACTGTCAGTCTGTCAGGTTTTATGAAGATAGTAGAGAAGAGAAGTTTCTTGGCTCTGTTCCATTAACAAAATGTGAAGGTATAAAGAAACCTTTACTTTCAGATTCAGAAGGGCACGTGTATGGGAGCCTGTTCAGGTTAATTCATGACAAAATAACATGGAATGTAAGGTGCTAACAGTATTTCTGAATGTTCTTTAATGGACTTGCTTTATGAAAGTATGAATGATATCTTTTGATGTGCTTGGTTTCTAGGATGAAGTCGTTGACAGACAGGGTTGTGTTCTTTGATGTGTGCAGAAAACAGGAAACCCCTGTGCGTTTTGAAGTTTAATGATAGTCATCAAGTTTGCAATTCTATCTAATATCTAATTTGTGGTTGTTCTAAAATTTGTTTATTTATTTATGTTTTTGAGACAGAGTCTTGCCCTGTTGCCCAGGCTGGAGTGCAGCAGCACTATCTTGGCTCACTGCAACCTCCACCTCCTGGGTTTAAGTGATTCTCGTGCCTCAGCCTCCCAAGTAACTGGGATCACAGGCGCCTGCCACCACACCTGGCTAATTTTGTACTTCTGATAGAGGCAGGGTTTCACCATATTGGCCAGGTTGGTCTTGAAAATCTGGGCTCAAGCGATTTGCTTGCCTCAGCCTCCCAAAGAGCTAGGATTACAGGCATGAGCCACCACACCCGGCCTGGTTGTCCTAAAATTTAAAAGCTACCAAATTCTTCTTATCTCGACTTGATTGCTCTTTTTGCTCTTACTGTCGCCCAGCAGCCTACAGAGGATCTTCAGGGCAGCCTCAATACCCTTTGGATGCATAAAACTTAAACTTTTGATACTATATGCACACATTTGGATCTGTTTGTGTTTTTATTTTTTATTTTTGAATTTTCTTTTTCTTCATGTACCACACAGGAGACTTAATGGATTCTGTTTTCATTTAGCTTTTGCACTCAGCTGTCTCTGCAGAATAGAGTCCTAATTAAAAGAACTCCAATGATAGACTGGCTTATGTATACTTAGTGAATTCATTCTTGATCATCAGAATGGGCAATGACTCTTGAAATTTATAGCTTTTATTTTGTTTTACTTTATTTAAAATTTTTGAGATGGAGCCTTGCTCTGTCACCCAGGCTGGATTACGGTGGCATGATCTTGGCTCACTGCAACCTCCACCTCCCAGGTTCAAGCAATTCTCCTGTCTCAGCCTCCCAAGTAGCAGGGACTACGGGTGCATGCCATGATACCTGGCTAATTTTTTGTATTTTTAGTAGAGATGGGGTTTCACCACATTGGTTAGGCTGGTCTCGAACTCCTGACCTCAGGTGATCCACGGCCTCGGCCTCCCAAAGTGCTGGGATTAGAGGCGTGAGCCACCACGCCTCGCCAGCCTTTAATTTTTTTTATTTTTATTTTTTTGAGATGGAGTCTCTCTCTGTCATCCAGGCTTGAGTGCAGTGGCGAGATCTTGGCTCACTGCAACCTCCGCCTCCCAGGCTCAGATGATTCTCCTGCCTCAGCCTCCCAAGTAGCTGGAATTACAGGCATGCGCCACTACGCCCAGCTAATTTTTGTATTTTAGCAGAGACGGGATTTTACCATGTTGGCCAGGCTGGTCTTGAACTCCTGACTTCAGGTGATCCCCCACCTCGGCCTCCCAAAGTGCTGGTAATTCAGGCATGAGCCACTGCGCCTGGTAAAATTATATAGCTTAAAAAAACAAAAACAAAAAAAACCTTATTTTGAAAAGAGTCTCTCAGCAGCAATTTTGTCCTTGCCCCTACTTCCACAGTTCTTTTCTTACCATTTCACGTCTGGATTACTACATTGGCCTCTTTGCTTAGACTCCCAACATTCATTTGCTTTCCTTCACCCAATTTTATAGAGGACTGTCAGATCAGTCTTTTAAAGATAAATTTTATAATGTTACTACCTGTTGCCTATTGGATTAGAGCCCTAGGGGTGCTTTTTGTAGTCTCACTGGCAGCTGACATTAGTGATTTTTCACCCTCTTCTTATTGCTACCCTGTGTTGATGGCCAGTTTCCAGCTGGGCACCTGCTCCACTTGCTTTCATTTCTGCCTACCTTGGTTCATTGTAGAAGGTCCTTTGCACTGTCTCACTCACTCTAAATCAGGGTTGTCCAGTCTTTTGGCTTCCCTGGACCACATTGGAAGAATGTGATCTTGGGCCACACATAAAATACACTATCACTAGTGATAGCTGATGAACTAAAAAAAAAAAAGAAAAAAATCGCAAAATAAAATCTCAATGTTTTAAGCAAGTGTATGAATTTGTATTGGGCCACATTCAAAGCAGTTTTGGGCTGCAGGTTGGACAAGCTTGCTCTAAATTCTGTCCCCTTCTTTAAGATAGTTCTTGACCATCCTATCCCAGGTTCATTTCTTCATTGGTGGTTGGTTACTCTTCCTTTCTTCATCTGTAGTAGGTTGTGAATTTTAGCAGTCTGTACTCCGTTATTAGGTAGTATGCTTATCTTAAAATTACTTGTCCGTTTGACTCTGGTTTTTCTTTTTAATCTTTTAAGTTCCTTCAGGGCAAAGAATGTCTTTTACTGCTTTTTTTGTTTTTTCCAATAGTGGCTAATGCAGGCTGTGCATTTTAGGGTGTGTGCAAGTAGTACTTTTGGGCATCAGCAAGTACTTCAAATACTGAAATTTATTTTTTCAATAGTCAGAAAAGCAGTGTTGATTTCCCAGTTGTGGGAGAGAAGATCAGATTACCTCATCTTGTCCTATACTCTGCGATCTCCTTGATTTCATCCTTAGTGGAGGAAGTGTTATTTAAAGGCATTAGATACAGGTATTAACAGTGCTTATAAAAGGTGCTTAATAACCTGGGAAAACCTTTAAAAAATCTGTTAATTTATATACTGCATAATTATAATTATGCAACAGATTAAAGTTTGCTTTTTTTAAAAGCAGTATATTAGATTTCAGCCAAAAGAGGTATTTTGTTAAGACACCACCATGTCTATGGAAATCTGTTTTCGGTAGTAACCATTTGCAACAACAGGGTAAAAATTTTAAGCAGTAATTACTACATGCCAGATTGTGATGATACCTAGTAGAGAAATATGAAGAAAATTATTGGAGATGTTGATTCTTAGACAGTTTTTTTGGTGATTTGAATTAAATTAAATTAATGAGAACACAAATTTTAACATTTAACATCTTTACATGTAAGTATTGAGTAACTGATTAAAGTGGATGCACTTTACTCTGCTTATATGTAGATTATTTTTAATACCATGAATGTATACATATATATAAATGCAAAATGAGAATTTGGAAGATCTTATTCTTTCACTGAAAGAGAAGGTGAAAACTTAAAAATTCTTTGCTTTATATACTTACTTTTAATTAAAAAAACTGGCTTGTGATGGAACACTCAACATTTTTAATATTCCTTATTTAAGCAACAATTTTCAAAATGAGTTGGAAGTTTATTACAGGTTGGGTATCTCTTATCCAAAATACTTGGGACCAGAAATGTTTTGGAATTTTTTGATGTTTGGAATATTTACATTATAATTACTAGCTGAACAGCCCAATCTGGAAACATGAAATCTGAAATGCTCCAGTGAGCATTTCCTTTGACTGTCACATTGGCAATCAAAAAGTTTTGGATTTTAGAGCATTTCAAATTTTGCATTTTTTTGGATTAAGGATGCTAAGCCTGTATCAGCTTGCTTAAAAATATTTGAAATTTAGGACATGAGCTCTCTTCTTAAAATTGCTATTAACTTTTGCCCTTTTGAAATTATATTGAAGTGGCCAGGCGCAGTGGCTCATGCCTGTAATCCCAGCACGTTGGGAGGCGAGGCGGGTGGATCACCTGAGGTCGGGAGTTCAAGACCAGCCTGACCAACACGGAGAAACCCCATCTCTACTAAAAATACAAAATTAGCCAGGTGTGGTGGCGCATGCCTGTAATCCCAGCTACTCAGGAGGCTGAGGCAGGAGAAATGCTCGAACCCAGGAGGCAGAGGTTGCGGTGAGCTGAGATCGCGCCATTGCACTCCAGCCTGGGCAACAATAGAGAAATTCCATCTCAAAAAAAAAAAAAAAGAAAGAAAAATAAATAAATAAATAAATAAATTACATTGAAGTGGCTGGGCGCGATGGCTCACGTCTGTAATCCCAGCACTCTGGGAGGCCGAGGTGGGCAGATCATGAGATCAGGAGATCAAGACCATCCTGAGTAACACGGTGAAACCCCGTCTCTACTAAAAATACAAAAAGTTAGTCAGACGTGGTGGCAGGTGCCCGTATTCCCAGCTACTCGGGAAGCTGAGGCAGGAGAATGGCGTGAACCCAGGAGGCGGAGCTTACAGTGAGCCGAGATCGTGCCACTGCACTCCAGTCTGGGCAACAGAGCGAGACTCCATCTCAAAAGGAAAAGAAGTTATGTTGAAGTGAAATGTATCTGCTTGAGAGATATGCCTTATTTATTTGCAGTGAATTTCAGACCACCATAATCTCAGTTTTTATTTATTAGAGAAATAGTTGAAAATCATAACAAAAGTATATTTTGAAATAAGTAATCCACAATCCCAGTGTACTAACAAACACTCTTCTGCTTTTATTTTTCTTTCCAGTCTTGATCCAAAAGGGAAGAATGCATGAGGAGAAGCAGTCTTTACATGTACAATTTTGTATTTTACTTTTAAAATGTAATGTTATTTTATAAATATTACTTGTAGTCATTATGGCTATTTTTGGTGAGCTTACATTGTTGTACTACAACTTGTTTGCTTGCTTATTTATTTATTTAAAGAGACAGGGTCTCACTATGTTTGCACAGGCTAGTCTTGAATTCCTGGCGTCAAGTGATCCTTCTGCCTACCAATATGCTGGGATTATAGGTGTGGGCCACTGCACCAGGCCCACAGCTAATTTATTGTTGAATACTTAGTTTGCAGTTTGCTTTCAACTTTTTTTTTTTTTTTCTGAGACACAGTCTTGCTCTGTCGCCCAGGCTGGAGTGCAGTGGTACGATCTTGGCTCACTGTAACCTCCGCCTCCTGGGTTCAAGTGATTCTGCTACCTCAGCCTCCCGAGTAGCTGGGATTACAGGGGCCTGGCCACTATGCCTGGCTGATTTTTGTATTTTTAGTAGAGACAGGGTTTCACCATGTTGTCCAGGCTGGTCTTGAACTCCTGAACTCAAGCAATCCACCCGCCTCAGCCTCCCAAAGTGCTGAGATTACAGGCCTACTTTCAACTTTTTTTATTTTTATTTTTTATAATTTTAATGTTTAAAAATAGAGATTGGGTCTTGGCATGTTGCTCAGGCTGGTCTCGAACTCCTCAAGTGACCCTCCCACCTCAGCCTCCTAAAGTGCTGGGGTTACAAGCATGAGCCACTGCATCCAGCCTCAACTTTTTTTTTATTCTTACAAACACTTTGAATGTATATATATATATTTTTTTTGAGACTGGATCTTGTTCTGTTGCCCAGGCTAGAGTGCAGCGGCACAATCACGGCTCACTGCAGCCTTGACCTCCTGGGCTCAGGTGATCCTCCCACCTCAGTCAGACTCCTGAATAGCTAGGACCACAGGCATGTGCTACCACACTTGGCTTTTTAAAGTTTTTGTAGAGATGGGCTGTCATATGTTGCCCAGGCTGGTCTTGAACTCCTAGACTCAAGCTGTCCTCCTGCCTCACCTCCCAAAGTGCTGGGATTACAGGGAATCAGCCACCATACCTGGCTGTGATTCTTGATATATATGTAGTTTCTGAGGCCCTTACAAAAGAATTATGCTAACCAGGAATGGATGAACTTGGCTTTTTTTAAAGATATGTTTTAATAAGTTAAAGCTTTAAATAAAGCTTTAGTATAACTTAATATCAGTATAGTTCTTAGTATTTATAAAAGCACTTCATATACTATCTCACTTGATTTCACAACAACACTCTGGTATGGAGAGACTAAGTTGTGAAAAATATAAAATTTTTACAAGTAAGACTACCACATGTGATTATCAGTGGTTACCAATCAAACTTCTTCATTTCAGTTAGTTCTGAAAGGTCCTTTTTCTGAGTTGATGTCATCTTCTCTTAATGTACTGAGAGTGTGGTGAGATATATACTAAGAGATTAATAATTGTTTTGGTTGTTGGTCTGTCTTACTAGCTAGTTAAATATCAAGCATTTGTTTCCTGCATTGGCTACATTCCAGTGAAACTAAGCTTGTGTTGTAAGTTAGAGATGCCAGATAATAACATGATCAAACTGATCACGTCTGCAAGGTTGTAACATCCGTATTAGTAATATTTCTTAAGATGCTCAATTTCTGCTCTGAGATGCTCTGTGCAGCCTGTATTGAGTGTGTAAGCAGTTACCTAATATTTTATTCCTTTTGAGTACAGAGTAGTTGCTGGAGAGCCCTTTTACTGTTGAGATCATCAGTAAACTTCATTGATAAATCCCTATTCAAATATTAGTGGTGGTATGGTCAAACAAGTCCAGGCAATAATTGTCTTGCCTCTGCAGTTCCTGAAAAGCCGTAATCATGGTTCTTGTAGTGTTGTTTTGTTGGGGTAGTTAATGTAATGAGGTTTGTACTGACATGGCCTAGGTGATGCCATGATCACTGTGTCTGATAGTTTGACATAGGAGCATTTCATTGACAAACTATTAGTATTGTGATGTCTATTGGCTGCTACTTTGCTCTTTTAAAGAAGGATAGTAGCTGATCTTTTGTTTACTGTTTCAGCATTGTATTATGTCATTACATGTGTTATCTCTTTCATTGTACACAATAGGTCATTTTATAGGTGAGAAAAAGCAGAAGAGGATAAAATTCACACAGCTGGAATTTAAAACTAGTTTAAAATAAAGTGATTTCAGAGCATTCATGGGTCTTTATCACTTCTTAAAATAAGAAGCCTAGAGTTTCTTGATATTCTCCACTTTTTATTGTCTTAATCCGTGTTTTAAGGGTTCTTGGTGTAGGGGTTTATGACATGATTGATAGTTAAGTGTTAAGTGTGGTTTTGCGTATTGTTCTTTTTTGTTAGATGGAAAGGAAAAAAGGTGTTTCCAGGCAGAATTTAAAAGAAGTGTCTCAAGTGGCTGACATTGCTTGTAAACCAGTGGTTGACTTCTATTTTGTTTTCCAGAAGCCTCATGGATAAGCTTACGGAATTTTTTTTTTTTTTTTTTTTTTTTACTTTTCGTAAGTTTTTTTATTTTATAAACTTATGATTCAGGATGGGATAAATAGTGTACGTGTGTGTGTTTCTCCCAGAGATTTGAGAGCACACACTGTTGGTGGGGCAGTTAGGAATTCCACTTAATGTGACATTACAAGAAAGAGTACAAGGTCTATTTATTTTATTGCTGGGGATGATAGAACTCCCCAAGTCATGGTTCTCAGTTTGTAGATCTTGAAATGGACTGTTAATACTAATTCAGATGATTGGGTTATGATATTGACCCCACACTAACCAGAACAACAAGAGGCTAACGTATGAAAACCAAAATGCAGTCTGCTGATTTTTTTTTTTTTTTTTAAGGAAAAAAAAAAACAACTCTTAGATGGACAAGGATGGTTGTGTTTGGTGATTGGCATGGTTGGCTATAGGAAGAAGCCAGTTCCTTTAAGAAGGTGGCTTGGTAAGCAGAGTTGGAGCCAGGGAGATTACTTGGGTGTTTTTAGTGTCCAGTGTAATTAAGCTACTATCTAACCAGATGCATTAATTGCTTTGATAAGAATAGGCTTCTTTGTGCATTGTATGCCCTGCCCTTAAATGTGTCACCTGCATAATACTGGCTACTTCTGACTCCTTGGGTCTCTTTTGCTTTTGTTGGACCAATTTCTGATTCCTGTTACCTTCTTTTGGAATTGTCACATCGTTTAATCCTCTCACTGCCAAGTTATTCTTTAAAACAAACTCTGTACATCTCTTTTGTGATCTGTTACTTTTCGCCTTGTCAAAAAAACCAGTCTTTATTTCCAAATTCTTGATGGGGTGGATAGGAACTATCTTTTCATAGGTTGGATGCATTTACATTTTTGGTTATTGTGTGTTAAGTGAAGATTTGGCAACTGCTGGTATTTGTGCCAGTGGATTGGCAAACTAGGATATTTTACCCAGTGCTGTGGATGATGTTACCTCCAGAGAGCTTACTGTTGAATTTGAAATTGTACTTGGATAACACATTGTCATTTGGTTTTATAATTCAGTAGTTTCTAACTCCTTTTAATATGATCAGATTTGAACAGTTAGTTATCTTTTAGCTGACTGTTGAATATAAGTGATTGCTGCTAATTCTCAGTAAGCTCAACATGTCTAAATTGATCTGATTTTGCCGAGTTAAAAAAGCCAGTCTTTTTTTTAATACAGAAGGGCTATAAGACAAATTTGGGGAAAAGATGCAGTGGAACAAAGGTAATTACTTTTTTTCAATTGAAAAGGATTTTACTTTTCATCACTTACATTTAAATATTAGAAATGGAACAAGAAGTGTTTCTTAAAAACAGACTCCTAAAGAAGTGTTTCAAATATACAAAAATACTTCCACATATTCACAACTGTGTTATTGCTGCTTAACAAATCACCCTAAAATTTAGTGGCTTAAAACAACACAGTGTGTATGTGTGTGTGTGTATGTGGGTGTATTTTAAGAGATAGGGTCTCACTCTGTTGCCCAGGCAGGAGTGCAGTAGTGTAATCGTAGCTCACTGCAGCTTCAAACCTCTGGGCTCAAGAAGTCTTCCCACCTCAGCCTCCTGAGTAGCTGGGACTGCAGGGGTGTGCCACCACTCTGGACTAATTTTCAAAAAGTTTTTTGTAAAGCTAGAGTCTCGCTATGTTGGTTGCTCAGTCTGATCTTAGACTCCTGGCCTCACCCTTAAAAAGCACTGGGATTACAGGTACAAGCCACCATGCCCTGCCTAAAACAAGACAGTTGTTTAAGCCTCACAGTTGCTATAGGTTAGGAACCTAGGCATGACTTTCCTGAGTCATCTGCTTCAGGGTCCTTCACAAGCTGCAGTCACGATTTCAACTTTGGCTGCATTCATTTCAAAGCTTGCTTGGAGAAAGGTCTGTCTCAAACTTGCTTGGAGAAAGGTCTGTTTCCAAGCTCACTTATGTGGTTGATGTCAGAATCCATTCTTTGCTGGTTGTTGGACGGAGGATCTCAGTTCTTAATTATGTGTAAATGACCCAGGGCAGAGGCAGAGTTCAGTGGGAAGCTGCGGAGCAACAGCTTTGTATATGTAGCTGTTGTCCAGAGATGTCTCTCTCTTGGCGTCATGTGGCGTCTGTATAGGGCAGCTCACGACATAGCAGTCATCATCAGAGTAAGCAATCAGGACAAATAGATAGGAGAGGACAAGCAAGATGGAAATCACAGCTTTTGTAACATCTTGAAAGGAACGTCCCATGACTTGTCTTATGTTATTTCTTAGAGGCATGTCATAGGTCTAGCCCACAGTCAGGGGAAGGGGATTACTCAGGGTATGAGTACTTGTAAGTGAAGATCATTAAGAGTCATTTCAGATGCTGCTAACCACAGCAGTTGAGTATAGATGCATATGTTTTGGAGGCAAGGGAGAAAGACTGAGTAAGATCCAGAGACTTTTAAGAGCTTTGCTAATTTTGCTTCTGTCTTTGCCCAAGCACCTTGGTTCAGTCTTCTGCTTTCTTTTTTTGCCATAGTGGCAAAAACCACACTTTTGCACCAACCTAATAGCACTTTGCTTCATGTTTGCTGTATTGTTGTTTCCTTTTGAGAGAATTTACCCTGAAAATAGCCTTGCTTATGTGTTCACCTGCTTCTCTTGGCTTTGCACATTATGACAACCTGGTATACTATCATGAAAGGTGACAGGATCCCGGAACTGATTTTTGAAGCCTTGAGCTGAAAGGCTGCTGCTTTCTGTAAGCAATTTTACAAATTATGGATAAAGACTATATTTACATGTGGAGGTTGGTACTTTTGGAAACTGTTCCTTGAGGTGTTTTTTTTTTTTTGGTTTTTTTTGAGACAGAGTCTTGTTCTGTTGCCAAGGCTGGAGTGCAGTGGTGTGATCTTGGCTCGTTGCAACCTCTGCCTCCCTGGTTCAAGCAATTCTTGTGCCTCAGCCTCCTGAGTAGCTGGGACTACAGGTGTGCACCACCATACGCAGCTAATTTTTGTGTTTTTTAGTAGAGACGGGGATCTTGCCATGTTGGCCATTCTGGTCTCGAACTCCTGACCTCAGGTGATTCACCTGCCTCAGCCTCCCAAAGTGCTGGGATTACAGGCGTGAGCCACCATGCTGGGCCCTGTTCCTTGAGTTTTAAATAAAGATTTACAAGTTTCTGTGAGTAATGAACTCTTAAAACATTTAAAGGACAAGAATGGTTTTGATCACCTGGGCATTCTTTGCAATATTATGTGGAGCATAAAACAAGTGAGACCCTCCTTAGGCTGACATTCTTTCTTCTGGAATACAAAAGAGTAGTTGCTTTTGCTTTGCACAAAATACGGGAGAAAAAAAATCAGAATTTTGATTGGAGAAAGGGTATAACCAATGGGGAAAGAAATTTTATTTGTAATCTTCAGACAGGATATTTTTTTTTTTTTGGAGACGGAGTCTCGCTCTGTTGCCCAGGCTGGAGTTCAGTGGCACGATCTCAGCTCACGGCACCCTCCCCCTCCTGGGTTCAAGCTATTCTCCTGCCTCAGCCTCCTGAGGAGCTGGGACTACAGGCACACACCACCACGCCTGGCCAATTTTTTTTTTTGTATTTTTAGTAAAGACAGGGTTTCGCCGTGTTAGCCAGGATGGTCTTGATCTCCTGACCTCGTGATGCTCCTGCCTCAGCCTCCCAAAGTGCTGGGATTATAGGCGTGAGCCACCGCACCCGGCCTTGCAGCGGGCAGGACATTTTTGAGATTAAAAGGAGAAAAATAAATTTAAAAATAATTCTTGAATTGTCCTTTGCATAGTTTACATTAATTTTCAGTATCCCCTCTGTGACCTGGTTTGACAGCTATTTTGCCTAGGTGTGATGTTTTTGAATACATTATTGAGAACCTGTTGTGCTAGGCACTCATCAACAATATTTCTAATCATCACAGCAACTTGAACGATATTTTCTTCATTAATAAAAAGAGAGTGAGGTTCAGGGCAGTTTAGTAAGATTTCCTAGGGCACTTCAAAGTTGTCCAGTTCAGTGCTTCCCAACCCTAATGCTTAGCGTCGATCGGGGCTCCTTTCCCATTTTTTACCCTGATCCCCGCCCTCCCCCAGATGCCCTTAGGGTAGTAAGTGGTACACCAGGAAGACTGCTACTTACAACTGTTCATTTTCCAGGCAACTTAGGTATCTGTGCAATTACATACCAGACAAATGTGTTTTTTGTCTCAATCTTGTTTAATTAGTAAACAACAAATTAGGTCCTTAAGAGCAAAGTATATGGCAAACTGCTTTGGTCCAGGCAGTAACCCATGTCCATGAGATAGATTATAGAGCCACTTAAAGGTAGATGAAAATTATGCTGAGAAACCCAGAAATTAGATTTGGGAAGCAGAAATTTATTTTAGTGAGAGCAGAGTTTAATTATTTTTCCATTATCATTGGATTATGGGTTAAATGGGAAAGTTAAACCTTTATTGTCAAGGAGAGGAAATGTTTTGTGCTTTCTGCTTTTTTATTGTGTTCCTTTGAGAAATTCAACTCTCCAGGTATTTTTGTGCTCAAAAATGGTGGTGAAATACTATCTCAAACATCTTAGTTTCCTGTGTAATAGCAGTTGAAAACATAATTAGAGGAAATAAGAGGGGGCATTTTAGTCAGTAAAGCTGATGACCAGAACCAAGAATGATAGAGTTCTGTGGAATTTTACTTTGTAAGCCTGGTCACTGGTGCTTTGATCTTATGCAAAACTGTACTGTGTCTTGCTTGAAGGGTACTTTGCATTTTTTTGTTGAAGCTAGTATAAACTTCTCATGTTGGCTTATGGCCAGCGATCCCTGTTTCTCTGAAGCATGGAGTGATTTGTGAAGTCACTTTAATGGCATTACCAAGTATTGTTAAAAAATTAATGGAGGTTAGGAGATTTTATTTCCCTTCCAGTAATGAAGGAATAGTTTTTCTGTCCTTCCAAAATCTTGGAATAGGTTAGTGTTGTGGTTGGGAAGTATTTTGGTTAATGGAGTCTCTGTGTATAAAGGAAGTGAATTTTGCCTCTGGCATTCCATAGCTGAGGTTCATAGCTGGTTCATGCTCCAGCTTGAGTAACTTTGTCTGGTAGTTAGTACACATATAGAGAGAAGTGTTTTAATAGTTGTAAATACTTTCTTTTTCAGTAAGAGTCCACTTAGTAGTTAGCTAATAGGGTCACTGTTAGTTCCCTTCCCCCCTCCTTAAAAATCTTGGCATGGGTTAAGTGAGTAATTCTAGATATTTAAGTTGGGCCTCTATTGGATGGTTTGATCAGTGTCCCCACCCCTGCCCCCCACCTTGCCTTAGGCCTCTCTGTGACTTTTACCAAATATATAGCAGTGTTCTGACCACAGTTGTGTAGTTGGAACACTTTAATTAAAGACCTTCAGGGCACGTGAGCATCTTCAGTACCCTTGTCTAAAAGAAAGTGTTGACTGCTGTACTTTCATCCTTTATGAATTCTTTAAAAGCATCTATTATTTTTAATTTGCAGCAGCTCTTGCCAGGTAAAAAGTTTTGGGAAACAGATGAATCCAGCAAAGATGGACCAAAAGGAATATTCCTGGGTGATCAATGGCGAGACAGTGCCTGGGGAACATCAGGTAATCTAGATCTAGCATCTGTACTGTGATTTATGCCTGTCTTAGAGCTCCTTTCCTTAGCAATTGGCAAGTCATGAATTTTACATCAGTGACATAAGCATGTCAAGCAGTGTCCTCTCCTGTAGTATAATTGCCATTAAGGAGCTTATATGATGTAATTTATTAAAACATAATTAACACAAAATCATATCTTCAATATTTTTTGAAGTGCTAGCCACGGGGGAGTGGTCTTATTTGAAACGACCATAATTTCAGCTGTAACATTTTGTTCTGTACTGCTGTCAGCATACTTGGAATTAGAAAATCCACACCTGCCATTTGAAGTTCATGTTTCTTTTTCTCCCCTTGCCCTTGTGTACCGTGTATGGAATGATCTATCTTTAAACGTGATTGGGACCAAATCAAGTCACTGGGCATGGACATTCTCCTGGCATACTACCCCTGAAGAGGGATGGGGAGAACTTACAGAGGCAGACACACTGACAGCAGAAAAAGTGACATGATAGGGAGGAAGGAGACAGAAAACCCAAAACCCAATGTCATGTATTACAGTACAACGTAAGCATGGAACCTCGTGATGACAGTAAATTATCAGAAAATAATAAATTATATTGTTTTTAAAAAGGGCAGTAAAATCATATTTTGTTTTAGTAATACTAATAAAATATATTAAAAAAGAAATCCTTTTACTTATAAAGGGTTAAAAATTTTATCCACTCAGCTAGATAAACCAGATAAGCTAGATAAACTGTTGTATTCCTCTGCTATCCTGGATAAATGAGGAGTGTGTTCCATTTCCTTCGCTTATGTTGAATATCATACAGTGAGAGACACGATAGGAGGTTTTGGCTCAACTGACCATGGCAAGTTTCCTGATTCCATTGGTTTATCCATGAGACATCACTCATAATTTGTTTGAGCCTCTGGCTGCACTGTATCATGCTTGTGTATCTTTTTTGTAGATCATTCAGTTTCCCAGCCAATCATGGTGCAGAGAAGACCTGGTCAGAGTTTCCATGTGAACAGTGAGGTCAATTCTGTACTGTCCCCACGATCGGAGAGTGGGGGACTAGGCGTTAGCATGGTGGAGTATGTGTTGAGCTCATCCCCGGGCGATTCCTGTCTAAGAAAAGGAGGATTTGTAAGTTGGCTTGAGGAACTTGTTCCTATCTCTCTCTCTCTCTCTTTTTTTCCCCTAAAGCAAAACATGCCTGTTTAGTTTCCTTAGATGTTCACAGCATTAATTACAGGGTATTTTCAAACAACGTTTGTTGTAAATAGAACTCAGCAAACATAGTAGGAGATGTAAACTCAACTTCTAAAAACTAAAGTAATAATGTTTTGGTCGGGGGGGACACATTGATAGTATTGTGAGATAAGAACTGAAATCTAGATCAAAGTTCATTGGTCTATCAGAAAACACCATTTTTACTTTAAAGTAAAAACAAAAGGGGGGTGGTGAAGGAATTAAAAAAATAAAGCTGATGCTGGGATGTTAACAGGGAATTCCAGATTTGAGAGCAGTGATTTGCCAATACCTGAGAAACCTTAATATAGATCAGATTATAGGGCTATTCTTGTTTTGTTAGCTACGATTTAATTATAGAATCCTCTTTGGCCCTCCTTGAACGGCTTTGTTTCTCACACCTGGCCTATCAAGAAATTAGGGATTCTGTTAATTCTTTCTTATGTTTTTTTTGATTCATTGTCACTGACCTCTCTGATGCTAAATTGTAGTCAAATAAGTCTCTGTGTCTATAGCCTCTTTCTTTTTAAGTCTTAAGCATTTTTCTGTGAGCATCTGTGATAGCCTTTCTTGAAACAATTTCTTTCTTTATCATTAACTTTCTAGATCGGGAAGTGTTAAGATGTATTTCCATTTGAGTCTTCCTCATTTTGAATTCTGCGACTGTTGTCATATTCCAGGTCACAGACAGGAAGGCCATGAGAGGCACATGAATCCATCTTCCCTCCCTTTCTCCTGTCTAAACTTGTTTTGTACTTTTTCAAAGACATTTCTCCCTGCAGTCATTTTGGGCTGATACCACCTGATAGCAGTCATTTAAGAGATTTTAATGTAATTTGTGGGAAAGAACAGCAGAAGAACCTTCTTTCCCACAAATTAAGAATTAATATTATAACTGTCTTTCTTTAACAGCATTTGTTGCTCAGTATTTCTTAGTGTTATACATCTTTTGCTGGGTATCAGAGGCTTGGTCCTGTTTTCCCTATTCCATGTTAAATTTTGTTAGAGTAACAGTGGTTCATTTTTGGTGCAGCTTCCTCAAGTGTCAAGTACAGTTCTTAAGTACTAGCTATTCTAAAGCTGACCTGATTGCTTTTCGGTGTTTTGACCCTGCAGAGACCTAGGTCAGGTTTAGTAGCTTGTGAATCAGATAGGAGATGGTTCCTTTTATTTGAGCCTTCCCAAGGGGCTGCTTGGGAAGAACAAGATCTACCCTTTGGATGTGGGTTACTTCTCTTTCTTCACCCTATCCCCAGCTCACCTCTTTTTTTGTCCTCACTCTTTCCTCATCTTATGAGCACAAATTCCTCAGCAGAAATTAGTGTTGTGCGTCAGTAGGTTGCTAGTGTGGTGAACTGGAACCTGTGACTCTAGCTGTGAATTCTTTGTCATGTGTGTGATCAGTTTCTAATTCTTGGGCACTAACCAGGAGGCATGTGCCTGCTACTGTGAAGCTTGTAGGAGGCAGAAAAATAGTTGGAATTAGGAGGAAGATACATGGTGGGATTGAATCATTTTGCCACATTTTTCTCTCTTTAAACAATCATCTCACTAGACAGTTATTTTGATGACAAAAGCTGTATCATTTGTCCTGGGAGACTGGTGATTTACCTCTTTTACAAAAGGATTGTGACAGAGGAGGTTAAGACTTCAGGCTAGATAGATGGGGTCAGAAGATTGGACTTTAACCATCAAGATAATTTACTGAGCTTCTGAGGTATGCATAAAGATAAATGAAAATTCTGAGGTATGCATAAAGATAAATGAAAATTCTCCAAATCTGTGTTCCAGCTTCTTTTACAAGGAAGATTGTGGGTAATGGAATATTATCCCATAGTTTGACTTAGATTGCATCTATAGAGTGATACAAGAGGACTGATCTAGTGACATCAAGCCACTTGTTGGCGTATACAGTCTTCTGGTGGATGGAGACCTGTGGCTCAGTGAACTGATTATCTTTATTATTGTTATTATTATTGAGATGGAGTTTCACTCTTGTCTCCCAGAATGGAGTGCAATGGCACGATCTTGGCTCATCGCAACCTTCACTTCCAGGGTTCAAGCGATTCTCCTGCCTTAGCCTCCTGAGTAGCTGAGATTACAGGTGCCTGCCGCCATGCCCAGCTAATTTTTGTATTTTTAGTAGAGACCCGGTTTCCCCGTGTTGTCCAGGCTGGTCTCAAACTCCTGATCTCAGGTGATCTTCCCACCTCGGCCTCACAAAGTGCTGGGATTACAAGCGTGAGCCACCGCGCCCAGCCAGTGAACTGATTATCAGCTTTGTGGTTGTATCCTCTTGATTTTATACCTAACTTGACTTTGCTCTGCCTGTTGGTCAGGATGACACCTGACCAAAGCTCTTTTTGTGGAAGCCTGAATCACTTTATTTTTGTCATAGTATGCATGCATCTTCTTGAGGAAAGTGAGCCTTTTCTTTTAAAATCTAGTCTGTCATTTAAAGTGTTGAATTCAGAGAACCAGGAAGATAGGATTTCTGCTTCTTGTAGATAATTGTTCTAAAGGAGGAGTGGTACTTGGTAGTGTATGGGGTCAGGGCATCCAGGTATTTTTACTTTTGGGGTAGCTGTATCAACATTAACTCCAGTAAGCCTCACTTTAATCCTGAGAGCTGAAAACAACATCTCCGATGGTATAGTGATTGTAGACCTCAAAGCAAGTAACTAAGAAGTTATTCTTACACACTGACAACAGATAATCAAGACTTCAACTTTTCAGGTAAAGGTGGTTCAGAACTAAAATAAATCTCTATATAGTGGTTTACCATTTTCAGTGAACTTTCCTGGTTACAGCTAGATTGAAGCTGTTTAGCTCATTGTCTAGCTTGAATTCATTTTGATTGTACAAATGGTCTCAGTTTAGTGGTTTTGGCTTCTGTGATGAGAATACATTCCGGCTAACAAGAAGAATCTGGCGACCATATTTTGTTCTGAGCATTCACTGTAAATTTTTGGTGGTATTCCACATAGGAATCTCAAACTTTAGGAGAGCAGCTTTCAGAATAATAGAGCTCAAAAATATCAGTCAAGTCTTTTATTTTTCTTTTCTTTCGTATCCTTTGTTTTATTTATTCTTGGAGTAGAACAGGTGCTCGCCCCACAGCCCCCCATGGTTCAGGGTGGTTACAAAATCAGATGTAATTATTGTATTTTTGAGGCCCGTGGGTGAGATTGTCATCTAAGGACCCTGCTCTCTGGAATACCAGCTGATCTTTTTCAAATATGTGGAAGCCTAGCCAGCCAAAAAGTGGATCATGATTTCTACCTTGCTGGTTTATGGTGTCCAGGGAAATGAGAAGACCACTCTAAACTTTGATTAGGGTAATGACCACCTTAACCTCACAGAAGAAAGATTTTTAGAAAAAATATATTGGGAAGGTCTTTCTGTTTGTTCTATAGAGAGTATCTGCTTTTTGATCTGGAGGATGTGTACACATTCGTAGTATACATCTATTTGGGCTGTGAAACTTGTTTGTCTAGGTTTCACTGCATTTACTTTGAGGTAACCAGTGCTACTTAACTTTCATAGGTTTTGTTTGAAAACTTCCGTACAATGTAATGCAGATAGAAATCAGGGGTTTGAGTTTCAAATGGACCTTAATTCATTTGCAAAATGAGGATAATCAAAACTCAACAAAGTCTAATTCATACAGCTGTGTAGCATATGTGAAAATGCTTTGTAAACATTAGAAGTCTTAACTACCAAAGTCAGTGGGCCAACAACATTAGCATCACCTGGGAGCTTATCAGAAACGCGGAATCTCAGATCGTATCTCAGAGTGAATGAATCAAAATCTGCATTTTGACAAGACTACCCAGATGATTTGTATGCACATTAAAGTTTGATAAGCACTGCTATCATATGTGTATCTCAGAAAACTCAGCTGGACAAAGAGTCTAATGATTAGAGCCTTAAAAGTTTCCTGGGGGAAAAAACATAGTATGTCTAGCAATTTTTAAGCCTTGGTGGGGAGGGCCGGTGAGGGCACTGTGAAAAAGGCAATGGGGAAAAAATGTGAAAATTGGATGAAGTATTTTTTTTTAAAAGACAACTGTACTTTCATGAATTTCCTTGTTTAGTCCTTGGAACAACACTTTGAGGTAGATACTATTGTCTCTATTAATTTATAGATGAGAAAAATGAGTCTTAGAGGAGAAATGGGCTGAATTCAAACTTTGTTCTAATTTCAATTTTTAGCTATATTGCTTTCAACTGTGCCATACTGGCATTGTTTGTGAGTAGGAATCCTCAAAAAAGGATCAGATTTAATATGTTAAATTAAGAAGTATTTCACATGGCTAGCAGTTTCAAATTTATAATTTTTAATATTTGAATTTTTTTTTTTTGAGACAGTCTCTTTCTGTCACCTGGGCTGGAATGCAGTGGTGTGATCTCAGCTCACTGCAACTTCTGCTTCCTGGGTTCAAGTGATTCTTGTGCCTCAGCCTCCCCAGTAGCTGGGACTACAGGAGTGCATGTGCCACCACACCCAGCTAATTTATTTATTTATTTATTTAATTTAAATTTTTTTTTTTTTTTTTTTGAGATGGGGTCTTGCTCTCTCGCCCAGGCTAGAGCGCAGTGGCGCGATGTCGGCTCACTGCAAGCTCCGCCTTCCAGGTTCATGCCATTCTCCTGCCTCAACCTGCAGAGTAGCTGGGACTACAGGTGCCCACCACCATGCCCAGCTAATTTTTTTGCATTTTTAGTAGAGATGGGGTTTCACTGTGTTAGCCAGGATGGTCTCAATCTCCTGACCTCGTGATCCGCCCTCCTCGGCCTCCCAAAGTGCTGGGATTACAGGCGTGAGCCACCGTGCCCGGCCCACACCCAGCTAATTTATATTTGAAATTTTAAATTACCAGTAGAGCTTGACATTGTTGTACTTCAAAGGAATTAGACATTTCAGTTTTTTGGCATTTTGTGAAAATGGGTAAGTGTGTGCAGGAGAAACCAATGTTTTAGTTAACATTCTTAGAGTTTTTGGACTCAGTGTGTCAAGCAGATACAAAATACTTTGTAGAAAGAAGGGAGGAAAATGACTAATCCCATTAAATATGACTTCTGCTGTGTGAAGCTTTCTTTTAAAATCACTGCAGTAAGAGTAGTAAATAGATTTGAAATCTTCTGACTTCATTCAGAATTAATAGGTATATTAGGAAGTATTCCCCCCTTTATGTGAGTCTTTTGAGGAAGTTGAGCTATAAGTGCATGGATTCTGACCTCAACAATATATAGTTCTACCTACGTCTGCTTTTCTCCCAGTTCTTTGATATTTAGCAATTTCTCTGCCTCTCTGTAGGTCTGGGATCTCTCAGCACCCATCTTGGTTCCACTCTTGAGAGTTTGATTGGGCTTGGCCACTTGCAATTTGAGCATTTTACTGAAGTTTGTATTTGAGCACTATAGCTTTGGGTTAACATTCAGCTCAAGAAAGCCCATAATTAAAAGATGCTGTTAAGCCTTTTTCATTTATTCATTTAGCTGATAGACTTTTCCAGTACTGTATGTACTAGATAATATATAACAAGAAAGCACATCACAAACCATGCCTTTCTGATGCTTATGTTGCATTTAATTACCTTGGTTCTCAATTGTGGATACTTACCCGAGCTATTTGAGGAGAAGCTTTTCACAACATTTGCAGGAACCTCTACAGACCAATCAGATCAATCTCTGGTGCAGAGGGTGGGCCCAGCCACCTGTGAATTTAAAAAGATTGCGATGCTTAACCCTAATCATAGAACCACTGCTTTGTGAAAATGACAATGCCCCTGGGAGGGCCATATTGGCCATATACTTGTATTTGGATTTAAACCACTTAATTGGGACATTTAAGATTTTTATTCCTGATGTCATGTATAGTGTTACATAAGAAATACCATCCCAGTGCGTCTCTTTATTACTACTATTATATTACATTTGTGTAAAATGGCTTATCTTTATAAAACTTTTACACATGCATTATTTCATTGTTATTCATGAGTAAACAAAGTCTCAGAGATTAAATGACCTGTCCAAAGTCCTGTGACCAGTAAGTGTTAGCAGTTGAGATAGAATGTAGGTTCTGTGCACCCTGGTTCAGTACTTTTTTTTTTTTTTTTTTGAGACAGAGTCATGCTCTGTCACCCAGGCTGGAGTGCAGCAGTGCGATCTTGGCTCACTGCAACCTCTGCCTCCTGGGTTCAAGCAATTCTCCTGCCTCAGCCTCCCGAGTAGCTGGGATTACAGGTGTGCACCACCACGTCTGGCTAATTTTTGTATTTTTAGTAGAGATGGGGTTTCACCACGTTGACCAGGCTGGTCTTGAACTCCTGACCTCAGGTGATCCGCCTGCCTCGGCCTCTCAAAGTGCTGGGATTACAGGCGTGAGCCACCACACCTGGCGGGTTCGGTATTTTTTAAAAGACTGGGCTAGGTGTTATGGCTCACACTTGTAATCACAGAGCTTTGGGAGACCAAGGCAGGAGGATCACTTGAAGCCAGGAGTTTGAATCTAGCCTGTGAAACATAGCAAGACCC
The DNA here is from genome assembly GCF_028885625.2 of Pongo pygmaeus. NCBI lineage: Eukaryota > Metazoa > Chordata > Mammalia > Primates > Hominidae > Pongo > Pongo pygmaeus. The sequence goes on from NC_072373.2 coordinate 199,807,696, forward strand.
CATCTCTACAAAAAATATAAAAATCAGCCAGGCATGGTGTGTGCATCTGTAGTCATAGCTGTTTGGGAGGCTAAGGTGGAAGGATCGTATGAGCCCTAGAGGTTAAGGCTGCAGTGAGTTATCACTGCAGTACTGCATTCTAGTCAGGGTGAAAGAGTAAGACCCTGTCTCAAAAAAAAAAAATAAAAAATCACACAGCTATGAGTAGTTTATCTTAAATATTTTTCAGAAGTGTAACATTTTCATAAAACTTAGCCTATTTATACCTTTCTTCTATTGTCTTTAGGGTCTTCATGTTTTTAAGAGACCATTTTAAGGATCTTGAACCTCATACTGCTGTCTATTAATGAAATAAAGACAGGGTCTCACTTTGTCCCCAGACTGGAGTGCATTGGCAGTGCATATTTTGTTCTGAGCATTCACTGTAAATTTTTGGTTGTATTCCCCATAGGAATCTCAAACTTCAGGAGAGCAGCTTTCAGAATAACAGGGGAGCTCAAAATATCAGTCTTTTATTTTTCTTTTCTTTTCGTATCCTTTATTTTATCTATTCTTGGAGTAGATCAAGTGCCCACCCCACAGCTCACTGCAGCTTTGAACCCCTGAGCTCAAGTGGTCTTCCTGCCTCAGCCTCCTGAGTAGCAAGGACTACAGGTGCATGCCACCTTGCCCAGCTAATTTTTTTTTTAAACTTTTTTTTTAAGAGATGGCATCTCCTCTGTGTTGCCCAGGCTTGTCTTGAACTCTAGGCCTCAACCTAGATTCTTCCGCTTCTGCCTCTCAAAGTGCTAGGATTACAGGCATGAGCCACTGCGTGCAGCTGATACTATCTCTTAATAACAGACTTTTGACAGAATGGTTTCCTATTTGTGCTTTTGTTTTTACTCAGAAGTCAGACTTCTGCCAGCCATTTTTATGGAGGGCCATTGTTGATTTCTTGAGTTTCTTTTTTCTTTTAAGTAAACTTTCTATTGAAATATGACCTATGTTCAGAGAAGTGTACGAGCCATAAATGTTCTTCTTGAATTTCTGCAAAATCAAAACACCTATATAACACCTTCCCAGATCAAGAATTAGAAACTTCCCTTGGGTTCCCCACTCTCTAAAAGTAGGAACCCACTATTTTGGTTAGGCATCAATAGCTTATTCAGAGTAGAAAACCAGGTATTTTGTAGGAATGGCCTGTACGAGATTGGTAAAATGCAACACATTGCAGGGAAATATTTGAAAATCTGGCCCGTGGCAGTATAACTGAGAATGTAAATTAGTGGCTGAAAGTGTAACTTAGCGGTCAAGATTTCAGGCTATGCTGGGCGTGGTGGTGCATGACGGTAATCTCTGCTACTGGGGAGGCTGAGGCAGGAGAATCACTTGAACCTGGGAGGTGGAGGTTTCAGTGACCTGAGATTGCACCACTGCACTCCATCCTGGGCAACAGAGCAAGATTCCGTCTTAAAAAACACCACCACCACCACAAGAGATTTCAGGCCAGTCAGCATGTAGATGAGCTGAGCAGGTTCTCAGTAAAGCCCTTGTGAAGAGCCCCTGAGGAAAGATAATGCAGAGCATTGATTTGACTAGTGCACATCCCCTGCAACCAGCTGTCTTGCTTGTTGTTGAAACTTCCTACTGCTGCTTTATCCTCCTTTCTTTCCTTTTTTTTTTTTTTTTTAAAAAAAGACAAGAGTTTTACTCTTGTTGCCGAGGCTGGAGTGCAATGGTGTGATCTCGGCTCAGTGTAACCCCCGCCTCCTGGGTTCAAGCGATTGTCCAGCCTCAGCCTCCCGAGTAGCTGGGATTACAGGTGCTGCCTAATTTTTGTATTTTTCTTAGAGACAGGGTTTCACCATGTTAGCCAGGCTGGTCTCAAACTCCTGACCTCAAGTGATCCTGCTTTGCCCTTCCAAAGTGCTGGGATTATAGGTGTGAGCCACTGCGCCTGGCCCTTTCTTTCCATTTTTGCCTACAGACCTTTTGAACTCCTTTTGAGAAATTGGAGCTGAACTGTTTCTTCTGAGCCAGTGATTTGATTTGTAGACTGCGGAAGATGATGACTTAGGCGTGGCAGTGGGATGATTCTTGTAATATTCTTTTGCTGTTGACATTAATGGTTTCTGATTTAGGCAGAGTTGTCATCTAGACCGTATTACCACCTCCAGGACTCTTATTTAATGATGATAAGGACAACAGGAAGATCATTCTTATTTTAACAGTTCAGTTTTGCAGGATTTTTTTGTTCCTTTTAATTTTCTTCATCATATTTATTGAGCTTTTATCAGGCACTGCATTCAGTGCTACCTTTATAAAAATGAGTACACAGCTTTAGTCAGTTTTGCCTCTGCAGTATGGAGGAAGCTACTACCTTTGGATATTTTGAAAGATCTTTTTGCCTTTAGAACCCTATCATATTCCTATCTCTGCTTTGAGGAATCTCAATGTGGTGCATAATTGGTTATCATTCAGTCCTTTTAAATCAATAACAGCCACATACTTTAAAGATTCTATTCTGAAGGGCACATCTCAATGGCCATCAAAGCTGTGATTTACTGTTTTGATGCCACATGAAGCTAAGTTGTATATCCTTTCTCAGTTCCTTGTCATATTTGTTCCTTTTTTATATTATCTTTTTCTGTATCACATTTGAACAGAGAATAACTTTAGAAGTAAAATGGGCTCTAAAGTAGTAGTTGAAAGGTTTAAGAATGTCAGCCTTTCTGGCCCAGTGATCTCTTAAGAGCATCTGTTGGTTTTGGATCTACAGGCCCGTCCACAGTCAGTCTATTTATAACCGAGTGTCTGCTGCTGTGTCCTCCATTGTTGATTTCTCCCCATTGACATTTGGTTTTGGTGACTGGAAATGCTTTGCAGCCACTCTCATCTTCTGTTGAGTGGATCTTGCCTTGTACCAGGAACTTGAACTTGGTCCATGTGCATTTCTCTTCCTTAAACCAGGAGTCAGTCGTGGGGAAAAGCAAGGCTGCTTCCCTCTAGTTTAAAAGAACAAAGGGTTAAACCCTTAACCCTTTGGTGTAAGGTTCTGCAAATCTCTCTGTACTATGTCAAGTCACTATACCAAATCTTTTCCTTTTGGAAATCAAGGTACATGTACTTTATATGTCCAGGGCTTAACTTGGGATGTTGGTAAGAGGAGATAGACACTTCAGAGAGAAATTCTCTTGTATCAAATGCTTCAATTTAACATACTCCCACTTAGAGATCTCATGAATAATCTTTGTTACCGGTAGATGGTAGAAGATAGTTATTAGAATACTTTTGGTGAAAGAATCTCAGAGTTAACTTGTTTTGAGGCATTAAAAAATTTAAGGGTCATCGGTGAATTGTTGATGCATACCTGTGAGGCTTATAGGGTAGAGTTGGGAGGTGATGTAAATTGACAGGGCATATATCCCAAGATCAGGTACAGAATAATTGAGTTGATATGATGTCAGACCACACTTGGCTCAATATTTAGAAGTAAGGGAGGAATTTACATAGTGCAGTGGAGAAGTATGAAATTCTTTTTACAGGCTTAATAATTTTTTTTTTCTATGCTATTAGTTATCATACCTGGGGCTTATTAAGAGTCATGCTATTATATAGAGTTAGGTTTGGGAGTAGAGAACTTGACCAAGAGCTACAAAGTTATGGCTGGGCTTTGGGTAGGAAGATAAAAAAGGAAGGAAGAAAATGGGTTGGTGGGACATTGGATATAGTAAGACTGTTCTGAACTCTGTAACATAAATGTATGTCTGTCTCCCTCATTTGGCAAGACCTTCTGCAGTGTTCCTGCCTCTGTGTTGTTTGTTAATTAGATTGTAATGTGTGAAAGGGCACAACACTATCCTCTTCTGAGTAGCATCTAGTGTAGTCTGGTGCCCACAACGGTTGCCCGTTATTATTAGTTGATGACGATTAGTGAAGCTGAAGCTATTTTTTAAACAGGGCCCAAGGGATGCAGACAGTGATGAAAACGACAAAGGTGAAAAGAAGAACAAGGGTACGTTTGATGGAGATAAGCTAGGAGATTTGAAGGAGGAGGGTGATGTGATGGACAAGACCAATGGTTTACCAGTGCAGAATGGGATTGATGCAGACGTCAAAGATTTTAGGTTTGTATGTTTTACACTTCTGATTTTTGAATGTGGGCTATGGGATTTTGTTTGTTTTGATTTAGTTTTACTTTGATTTTCGTTTTCTTCCCCTCCTCATGTTTTCTTTTTAAGAATCCAATCTAGTGTAGGCTATGCTACAAAGGTTGTAAATTAACTGGTGAGGTGGAATTTTCTAAAAGTTGTCAATGCCTGAAGTGTTGCCAAAATGGTAGATTTTCCATTTGCATAGAACTTTAAAATTTGAAGAAAGATTCCAGAGAAGACTATTTCAGTGATTCTCAGATATTAAAATCACCTAGGATAGATGCCTTGGGACCTTTCTTAAGTTTCTCCCAAATTACTGTATTAGAGAGCTATGGTTACTAATGGAGTATGTCATATCCCTCTGGTGGTTTAGAGGGAAAAACAGTTGAGAACTTGTGTATTATCTCATTTGAGTCTCATGAGCTCCTTCTGAGGTAGGTGGACCAGGTATCATTTTCCTCATTTTGAAGAACCAGAGATGCAGCTTGAATGATTTGTTCTTAATCATATCTCTTCTGCAGATGCCTCTCATTCCATCTCTGGTCACGATTAATTTACAGGTTTTACACTATTATTTAAGTTACACAGTATTAAAATAATGTATATTTATCTCCCACAGTTGGCACGTATTCTTGAAAAATCTATAAAAATCCTTGTCCAGTTATATACTGGTAGAGGATTTTTTTTTTTTTAAATCTCCAGTGCGATAGTACAGGTAGAGAATTTAATTTTGAGTAATTTTAATATCAGTGTAAAGCTAATGTGTGTGCGTGCACACACACACACCCCTCTGTTTATTCTAATGTCTGCCAAAGTCAAAATGAAAATGTATTTTGGACCATCGTTGTAGGACAAATGTCAGTTGTTTTGTATTCCTAATCTAATTATCATTAATCTTGCACATGTAAATAATTGCAGTCTTAAACTTTTTAAAAATTATTTTTATTTATTTATTTTTTGGAGACAGGGTCTCACTCTATTACCCAGGCTGGAGTGCAGTGACACGAAGTTAGCTCACTGCAGCCACCACCTCCTGAGTTCAAGCAATCTTCCCACCTCAGCCTCCCAAGTAGCTGGGACTACAGCCGCGCACCACCATGCCCGGCTAATTTTTATATCTTTTGTAGAGATGGGGTTTTGCCATGTTGCTAGGCTGGTCTTGAACTCCTGAGCTCAAGTGGTCTGCCTGCCTTGGCCTCCCAAAGTGCTGAGATTACAGGCATGAGCCACCATGCCCGGCCTGAATTACAATCTTTGAAAGAAATTTAAGGCACAGGGTAATAAATACTTACCTAAGGTCTTTCAGATGAGTTCAGGTGTTCTCTCCCCTTGAATATCCAGCAGCCTGTAGCAGTATTTTGTTGTATTTAAATGGGGGCTGGTGGTAGTGGTGGTGAGTGTGTGAGTGAGAGAAAGAAAGAGAAGGAACCAGAATAATACCTTTAATATGTACCAGCTACTGGACTACAGGATTTTCTGGGGTAGGGAGTTGGAGGTGGAGAAGAAGGGCATTGAATGTTGCCACAGGCTACACTCTTCTGTTAATATAATATTATATATTAGTCTGATTTTGGATCATATAATCCTGATGTCCTTTTATATAAGGTGATGGTAGACCCTGTTGGTTTGTTTTGTTTTTAAAATAGTAAACTCTACTGTCCACCGCTGTCAGGAGTGTAGTGCCAGGTCATCTTACCAGTTGTGTCTTACAGTTAAACAAGTTACTCCAGATAACAAGGTTACCCAGAACCTTGTGTCCCACAATAATTATCAATAGTGCCCCCCCCTCCCCTTTTTTTTTAATCTTAGGCATGTCCTGGTTTGGATGATAAATTACATCTTCCCATTACTTTTAAGTCTTAGAATTGTCTCCTTAACAGGGGCATATCCTAGATAATGAGTTCATCTTGTACTACTTTGGAATAGTCTGCGTATTTCGGTTTCTTAGAAAGGGGAGTTAGTTTTAGTATTGGTCAGTAATACCAACGATATGTAAAAACTTTTTTCATTTTGTTTCTTTCCTCACAAATATGCCAGGAACATAAAAACTTTTTAGAGTCACTGAGTTGTGGAATTTTCCCCAGAAACTTTTTCCATTGTCTCTGTATTTAAAGGGTAGATACAGTAGATGTTGCATTTTGATGCATTTTGGGATCTGCTTTCATGGTTGCTATAGACAGTGATTTTTCCACTTTATTTCAGTTTTCCTCAAACCTGGCCCCCTTGTTGAAGGGATGTAAATTAATAGCAATTAATGTGAATTTAAGGGGTGAGTTACATGGAATTGCCGGCAATAGAAGCATCAATTTAGAAGACGTAACCCTGTAAGCCCTATAAAGTATCTCTGGTTGTTTTATAGAAATAGTTTTAAATACTGTTGATAATGAGCTATGTTGAGGACGTTGTCCTTAAACTTGGGTTGCTATAGTCCCTCCCCACTGAAAATAAGGTTTAATGCCCTTTACTTTCTCTGTTTAGCCGTACCCCTGGTAATTGCCAGAACTCTGCTAATGAAGTGGATCTTCTGGGTCCAAACCAGAATGGTTCTGAGGGCTTAGCCCAGCTGACCAGCACCAATGGTGCCAAGCCTGTGGAGGATTTCTCCAACATGGAGTCCCAGAGTGTCCCCTTGGACCCCATGGAACATGTGGGCATGGAGCCTCTTCAGTTTGATTATTCAGGCACGCAGGTACCTGTGGACTCAGCAGCAGCAACTGTGGGACTTTTTGACTACAATTCTCAACAACAGGTACTGTGTGTGTCTCTGTCACCCTCTCTACTCTCCCTCCAGCCAGCACGTTGTTCACGTAATTAAGGATGGGGGGATGGGGGAGGTGGTGGCATTGTTTCAGGCTATCCATAGCTAGCCCTTATGAACCTGTTAGTGATGTAGATTTACAGAGTCCCCTCATAAAGCTGGTCCCTATGCTGAGGTCACTGGCAAGAGGCCACCCTGCTCTGTATGTACTTCCTTTGGTTCTTCTCTCTCCTCAGCAGCTGGGGAGTAGATGAGGTAGTGTTGCCCCTTGTAACACAACCCTCTTGGGTGCTAAATTAATCTCTGAAGATTTATGTGGTTGTGATGCTGTTGGTTTGTTTTGTTTTTAAAATAGTAAACTCTACTGTCCACCGCTGTCAGGAGTGTAGTGCCAGGTCATCTTACCAGTTGTGTCTTACAGTTAAACAAGTTACTCCAGATAACATAGATAAGGATTTGGCATCTTTCAAAAGTATTAGAATGCGATCAGAGGAAACCACACACACAAATCATTCAACTTAAAATCTACCATGAAATTGCTTGGCTCTTTTTCTTTTTTTAAATTCATGAGTCCCGGAAGATGTTGTATGTATACCTTCTGTTTTTGAAGACATGTAGGACTACCTCTAGGGTTAACCGATCTCTGTGTTTATTTATTTATTTTTTAAATAAAGGTCAGTTGTCTGAACTGCAAAAGATGGGCTTAGTTTCCCAATCTTGTTAAGTTCTCCCTTGTGGCGGAAGCAGTTTGATTGACCGTGAATTTCTGTTACTCTTTAGTAGTTTTGTAATAGATCGTTAATACAGACTTCTAGGTTTGAAAGGTTAGCATCTCATTTTGAAGTTTAGAAATTCTATGTAGGGAAATTAGCTTATGGTCTTTGGAGATTAGTTATGCCATGTTGTACCTTTAGTTATTGTCATAAATGGCTGATACAAAATGAATTTTGATTCATAGAGTAAAAAGTTAAACATGTGAAGTTTCCCTTTAAGTCTCCTGTGTGGTTTATGAACAATAAATACCTTTAAGGGATTGTGTGAATGTGCATATTCATATAAGGTTAAATTAACAAAATATCTTTCAGAGAGAGTAAACTAAAAGTATACACTCTTCTCCGTGCAGTTCTTAGTAGATATGCCTGCCTCCCTATATGAATTGACTTTCTGTGCTTTTTTCTCTTCTTTATGTCCATTTTTGGTTCTTAGCTCCCATTCCCAGTGTAGTACAATCTAACCCTTTCTGTGTTTTTTAAGAAGAGTTTGTCTCAGATTTCTAATGAACAAAAATATATGGTTCTCTCTCTTTTTTTTTTAAACTGTTCTTTACTTCATAATCAGAGTTGATATTCTTTTTTGGTTTATTGATCTTTGGTTTCAAAATAATTTTACCAGTTTTTGGAGACTGGACAATTATTAGAACTTGAACAGAAATGTACTTCTATGTACCCACAAGTAGTTAGCATGATTATATCATAGCTACCACTTATTCAAAAATATAAAACCAAGGGTGCCCTCACCATATGTCTCAGCAGTTTTTGAAAGTAAACATTATTTTGAAAGTTAATCTCATGTTGGATTCAGGTGTCCTATGCATGTCTTGGTTGCTGCAACATAGGGGCATTTTTACACAGATATACCGCTGTCATGATGTGAGTGTTGTTTTATCTCATGGGCCATAATTCTTTTCTGAGTAGTTTGTTTTAGACATTCTTGTACCGGGGGCCCTAATAGCATACCTGGGAACCACTGGCGTAAGCCTCCTAGTATCTTTAAAACCCTCAATCCCTCAGTGTTCCTGTATAAGAGCTAGTAGTTGTCAAGAAGGAAGGATTCCTTTTCTATTGGAAATTGGTGTTTGTTTCTTACATTTTATCCCTTATCCTTTTAGTTTTCATTACATTTTATTCCACTTTTCATTTCTAATTTACATCCACCTCATTTGTCAAGGTTCAGTACTGTCACCTTCCTTAGTCTCCAAACCAAAAAGCTGTCATGTCTGCCTCCCTTGAACTCCATAGCATTTTGTGTTTCCTTTAAGAGAAGGTATTACCATGTTTTGTCTTGTGTTGTGATTACTTGTCTAACAGTCCTTGCCAGATTGTAAGCTCCTTGAGGGCAAAGACTGAACCTTATTCCATTTTCTCTGCATTGCTTTAGCAGAACAAGGTTTCAGGGGACTTTCCCTCATCCCTATTATAATATCTCAGTGCATCCTCTGTACATAATATGCTTCCCAAAATTAAAATTTGAAACTAGCCTTTCAGGAAGTCTGGAGGCTACTCTTTGAGAACTACCGTGTTTTCTAATGTGTGTCATTTGGATCCAGCTTACCCCTTATATACAAATAACTATACTGTATAATATCCAGGAAAGCTAGTTCTTGGATCAGAACTTAATATTTTAAAGCTCACTGTTGTCATCTGATGAGAAGCCATGGTCTCTCTCATGAGAAAAATGTACATAATTCTCTGACACTCAGTTTTGTAGATAGCTTCAGGGAGACCACAGATTTGTGTTCTACAGATACAACCTTCTGTTCATTTCTTTTGTTCTTTGTAGCCAACCATATCTTTCATGAATAGAGTAAGATTCCCTTTCCTCTTCTTGATTTGCTCTCAGGTTAGTCATTGTAACTCATTTTATCATTTAAGTTGTGCATGGAAGTACTCGATGACAAGTGATGAGACCATTTATGCCCATATCCTTGGAACCCTACAACTATGGAGAGTGTACTCTGGTCTCTTGGGAAGGGAAGGACTTGTGGAAGAGGTGGTTCTTTTTTTTTTTTTTTGAGACGGAGTCTCACTCTGTTGCCCAGGCTGGAGTGCAGTGGTACGTACGATCTTGGCTCACTGCAACTTCCGCCTCCCGAGTTCAAGCGATTCTCCTGCCTCAGCCTCCCGAGTAGCTGGGACCACAGACACCCACCACCGTGCCTGGCTGATTTTTGTAGTTTTGACAGAGATGGGGTTTCGCCTTATTGGCCAGGCTGGTTTCGAAATCCTGACCTCAGGTGATCTGCCCTCCTTGGCCTCCCAAAGTGCTGAGATTACAGGCATGAGCCACCGCACCTGGCCTAAACTAAACTACCTAACTAAAGAGGTAGTTCTTTAGCTGTGCCTTGAAAGACTTGTTTATATAGGAAGAAAATGAGAATTCTAGTGGAGGAAATAGTAAAACAGATATGTGTTCAGTAGATAATGTAGAAGTAGTCAGTCTGGTTGGTGGTTTAGGTTGAAGAAAAATAACTAGAGAGGTTGAAGAGATAGTGTTGTGAGTCTTATGCTGTGTTGCCTGTAGGAAATGAGAAGACACTTTAAAGCAGGAATTACTTAATTATTATAGTTTAGTTTTTTGTGGTTAGTGTGAGTTTAGCAGCAGTTTGAGACATTCTCTTACTCTTATTATTCAGTTAACTGTTGACTGTTGTGTCCTTCTAGGAACCTTGGGTTCTGAATGAAACAGTAGTGGAACATTTGGGGAACTAAGTGCTAAATTAATGGGTTCTGAATCCTATCAGACAAGGGGAGGGCTCAATGAGGACAAAGGTTGCATGCAACTGACTTGAAGGACAGGTGGAATACATTTTGTTGCAGGTCAGAGCAGAGGTATGGAGCTGGGAATGACCGTGGTGTGGTCCTAGGCTGAAGAGAGTAGAAGATGAGTGTAGAAGAGGACAAGGAGGTACAGATGCCTTTGAAAATTGAGTCCCGGAGGCCTTGAGAACCAGCTGGGAGTCTCAGACAGTACTGATGATTGTGAGGGTTGGACCAGAGATCTAGTGCAGCACATATTTTTGAGGGTTGGACCAGAGATCTAGTGCAGCACATATTTTTCTGCACATTCTGCTCTTTTTATCTTGGCTTTCTGAAATAAGCATCAAAGGTGATCATGTTTCTTGGTTTAGAGTTGTTTGCTGCAAATGGTAGGTTTGCTTTATTTGTGATTTTTTAGAATAGGAATCTGGTTTGGAGGTTGACAAAATAAGTAATTCTCTCTTTTGTTATATTTTCTTCCAATCTTGGCTTTGATTTGGTGTAATAAGCTGGTTTCATCAAACTTATTATCAGCCTATAATGAGATACATGACATGGAGCAGCCTGCAAATAGGGAAAAGGTAATTTTCATTTAATTCATTGCAAACTTAGTTCTTGTTAGCTGTGACGTGGGATTTTGATGAGTCAGTTGGTTGTCTGGTCACTGTTAATCACTCTGAATTTAACTCTTTTAAGGTTTATTTATAAGAGCAGGAGTTTCTAATTATTTTTTGTTTGTTTTTGTGTGTGCCGTGAACTTCTTTAATAAGTGAACCATGTGGACTACTTCTCAGAATAATGTTTAAAGTGTATAAAGTAGGATTACAAAGGAAACCAGTGGTATAAAAATAGCTGTCATATTTAAAAACAAAGTTAATTATATATTTACTTATTTATGATATGATGCATGAAATAGAAGTAGATGTACTAGCTGTCATAATGAGCATAAACAAGATTTTGAGATACTTGTAACAACTGTAAAGTAACATGAAAGTATATGTGATTTCTGTTTGTGATAATGTCATAGGTGTATTGCTAAAGTTAATGTAGTTTGTTGTCTACAATCATAATTGAAGAACATGCTAAATTTCAGGTAGATGTGCATGAGATAAAGATGCAGTATTACCCACTCAAGTACAAGTATCTTGGGTTCAGAACCTCTGACTTGGAGTATTTTGTCAGCTTGAAATGCTCGTTGTTATTTCTAAAATGTTCTTCCTTTGTCTCAAATTCACTTCATTGTCTTCTTAATGCTGGAAAACAGCTGTGAGCAGTTCATGCATAATGTGTTCATCCCATTTTGTACTGTGATGTTGGAGCAGTATTTATTTTTTACAGAATGCTATACAGTTGCCTGTTTCCTTAAATGCAGTTTAGAAAATTATTACTAGGTTTTGGCCAGGCGTGGTGGCTCACGCCTGTGATCTCAGCACTTTGGGAGGCCGAGGCGGGCAGATCATGAGGTCAGGAGTTCGAGAGCAGCCTGTCCAATATGGTGAAATCCCCTTTCTACTAAAAATACAAAAATTAGCCGGGTGTGGTAGCACACACCTGTAGTCCCAGCTACTCGGGAGGCTGAGGCAGGAGAATCACCTGAACCCAGGAGGCGGAGGTTGCAGTGAGCTGAGATCATGCCACTGCACTCCAGCCTGGGCGACAGAGTGAGACTCCATCTTAAAAAAAAAAAAAAAAAAAAAAATTTATTACTAGGTTGTATTATGTTACAAACGTGGCACAGACCAAAGCCAGGATTATATCAGCATAGAATTAATTGTATTGTTGATCTTTATTTAGAATTCAGTTAATCTAAAAATAGCCTAATGTAGTATGTTTCACAAAATTGGACACTGTTGTACTAAAACTCTCATCTGTTAAGCATGAATTTTAACAAAGATTCAACATTCTGAAAATGAAAGTTGAAGTATGGTATTCATTCCTGCACGACCACAGTCAGGGGAGTGGAAATCGGTATGTGTTGTTAAAAGTGTGGCAGTGTGATTAAATGTCATTCTTGTGAGGCCAAGTGTGTATATACTTTTAATGTAGATATTTAATATGCTCAACTTTCTGTTTAATTTACAAATGATTATTCTATCAAGTGTCGTGTGTATAGTAACTGACAAAGAGTGACTAATAATTGATCAGTTGAAGCTTACCTCTATTGTTATTTGACTTCGTTCAAATTTTACTTATGGTGAAGTTTTTCTCAAAAGGTATTAATAATACTTAGTGAAGGGATGTGTTTTGTTCTTCCCTAGGACCTTAGAAATCATATGTTTTGGAATCAGATTCTTCATCTGCCAAAGAAATGCACAGATATGATGATGATGATGATTTTTTTAGTTTAGCAGCATGGTTTAATTTGTATGCGCCTACCAAAAATCTTTGTAATCATTAGTTGATCATTGCAGTAGTTCAAATAACCTGGTATAAACTGGGCTTTTATCTAGAAGCTTCAAACAGTAACAAGATTTCACAAATTTCATATGCTGAGGAATGACTCCAAAATAAACCTTTTTCTTAAAATTTTAGAATTCCATCATTGATATAGTGCTTTTACTGTTTCGAAGGGATTTTCTCTGTGAACCGTGAAAACAAGCCCATGAGGTAGGGCAGCTATTTTATTTTTACACATAAGAGGCCAAGCACGGTGGCTCATGCCTGTAATCCCAGCACTTTGGGAGGCCGAGGCTGGCAGAACACCCAAGGTCAGGAGTTTGAGATCAGCCTGGCCAACATGGTGAAACCCCCTCTCTAGTAAAAATACAAAAATTAGCCAGGTGTGGTGGCGCAAGCCTGTAATCCCAGCTACTCCACAGGCTGAGACAGGAGAATCGCTTGAACCCGGGAGGCAGAGGTTGCAGTGAACCAAGATCGTACCACTGCACTCCAGCCCCGAGGACAGAGTCTCGCTCTGTCTCCAAAAAAAAAAAAAAAAAAAAAAAAATCAGTGAAGTTTAGGGACTTGTTTGAAGGTCATCTAGTACAAGCTATGCAAATAACTATTATTTTGGTTTCTAGCTTCAGGCTGTTTCTTTTGAACTTTGTATTAGAAACGCAGAGCCTTTTAATAGGCGGAGTTGTCTCACCTTCAAATTCAACTACATAGCTTTTTCTTAAAGTAGTATAATGCAGAAAGTACTCATCCATAAAAACAAAAATGGTTTTCTTTCTTCCCTATTATCTTTGTGACCCACTGATAGCAGCTGGTGGTCTTGGTGCAGTGAGATTTTGACTCTTTTTTTTTTTTTTTTTTTTTTTGAGATGGAGTTTCACTCTTGTTGCTTAGGCTGGAGTGCAGTGGCCATCTCGGCTCACCTCAACCTCCACCTCCTGGGTTCAAGCAATTCTTTTGCCTCAGCCTCCCGAGTAGCTGGGATTACAGGCCTGCACCACCACTCCTGGCTAGTTTTGTATTTTTATTAGAGATGGGATTTCTCCATATTGGTCAGGGTGGTCTCGAACTCCTGACCTCAGGTGATCCGCCTGCCTCGGCCTCCCAGAATGCTAGCATTAAAGGCGTGAGCCACTTTGCCTGGCTGATTTCTACTCTTAATACAGACTAGGAGGAGTCCCGCCCTCTGCTTTTGGTCTGCTTGGGCTGCCTGGCTCTGGGAAGGAACTGTAAAGGGTGACTCTCAGAAGGGTTGAGTCTGTTGGGGGTGCTCTCCCCGTTCATCAGAAAGAACATCACACATAAAGGACTCTTATAAATCTTTACATGTGTTAATTTTAATCCCCACAACAACCTGCCGTGTTACATATTATCTTTATTGTCATATTAAAGAGAAGAGGAGAATGAGGCACAGAGAGATTAAACGATTTGCCAGAGGTGACATAGCAAGTCACTGGTGAGCTGAGATAGAAACCAAGGCTGTCTGGCTCCAGAGTCAGTGCTCTTAACCCCTGTCTACTATGTATATAGTCTAAACTGGTAAAAAAAAGTCAAGGCTGGCAGTACCTTTTATTGTGGCCAGTGGCCAGGGGGGAGTGGTGGCGGTAGTCTTTTGCATTTACTAACTCCTTATTTAGACATTACTTCTCCAGGTTTAGGAAAAAAAGCCATAATTTTTTTATGTCAGCAACTGCTATTGATAACAACAACAGTAATAATAGTAGTAGCTATCTTTTATAAGATGCCAACTACATGTCAGTCACTATATTGGGTGTTTTTGGCTGCCTGGATTCCTTTCTGGAATAAGAGCCCTGTAGATTGTTTTTAATATAGTAAGTGACAGAGAAAGGAGGCAAACCAGCTTGTCTACTTCTTAAACTATGCCTTCAGTATTTATTAGGAACCTTGATATGCTTGAAGTAGATGATACATTTTCCCCAGCATTCAGACTCTTGAACAACTTGTGAAATCTACCCAAGTGAATTATAATTAACTGCGTCACGTTTATCATTATACTGACCTTTAAGCATTTCCCCCAACTCACAGTATTTTGTTTCTCAGTTATGAGATATTCGCTTGCTTTGTGAAAAACATGAAAATGTTAGCAGAGCTCAGTGCTTTGCCCAGCAGATGGCATTTGTGTGAGTTTTTCAGGATCCTTTGGAATCTGTCACTTGCCAATTACCCAATTTGTTTTGAATACTCTGTATTTCCAGTTAATATTGCACCATTTACATAAAGAGAATGTGCCAAAATTGCTGTAATCTGTTCTGTAATCAAATCTGTCTGCTGTAGATGTATAATTTACTTTTGTTAAGTTGTTTATTGCAAAATGGTTTCAAGAAAATCCTTTTCTGTTCACCATAATTACTAAGATATTAATCAGCTCTCAAACATAGGCTATATGGGGTCTCTTGTAAGGCTTGTTTGCTTTTAGTTAAAAGTAATAGTTCCTGCTTTCAAAATGTTTTAATGTGGTGGTGAAAACCACAAGCTAATGTTATATGGAATGATTACTTTTGTGGTATTCCCACATGCCATGTATTTCCATGTATATTTACAGATATGGTACACATACATAAAATGACTTACATGTAATATTAAAAAAATAAATAGCCCAGGTGTGGTGGCTCACACCTGTAATTCCAGTCCTTTGGGAGGCCAAAGTGGAAGGATCATTTGAGCCCAGGAGTTCCAGACCAGCCTGAGCAACGTAGACTTCATCTCTACAAAAAAGTTAAAAAAAAAAAAAAAGCCAGGCGTGGTGACATGCACAGCTACTTGGAGGCTGAGGCAGGAGGATTGCTTGAGCCTAGGAGTTTGAGGCTGTAGTGAGCCATGATCACATCACTGCATTTAAGCCTGGGTGACAGACAGAGTAAGACTCCGACTCTTCAAACAAACAAAAATATATGAAGTGAGGTTAAGTCAGATGGAATGGCAGTGGACTACTGTTTTTGGTTAGTAAATTGAGATACCCTTAAGAGTTGTGTTCTGAACATACTGTCTTTATTTCCCCAGTTCCATGTCACAGCACCTCCCTAATAATAGGTGCTCGAAAAACATCTGTTGAATGAAATGAATTCTTTTGTTTGCAGTAGGGCAAAGAAGGGTAGAGAGAAGCAGCTAGCACAAGCAGTGTCTGATATGTTAAATGTTGCAAAAGGTTTTAGGCCAAGAAAATTCCAGAAACCCATTGAAGAGGCAGTACATATTTAGTGGAACTATGAGATGTTTTCACAACCTTGGAAATAATTTAAAAGTAACTTTCTACTGTTTTACTTATTTTCCCACTCCTGGCTGCCCCTCTTGGGTGGACTGCCTCCTGTTGGAGGGAATACTGTGTGAGACACATCTTAGTAAAACAGAAATGTGAAACCAACTTGCAGAAATCACAAGCACACTGTTACCAAATAGTCTTGACTGGCTCCCTTCCTGGAGGACAAATGTTTTGATAATGTCTGTCAGTAGATTCAGTTCCCCTATTTCTTTTTAAGACTTGATATTTAGTAATACTGTTTCTTTTTTACCAGCATCGCAATGAAGTTTTTCTTTAACTTTTGGGGAAAACAAAACAAAACAAAAAAAACTAAAGTATTTTTGAAATCTGTGCATGGTTACTTTTGACGTTCATACTCCAAAAGCAGAGACCAAGACTAAAGAGTTAACAGGTGAAATTGGCCAATACCTTCAAAGTATTCACTTTTTGTTTTCTTTTAATCTAAAATTAGCCTCCTCATGTTTGAGGTGTAGAGGGTAGCCAAATCTCAGGATAAAATCTCTCCACCACCTAAGATAAGAGTAAGTCCAGTCATGACAATAATTAAGCTGAGTTGCTAGAATGACATTATCTCCTAATGTCTGAAACAATCAGGTCTCTTTATGAGGACATCTGTAATTCAAGATCCATGGTGTCTGTTAAACATCATCCAGCAATGTCAGCTGAGCTGTTGAAAAATCCTGTAGGAAGAGCAGGTAGGTTGAAGGTCCTATCCAGGGAGGTCACTTCAGTAAGTGCTTTCAGTCTGATTTTAGCAAACATTGAAGTCTTCAGTATGACTCCTTGGAAGGAGGCCCATTAAGGTGATCCACAAATTAGGTTACTGGCATCCCCTTTCTTTATACCAATACTATTCATACTAAAATGTAATCTCCATCAGGGCAGGATTATGTATTGTTTTATTGACTGTCGTATCCCTAGTTCCTTGCACAGTGCCTAGCAGGTATCATTTGTTTCATAAATATTTGTTGAATTAATGAGTGAATGACTGGTTTTGTATTAACGTAGAATCATAAGACGTTCTTAGTGTTGTTAAGGCCTTTGAACTTTCTTTTCTTTAGAACTAAGAAGTGTGCTAGGTGTGAGCTCATAATCCAAGTTTTGTTAGTAGCTGCTGTGTTTCTGCTGTTTTATTTTTAACATATAAAGAATAGTATCCCAGAAGACTCTGGAGCTCCCGAAAGTTGGGCAGGTGTCTTAATTTACCCATTAGGATAAGCTACTAGTTGAGGAAGTTATTCAATACCATTTTCCCAGGAAGAGGCAGCTCAGAGGATGAAGTGAACACTTTTCATGTTCTTCTCCAAAATGTGAGTAGGTGAGGATTAATTCAGTTGTTAGTGGGGTCTTGAAAGCACTGAAAGGAGATTCAGCACTAGGGGCAATGTGACAAATCAGTTGGTAGTACATTTGTCTGATTTTTAACTTTGCCTTGGATCAGGCAGGACCTGTAGACCTGATAATCTTTAGGGCCTTTGAATGCATATATATGAGATATATAGATAGATATATAGATATAGATATAGATATCTCATATATGTGTGTGTGTGTGAGAGAGTGTGTGTTTGTGATTCAGGGGACATATAATCTATGAAGTGGTCAGCTCATGGAACCAGGACACAGCAAATTGAAGTAACGAAAGACAGGGAGAACAGAAGTATGAAACATTTTAATCCCATGAGAATGAAGTAGAGTGTGAGAACATTTATTGTTAAGGTGTCATGCCTAAACAAGTGTTTATTAAAATTTTTAGTCAGAGAGGTTTTTAAATGATTTTGTAAGACAGTTTCCCTAACCACACCATGTTTTTCCTCTTGCCTCAGCTGTTCCAAAGACCTAATGCGCTTGCTGTCCAGCAGTTGACAGCTGCTCAGCAGCAGCAGTATGCACTGGCAGCTGCTCATCAGCCGCACATCGGTAAGTCCTTAAGCCCATAGCTCTTTCATGATAGGTGTGGCCGCCATTTTAGGATAACTGGTTGCTGTGAAACCCAGTAATTTAAACTGATTATAAAAGTTCAGACAAATCCCTCAGACAGAGTAAGTGGCCTCTTCCTTTTGTCCAGTTGTCTCCAGCCACATTAGTTTTGACATAGCTTGTAGACCCGCATTATAAAATTTCTTCAGTGTTCAGCCATTGCCCTACCTCAGCTGTTTCAGGATTTAAAGTATTTATCACAGTAGTGACTGGTGACTACCATTAGCTCTTTCGGTAAGATTTGGATGACATTGATTAAATAAGCTGTGGTTCTATAGACTGTAAATATATCAGATTCTCATTTTGTGAACAAACAGTATAAATCCATTTTCCAGTAAGTATGCATTGAAAAAATTTAAAAGTATTCTCATATAATTACCGATTTTAAAGTAGCTTTGCCCTTTTCCTGTAGCAGTTGTTAAGTTTTGAGCGATGTATTCATTGTACTGCCTAAACGTTTCTTCCCCTGGACCTTCTTAAGGTCTCTTAGAAATAAGAGTGCATTAAGTGTAAACAAGTAGAAGTAGAATTTTTTTTTTAATGTGTCAAAATGGCATGATTGAGTAGAAAGGAGATAGCTAATCTTGGATGCGATAGGCTGTAGAAGAATATACTTACTTCCAACCTAAATAAATAAAGGCCAGGCATAAAGTCCTTGGGTCTGATAATGTATAGTTGTAGATGGTAATCTTTATAAATACCCATACATTTTATTTCATGAAAACTGTTTGGAAAATTGTTTTAAATAGAAATAAATACTTCATCCCATTTTAATATTAGTCTTTAAAATTGTTCTATTGTAGGCTGTTGCAATTTTAATAATCTTTTAGAAATTATGCTGAATTTATAACTATATACAGTTTTAAGTTAAATATTTCTTTAGCAAAGGTAAAATTTGACTATATAAACATTTCATTATAATCTTTAGTATAGCAGTTATCTTTTTAAAATTTCTCTTTACCCTCAACCTGTCCCGTCTTCTCTTTTTTCATTTTTTCCTTATCTACAACCTGGAGTGAATAGCCAAACTGTGTAGGTATTTGATAGGGCTGCAGTTTTAGTCAAGTTTGTTTTTACTGACAGGTATGTTTTCAGCAGGTTTAGCTCCCGCTGCGTTTGTCCCCAATCCATACATCATCAGCGCTGCTCCCCCAGGGACGGACCCCTACACAGCTGGATTGGCTGCAGCAGCGACACTAGGTGAGACATTCTGCTGCATGAGGGATTTTCTCACCTGCTGAAAAGTCATTTGAGATGGGCGTGCATTCTTTATACTCTTTCCCAAATCCATGTCTCCAGTGAAGATTATCCAGATTTTCAGTGCCATCTACCTGCCAGCTTAATATCTCTCTGTAGCTGTATCATAGGCCCCTCAGACTTGAAAATGTTCAAAGGCAAATTGATCACATACCCCTTGCATATCTATTTTTGATCCATGGAGCCACCAGATGCTCATTTATATTTTGGGAATTTCTCCCGTTGCCCAGATCTCCTACCACCTCTAGTCTTATCATATAGTTCAGGTACTTTTACTGGTCTCTAATGTATTTCTAATTTCCTTGCCCCTCTCACCTCCTCTTCCCCTCTAAATTGTTCAAGAAAATGATTTCAAACTTAGATCTTACCTCTTCATCTTTCTGCTTAAACCTTTTATTGATTTCCCTTTTTTCTACCCTAGTATGGCATACTACAGTTATTACCAAACATGGCTGATCATTACAACTTACTTGGAGTCGGGGTAGAGGTAGTGGTGTTTTGTTCCTTGGAATCAGTATTTTTAAGGAGCTTCCAGATAATTCTGTGGGTTAGCTAGGGTTGGGACCCACAGCATATAGGGCTCTATCACCATGCCTCATACAGGTCGCTACATATGTACCACCCAATTCCCTTCCTAGTGGACTGCCATTGGCTAACACCGTACATTGTAGCAATACAGATCTGATTTTAGTTTGCTGCAGATACTGCACTGGTTTAGGCCCCTGTCTTTGGTCACTGTGGTCTTCTGTAGTAAGCTCTTTTTCCCATTCTTTGCCTGTGAAGTTCCCTAGTTGGCTAATTACTACACTGTTTTTATTTGCTTGTGGGATGTATACATGAGTTTTTTCCCCTCTTTTTTTTTTTTTTTGCTCTTTCTCTCTTTTTTTTTTTTTTTTTTGGAGACAGGATCTCACTCTGTTGCCTAGGATGGGATGCAGTGGCATGAATACAGTTCACTGTAACCTTGAATTCCTGGGCCCACTGGATCCTCCTGCCTCAGCCTCCTGAGTAGCTAGGGCTACTGTGCACCACCACACTTAGCTAATTGTTAAATTTTTGGAGAGATGGGATGGTCTCACCAGTGTTGCCTAGGCTGGTGTTGTGTCAGACTCCCGGGCTCAAGCAATCCTCCTCCCTTGGCCTCCCAAAGTGCTGGCATTCCAGGCATGAGCCACTGTGCCCAGCCTATGAGTGTTTTTTTCTTTCCCTTGAGACTAGATTTTTAAAAGACAGACATCTTTGTTATTTGACTCTGTGTTGCACAGTTACTGTCACTGTGATGGGACCATAAATGTATGATGGGTTGAATTCAACATTAGGACAAACAAAATGCCTTCCAGTTTAGATATTCATTGGGGGAAGATCCCTCCAAGTCAAGTTAATCATGACTAACTATTACTTTGAAATTTTACTTATTATTATGTAACATGTAATTTGCAATTATGAACTTAAATGTAGCCTAGAATTTCTTAGATTTTTAAAAAAATTGTTTACATTTTGGCATGGTTATGATGGGAACATAGTTAACATAGGGTCATCTGTCTGTCCGTGGTCCATTCCCCTTTTGGGGGAAAACAGAAAGCTCTTCGTAGGAGAGTGATCTCTGCTAACCATCATTAATATTTATTGAGCACTTAACTTTTGTCAGGCATTGTCCTGAATGCTTTTCTTTCATATGATTTGTCAGATGATGATTTTAGAGATTAGAAATTTGTGGCTCAGACAGCTGCCTTATTTGTTGTTTGTTTTTTTGAGACTGAGTCTTGCTCTGTCCCCCAGGCTGGAGTTCAGTGGTGCGATCTCGGCTCACTGCAGTCTCTGCCTCTTGGGTTCAAGTGATTCTCCCACCTCAACCTCCTGAATAGCTGGGACTACAGGCACCCACCACCACGCCTGGCTAATTTTTGTATTTTTATTAGAGATGGGGTTTCGCCATGTTTACCAGGCTGGTCTCAAACTCCTGACTTCAAGTGATCCACCCGCCTTGGCCTCCCAGAGTGCTGGGATTACAGTTGTGAGCCACTGCGCCCAACCTAGAGAGAGCTGTCTCATTTGAAGTCACACAATTTAAATGTTATGGAGTTGGGGTTTGAACCAGGTTTAACTCCAAAGCTCATGCATGTGCTTCACTGTAGTATATAGAATGCTTGTGCTGTCTGTCTTGAATTGTCTTTTCTGTACTTTCTTTAGAAGTCTTTACTAATTTATGTTACTTGAAACAAAGAACTGGTCTTAGGGTTAACACTGCTGCTGTCACTGAGATGGTAGTTTGGTGATCAGAATCTTGTTTTTTGTATATGTCAGTTGAGCCAGGGCGAAAATGAGTTAATACTTTCACAAATAACAGGAAATGTTAACTGTTAAAACTATGAAAATGTGTATTCTTAGAGGGTGTCAGTCACACAGGAATTGAAGTGGGCATCCTGATGTGCCAACCTCAGTTGATTTGCCCTGGGATGTTTTCCTAAATTTAACCTTAGGCCGTGTGACCAGAGTACAGTAGTAGAAATGCCAGTTGAGAAAATTTAGAGAATAATGCAGATGTTAATGGTAATAGCAGTCCTTGCCCAGTAGAGGTTCGCTTTTGTTGGCTTTTGGGAGAGTGTTGGGACTATTATTGCACGTTGCAACCACTCACTCAAGGTAGATACGGCTGTACTCCCAACATGTATTACAGGTTGAGCATCCCTAATCTGAAAATTAAAAATCTTTTTGAGTAGTAACATGACACCATAAGTGGAAAATTCCACGCTTGACCTTGACCTCATGTGATGGGTCATAGTCAAAACCACAGGCACATAGATAACACACAGTTCATTTATTCAGCATCCCCAATGGAAAAGTAAAATTACCCCCAGGCTATGTGTATAAGGCGTATATGAAACAGAAATGAACTTTGTGTTTAGACTTGGGTCACATCCCCAAGATAACTCTTGCACACACACATAGTCTACAGTCTGAAATTGGTAACACTTCTGGTCCCAAGCACTTTGGTTAAGGAACACTCTACCTGTTCACCCATTTTTACAGGTGAGGAAACTAAGGCACAGTTAGGGTCTTTTTTTTGTGTTTTTTCTCTTATTTTTTTCTTTAATTGCCCAAGACCACCCTGCTTTATAGACACTAATCAGATGAGTATGAGGCTCTATCACTCTTTTTTTTTTTTTTTTTAACTTGAATACATGGCTTTTGGGCTGTTCAGTTTCTGACAAATTAAAAAATGTTTTAACCCCTTTTCTTCTTATAATAAAATAGTTCATAGTGTAACAGCTTTTCTTAGCAATACCTTTATTCCGTACCCAGCTATAGTGTTTCAGTGTGCACCCTTTCTTGTAAACAGAGCTTCTTAATCTTTTCTAAGCCCACAGGTATAGAAAACACCAAATTAGAAATGTCAAAACATATTTATATTGGGCAGTGGTACAATTTGACTTATTTGTGTTTTAGAAGCTTAAAATGGGGAAACAAGAATATGTGTCTATTTATTTTGGCTTAATGAAGTATGTGTTTCTCCAGAATTAGCTGTTGCATCAGAGTAGCTGTAATATTTTAAACAGCTCTTCAGAACTTCAGTGTAAGGAGGGTTTGGTTACTGTTAATGAATCAAGTTGGAAATATTTAACTCTCTGCTTTAAGGAAGTTCAGCTTGGAGATATGTTTCAGCAGATTTGAAGAATTGACTTTGAGCCCATTTCCTGGTTAGCAAATGTGTCTTTGGTGTTTCTTGCTACCAGCTTCGTCATAGAATTCTATGATTAGATTTCTGCCACACTTAGGTTGTTATCTGCATAACTTTGTTGTCTCTGTTGTGTACTTTATGTGGCTGACTGCAGCTGTACTTTGTTGCCAAGGAAAATGAACAGATAATTTGGATTAAAGCAGAATGCTTAATTTTTTTTTTTTTTTTTTTTTTTTTTTTTTTTTTGGAGACAGACTCTTTGCTCTGTTGCCTAGGCTGGAGTGCAGTGGTACAATCTTGGCTCACTGTAACCTCTGCCTCCTGGGTTCAAGCAGTTCTCCTGCCTCAGTCTTCCGAGTAGCTGGGATTACGGGCATCTGCCACCACGTCCGGCTAATTTTTTATAAATTTTTTTTAGTAGAGATGGGGTTTCACCATGTTGGCCAGGTTGGTCTCGAACTCCTGACCTCAAAGTGATCTGCCCAACTTGGCCTCCCATAATGCTGGGGTTACAGAGAATGCTTAATTTTGTTTAAGGTTCTCAGCAGGTCTGTAACAAGTCAAGGTGTTGTATTTTTTGTTTCTATTTGTGTTCAACGTTGACTTAAATTTAAAATTTCACATATCAGTGTCTGAATGTAGTTGTGTTGAATGCCTTTGTGACTTTAAAAATAGAAATAGGGGCCAGGCCTGGTGGCTCAAACCTAAAGTCCCAGCAATATGGGAGGCCAAGGCAGATGGATCGCTTGAGCCCAGGAGTTTGACACCAGCCTGGGGCAACATAGACCTCTACAAAAAAAAAAAAAAATTAATCAGGTATGGTGGCATGCATCTGTAATCCCAGGTATTAGGCAGGCTGAGGTGGGAGGATCACTTAAGCCCAGGAGGTCGGGGTTGCAGTGAGCTGAGAGTGCCTCATTGCATTCTAGCCTGGGTGACAGAGAGACCCTGTCTCAAAAAAAAAAAAAAAACCCAAAAACAAACAGTAACAGCAGCTTTGAAGTTGCAGTGGAGGTTCAGTTGAGTGTCTGGGTTTTGTTGTCAGACTGATAGATGTTCGTTTTTCTGGAGTTAATGAAACACCAGCACTCCGTTAAATCACCTTAGGTGCCATTCTTATCATTGAACATGGGATACATCCTAACCTTTTGTTCTATTCCATCACTTTAAGCACACAAACCCTCCATTTACTCCCTTCTACCAACAGATACTGTCTCTATCTATGCTACATCCTCCGTCTGTTCTTAAATTGAACCCCTTCTATCAATGATTCCCCCTTTTAGTTTTCTAATGTTTCGTTCCTCACTGCTTCTTCCTCTAGGCCTGGATTATATTAGAAGACTGGTGTAAGGATCTCATATAATGTTTACTATTCTTTAAAAAGAGTTAATGATTAGCTAGCATAAATTAATATATACTTTTAAGTTAATATTTTACAGTAGGATCTATTGAGTCAGGTGTAGTTTTGGAAAGCCTGAGATGAGCCTCAGTAGTTCAGACTTTCTTTACCTTTCCTTTGCTATTTTTAGGCCCAGCTGTGGTCCCTCACCAGTATTATGGAGTTACTCCCTGGGGAGTCTACCCTGCCAGTCTTTTCCAGCAGCAAGCTGCTGCTGCCGCTGCAGCAACTAATTCAGCTAATCAACAGACCACCCCACAGGCTCAGCAAGGACAGCAGCAGGTAAATGTAGACAAAATTTACCTCTTCTAAGTGGGAATTGTAGTATTGTGGATAATTAATAGGTGATATTGCGCCTAATAGAAAAACACTGTGAATGCATGAATTTCCTCTTGTGTATATGTGTGTGTGTGTCTGAGTTCAGGCTCAGATTTAACTACTCTTATGAAATGTCTTTTATATATTAGACACTATTGTACCTAGGTGGGGTAATGATACTAACCAGTTCACCTGTAGGGAAATTGCTTAGCTGCAAGTGGCAAAGTGGATCTTCAAAGTTATAGTAAAATTTTGTTCTGCCATACTGTAGTTGCTTGCTAAGCACCACTTTCAGATCATTTCAGGGTTTTGCAAGGGGCTTGACACTAAAGCAGGGGTACTAGATTTTTAGACTGCTTATTTATAGTACCTATTGGATTGGATGTAAATGTTAAACTATCATATCTGTGTTAGCTTTTTATTTGAGTTGAGAAAGGACGGTAAACTGCAAAACTACATCTTTTATTTTTTTAAACAGGTCATTTCCTCCTTGATTGCTAGAGTAACACCTTTTTTTTTTGTTTTTTTTTGTTTTTTTTTTTGAGACGGAGTCTATCTGTCTCCCAGGCTGGAATGCCGTGGTGCAATCTCAGCTCACTGCAATCTCCGCATCCCGGATTCAAGCAATTCTCCTGCCTTAGCCTCCTGAGTAGCTGGGATTACAGGCACGCTACACCATGCCCAGCTAATTTTTGTATTTTTAGTAGAGACGGGGTTTCACCATGTTGGTCAGGCTGGTCTCAAACTCCTGACCTCGTGATCCACCTGCCTCGGCCTCCCAAAGTGCTGGGATTACAGGCGTGACAACCGTGCCTGGCCAATAACACCTCTTTATTGATAGAAACTGTGGTAAACTAGAAAACTTGAAAAAAAAAAATTACCCTAAATCCTTATGTCAGAAAACCAATGCTATTATGTTTGGTATCTGTTATTTTAGCCTTATTATTTAATATTTTACAAAATTGTCATTATTCTGTCCACGTGGTTTTACATTCTGATTTCATACTTTACTGTGTTATTTAGTGTTCTTTTAAATGACATTTTTACTAGGTACATTTAAATCCACCAAAGGATACTTTATTTTGACTATTATATTTGATATTTCATTTATATCAGTATTTTGGTGTTTTAAATGAGACTGATTAACATCCTTTACATAAGTTTATCCTTGGAAAAAATTCCTAGTAATGGAGTTTTTCTGGAGCAAATGAAATCAGCATTTAGGCTTCGATACGCATTGTCAGATAAAAGCTGTCATTTGAGACAAAACACCCTGCTCATATATGAATATATTAAATGATCCAAACAGGAATTTTTTGCTTGACATCAGTCTTACTCAGAGGGTGTATGTTTAATTTTTTTTTTTTTTTTAAGATTCCACACAATTATAGAAAAAAAAAAACAGGTCTTGAAATTCTCCCCGTTATTTGGACACTATTAAGTGATTTTCTTGGCAACAGATACAGTTCTCATACCATATATATAAGGAAATGTCAGTAAATAATTTGTTGACAGAATGAGTGATCTGTTAAAATAAATTTCTTTTGAGACGGAATTTTGCTTTTGTTGCCCAGGCTGGAGTGCCATGGCGCAATCTTGGCTCACTGCAACCTCTGCCTCCAGGATTCAAGCGATTCTCCTGCCTCAGCCTCCCAAGTAGCTGGGATTACAGGCACCCACCACCACGCCTGGCTAATTTTTGTATTTTTAATAGAGACGGGGTTTCACCATGTTGGCCAGGCTGGTCTCGAACTCCTGACCTTAGGTGATCCACCCGTCTTGGCCTCCCAAAGTGCTGAGATTATAGGTGTAAGCCACTGCGCCTGGCCAAATTTCTTTTTTTGTTTGTTTTTTTTTGAGATGGAGTCTAGTTCTATTGCCCAGGCTGGAGTGCAGTGAGCTCTTGGCTCACTGCAACCTCTGCCTCCTGGGTTCAAGTGATTCTTCTGTCTCAGCCTCCTGAGTAGCTGGGATTACAGGCGTGTGCCACCACACCTGGCTAATTTTTGTATTTTTAGTAGAGATGGGATTTCACCATGTTGGCCAGACTGATCTCGAACTCCTGACCTTCAGTGATCCACCCCCGTCGGCCTCCCAAAGTGCTGGGATTGCAGGCATGAGTCACTGTGCCTGACCTATTAAATAAATTTCTTTCTTTCTTTCTTTCTTTTTTTTTTTTTTAAGACATAATCTTGCTCTGTCTTCCAGGCTGGAGTGCATGCAGTGGTGCCATGTTTGCTCACTGCAACCTCCGCCTCCCAGGTTCAAGAGATTCTCCTGCCTCAACCTCCCTAGTAGCTGGGATTACAGGCACGTGCCACCACACCTGGCTAGTTTTTGTATTTTTGGTAGTGACGGGGTTTTACCATGTTGTCCAGGCTGATCTCGAACTCCTGACCTCCAGTGTTCCACCCACCTTGGCCTCCCAGAGTGCTGGGGTTACAGGTGTGAGCCACTGCACCTAGCAAATAAATTTCTTAATAACTGCTCTTTGTGGATAAGTCTGTATATGTGTGATCATCTTTTTGTTTAAATGGCTGCCAAATTATTATGCATTTGGAAGACTAAAGTAATTACCATGTTTTAAAATTAGCTCTAATACAGTGAACAAGAATAATACTAATAGCTGCTGTTTATTGAAAGCTTTCTGTGCAGAGTTAAGTGCTGTACATGTAATTTCTATTTCTCATACTAATTATGATAGATGTACAACTTCTCGTTTTATGAAATAGAATTTCATAATTGAGAGGAAATCGATTGAGGAAATACAATTTGTGTGCCCAGGGTCACACAAATACAAAGTTGTTAAGATTTGAACATAAGCCTCTGTCTTGACAACTTTTCTTCTGACCATATTGTGATGTCTTGACTTAAAGAAAATCTGAGATCTTGTGTTTCTTCTGCCGTTAACTAGCTACAACTAGGGCATGCTTCTCTAAATGCATATATTTTTGTTATAAAATGGACATAATAATCATTAACTTTTCAGTTTTTGTCATGCCCTACAGGTTCTGTCAAACCCTACTAAGAAGAAGTTTTTAGCATTAGTTTTTAATTAGCAGCCATTGTTTTAGTTCCTTTTTATTGGGTGCCAGTTTCTGGTTTTAAGTATTTGAGGAAAATATGATTTTCTTGGTAAACTGCCTTGTCATAGTAATTAAAATGAGAGGCTCTTTTTAAACTTTGCTGTTGGCCTTTTGGGCCCTTGTATTTTATCAGAAAGTATATGTTGCATTCTAGGCAAGCTGAGTGTTCTAGGATAGTTTTTATAAATTCAGTCATTTTGTGATTTAGTAGACTTTAAACCGTTACTTGTGAAACTGTATATTTTGTTTCCATAAAATCATGGATTTGACAGCTATTGATGAAACGAAAATATATGAATATTGGCAGATAACTGAAGGACTTTTATTTGTAGTTAGGGGTACTGGTCAGATTTCTAGAGAGTGGACAAAAAGCTAACACTGTTTTCCTTCCTTATTACAAGACTCATCAATAGTCTTAGACTACCTCTTTAGGTACCTTGTCCACTCTACCACACCCTTTCACAGAACACCTAATCAAACATAAACCTACTTCTTTATATTCTGTGAAAGCAATGCTTTCATTGTTTTTTAAAATCTTCAGCAATTTTGAACTATTAGCATTTGCCATATTTCTGTGCTTGCTATTTACTTATCCTAGAGTGAGATCTCTTCTGAGTTATTGGGTATGTAAATTCTAAGTATCTGGCAAAAGTGCTTGCTGTTTACTTATCCTAGAGTGAGATCTCTTTTGAGTTATTGGGTATGTAAATTCTAAGTATTTGGCAAAACTCACCTGTACAGCCCCTTGACTCTTCTATCTATGTAGTTTGAAACACACTTTCTCTTACAAAGTTGGTTAGGTTCTTTAGATCAGAAACAAATTATATAATATCTTGATAATAGTGATTTGCTGTTGGTTATTGATGATCTCCTAGGTATCAGGCAGTGTGGCTTAAACACATTATTTCAGATATTTCCAGCAAATCTGCAAGATCATTTGTTAATTCTTGCTTATTGCTGATATAGAAGCAAAAGATTGGGCAAATTAAGTGTCCACACATCCCTTCTTGCCAGTGTGGACAGTGTTGGTCACCTTATACTCACTTAACAAATATTTAATTGGTTATTGGTGTTGTTTCTCTTTTTACATTTTTTTTTACCACTGGTACCAAGAATAATTTGTACCCATTTTCTTGACCATATGTCTAACTTTTATAAATAACACAGTGAAATTGAAAGTGATCTGATAAGAACTGTGCACTTGACAATATGGCAAAACACATTGTTAGGAACTGTAGTAATTTTAGCCTTGGTTTGTGGGTTTTGCATTTTTGCTTGCTGGAGTGTGTAGATCTTGTGAGATAGATTCTTCACATCATTCAGAATAATAATGATGCTAGCATTTTGATGTCTGTGTTTCATTAATAAAAAGTAGATCCTTGACTGGGCTCAGTGGCTTCACACTTGTAATCCCAACACTTTGGGAGGCCAAGGCAGGTGGATTGCTTGTGCCCAGGAGTTAGAGATTAGCCTGAACAACATGGTGAGACCCTGTCTCTACAAAAAACAGAAAAATTAGCCAGGTTTGGTGGTGCATACCTGTAGTACCAGCTACTCAGGAGAGAGGTGGGAGCATCTCTTCAGCCTGGGAGGCATGGGTTACAGTGAGCTGAGACTGTGCCACACTACACTCCAGCCTGAGCAGCAGAGCATGGCCCTGTCTCTTCCCTGCACTCCGCGCCCCCCGCCGCCCACCAAAAAAAAAAAAAAAAGTAGATCCTCTATCACAGTGGCATAACTGGTATTCTGCACTGGACTTGACTAATGCGTATGTTTGTGGAATTTCTGAGAGGGAAATAGAAATAGTCAGGTGAGAGCCCTACCAAATCGAATCTGGTGAACTCATTTGGGGCCATGTGGACCTTGATAAATATATTAGTGTTAAAGAGGAAATATTCTCATTCCATCTTTTGTGTGCATGTGAGACTCAGTTGACTTTAAATATGTGGGTAAATTACCCCTGTTCATCCTGTCTGGAACCCCTCCCGACCCCCATTAATACTCTTTTCTGTTTTTTGTTTTTTGTTTTTTGAAATGGAGTTTTGCTCTTTCCCCCAGGCTGGAGCGAAGTGGCTCGATCTCAGCTCACTGCAGCCTCCACCTCCCAGGTTCAAGTAATTCTCCTGCCTCATCCTCTCCCGTAGCTGGGATTATAGGTGCCTGCTGCCATGCCTGGCTAATTTTTGTATTTTTAGTAGAGACGGGGTTTTGCCATGTTGGCCAGGCTGGTCTCGAACTCCTGACCTCTGGTAATCCACCTGCCTTGGCCTCCCAAAGTGCTAGGATTACAGACGTGAGCCACCACGCCTGGCCTGTTACACTTTTTTTTTTTTCTTCACCCCCTTTTTGTCAGAGCACTGACATTATATAGTATGGTTTATTGTCTGTCTCATTCGTTAAGATAAAAGCTCCATGAGGACAGGGGCTTTGTTGGTCTTGTTCATTGCTCTGTCTCACTTGCCCATTTGCCACATGGTAGGCATTAAATATTTGATAACACTACCACTTGCTGATGCCAGGTATTCCAAATTCATCTTTTAACTTAATTGTCACAAGAACTTTATGAGGCAGATGAGATAAAATGTTTGAATGAATGAATCATCACTTTTTTATGCTTTTTGCTGCTTATAAAGGTAATGTGTTTAAAGTAAGAATGGTAGAATGAAATTCCACTCTATGAAATGTTATTAATTGAATTTATACCCTAACAGCTGTGACATATAAAAACTATTATAGGGAAACTGTTTTACAATTAAGTTTTAAAAGTTGACCCAACCTGAGCATAGGGTAGGTCTTCTCCAGTGAAAAGAAAGTGGTTGAGTTATTTCTGTCTTCCTTTCCCAGGTTCTCCGTGGAGGAGCCAGCCAACGTCCTTTGACCCCAAACCAGAACCAGCAGGGACAGCAAACAGATCCCCTTGTGGCAGCTGCAGCAGTGAATTCTGCCCTTGCCTTTGGACAAGGTCTGGCAGCAGGCATGCCAGGTGCGGCTGCTTTGTTATTCCTAATACTTTGGCAGGGAAAAAGGCTGCACGTTTGAGGTGATTACAGAGGGGAATGAGCAGTGCTTTCACCTTGCTTAGGCTTGTCATGATTTGGAGACTGGCAAGGATGATACACACTTGCCCTCACTTAGACTATAGTTCACTGATGAGAGCATTGTTCTGAGCCAGTCTTAAGTCATATTGGAGGTATCTAAATGTCCATGCAGCTTGGAGTATGTGGTTTTTCCTTGGTGGATTATCTGTTTTCTGTTTCAGAATTAGGGATAGATGGAGTGGCCAAGCTAGTTTACAAGGCTTAGTCTTTATGTTGATGTTTTTGAACAGCATGATTAGTGAGAAATTTCTGGTACACCTTGATAGGGTCATCCCTTACATTTTTAAGGTTTCTCTTAAACCAATAGTAGGGGTTCTTTTTAGCTGCCTACCTCTGAGATACATGTTTATATAGATACATCTTGAATATATGTTGTTTTTGGTTCACTGTCAGCTGGTTTGGTGCTTTGCATGGGATTAGATGTAGTTTGATGTTCTACATATGAAACAAGTCTTTGAGAGATGTCAGCTTATTTTTATGGACCTTTACTGATCATAGAGCATAGTCAATTTAACTGAGCCATTTATGAATTCAATAAATAACTTTAACCTGTTTCATTTGTTTTTTAGTTACTGAGCGTTTGTGTGTTCTTAGGAAGTCACCTGCAGTTTTTCATATGGCTTAAACTGGGATTTGGAGATTCTATCTCACATAATATTGAAAGATCATGTTGTTTAAAGCCTATCTAGGTTTTTCCTGCTATTTTGCGGGATATTTGTTCTTAGATTATTATGTAGTATGAAAGTACTGTGATTTTTATAATCATTTGTAGCCTCTGTTTATTCAACTATTTAAGTGATGGAGCCAGTATATAAATCTAGGTCAATTCAACCCCAAAGCTGAGTTTGTGATTATTGACAATATGTTGGTGCCCAGGACATACTTGCTTGTTTAACATATACATTTCTCTGTTGGCTTGATATTCCTAGGTTATCCGGTGTTGGCTCCTGCTGCTTACTATGACCAAACTGGTGCCCTTGTAGTGAATGCAGGCGCGAGAAATGGTCTTGGAGCTCCGGTTCGACTTGTAGCTCCTGCCCCAGTCATCATTAGTTCCTCAGCTGCACAAGCAGGTGAGCGCACATCTGAGTGGACTCCTGCCAGAGATCTAAAAGTGGCGACTGATAGTGAGATTCTTAAAGTATGTTGAAATACACTTTTGGCAATTCTCAGTATGTCAGTTCTAACCTGTAATGTTTCAAAAAGAGATCAGAAGCAATAAGTGACCTTGGTGGATTCTACTTTGTTGGGGGGTTGGTGGGGTAGGGGGGACGGCATGTGCCAGCTGGTTAGAAGCAAGGTCTGGCTCCACTGAGAACATAGAAGTTGCATTACTCACACAAAATGGCTTTGTTGGCAGAAATCCAAGTCATTATTTTAAGATAATTTTAGAGGAGGGGTTGTTTTTTGCCGCAGGGGCATGAGTGGAGGACATGGGAAAGAGTAGTGAGAAGTGACAGAATAATACATTTGGTTGGGAGGAGTAATAGTTTTTTACTTTAAGTGTTTATTTTTTTAGAATTAGGAACAATAACAGGAACATCTAGAAGACAGCAGTGTGCTAAAATAGGAATTTGAAGGATGTGTATATGCATTACATGGTTCTAGAGGAAACCCTCAACATAGATATTTATGGAATTTAAGATTTTAAGAAGTAGTTGTATTTAATGGATACATTTGATGTTTATACCCCTTTTAATCTGTAGACTCTTAAAAGCTACCAGCATAGTGAACTTGTTCTAGTGGTATTTTGAGTTCAAATTGAAAGTAGAAACAGAAAATAGAAGCTTCATATGAAGGAATCAAAGACAGATTTGTATGGTTTGTGTCTGTTTTGAAAAGATAGGCAGCATTAAAAGATTTTTTGAAAAAAAGATAAAAATGTAGTTTGGAAATGTGGCCAGTCCCTTTCATAGCCAAACGGTTTGCTTTCTTCTTCATAGCTGTTGCAGCAGCCGCAGCTTCAGCAAATGGAGCAGCTGGTGGTCTTGCTGGAACAACAAATGGACCATTTCGCCCTTTAGGAACACAGCAGCCTCAGCCCCAGCCCCAGCAGCAGCCCAATAACAACCTGGCATCCAGTTCTTTCTACGGCAACAACTCTCTGAACAGCAATTCACAGAGCAGCTCCCTCTTCTCCCAGGGCTCTGCCCAGCCTGCCAACACATCCTTGGGATTCGGAAGTAGCAGTTCTCTCGGCGCCACCCTGGGATCCGCCCTTGGAGGGTTTGGAACAGCAGGTAGAAATTAGACTGATATGCTCTTAAGATTGAATTTTAATTATTTTTACAATCCTTCTGGAATACTGGCAATGCATGGAACCACAGGCAGATCTGGACCAAGCCTTGTGGGAATCCAGCCATCCCACATAATCTGTGAGATGATAGACTATTGAAATCAAGTTATACAGATGGGACCTATTTCAATCCATGCTCATGTGGCTACTTACTTAATCAGTTTCTTTCAGGGATTTGAAATCTAGGGAAGATTTTTGCTGTATTTGGGAAAAATATTGAGGGAACTATAGAAATTGATATCAAAAACTGAGGGAGGAGGACTTACTAAAGATAGCAGAGCTGAAATACTCCACAATTGAGACTGAGCCGAGTTCTTGGCCTGCAGGCCTTAAAGAGTTACAAGTTTTCTTCAGTCTTTTGAGTAGAATTTAAGGTAGACATGTGGAAAATTAGGAGGAAGGATATTAGACCCAGATATTTTTAATGTTTTGATGAAAAAAGCAGGAGTGTAGTATGGTGAATAATGGGATAATTGCAGAGATTATAAAAAACAAACAAACAAACAAAAGTGATCCCTAAATAGAAGGGCATGTGTGAAAGAAAGTATCTTAATTGGAATTGAGGGCAGCATTAACTCTCGATTGAACCCACTGAGAAAACAGGCTTTCATATAGAAGTCTTGTGTAGTGGGGCAGTACCCCATTTACAAATCTTTTTTCTGTATCCCATTTTTCTACTTGAACCTTTTCAATTGATGAAAGGCATTCTTCTAGTCCATTTTCTTCCACCTTTTCCATAGTTCATGCGGCCGTCAGAGCTTTTTAACCCTCCCTTATCCTATAATATACGACACCATAGGAAGGTAAATTTGGCATATGTTTGATGGTCATGTTAACCTGAGCCATGTCCTCTTTATTACTTATCTGCCCCTAGTACTGCTACATTAACAGTTAGGCTGTCTCTGCTGACAAATTTGCGGTGGTAAGGAGTCTGGATCAAAGTGTTAGGAACAGGTCACTGGGCTTGTTCTTCGAAGAACAGGCCTGTTCTTATCTGCATTGTTTTAATTCCATTTTAGTTGCAAACTCCAACACTGGCAGTGGCTCCCGCCGTGACTCCCTGACTGGCAGCAGTGACCTTTATAAGAGGACATCGAGCAGCTTGACCCCCATTGGACACAGTTTTTATAACGGCCTTAGCTTTTCCTCCTCTCCTGGACCCGTGGGCATGCCTCTCCCTAGTCAGGGACCAGGACATTCACAGACACCACCTCCTTCCCTCTCTTCACATGGATCCTCTTCAAGCTTAAACCTGGGTAAGAACCATTACTCTAACACCACCTTGAACTCTAGAACTCTCTTGCCACCGATGACATTACAAGAACTTTGCATAAGCAAAGGACAGTCCCTTTATACTAGAAGTGTCCTGGGTGTTCTGTGCCTTCCGTAAATACCTCATGTTATTCAGGCTGTACCTATAGATAGTATAGCAGTTTTGGCTTTATTATAGTTTGGGTACATTCCCTGTATATTCAGTTAGCTTTAGTATGAACATTTTATTCTTTGGCTACCTGTGAGAGTATTTCAATGTAAACAATATAAACACAGGTTCATTTCAGTGAAGCGAGGAAACACAGAGACAGAATTTAATCACCTAGTATCACCACCTGAAATACCACCACAGTTAATATTTTGCCTTATTTCCTTTCAAAATTTCCCCTCTGCTATATGTACATATAATATCTTGCTTTTTCATAAAAAGCATTTTATTTTTAAAATTTTGCCATATTTTAAAATATGTGTAAATATAAACTCTCAAACCATATAGTATGTTAATGAGGAGATGTATATTTCCCTGTTAAATATTTAGGTTCTTTTATGCATGGGATTTTAAAATATTACCATCTAGATTCTAGAAAATAGGGAGAGAAAAAGAGGATCCCAAGCAGCAGGCTATAAGAATGAAAAGAAAATTATATTACCTTTTTTTTTTGGTGGCAAATCTCTAAATCTTTCAGGACATGGGAGATGTTTTCTCATCTCAAGCATGGTGCATACTCCTCTCCCGCAGTTACGTATTAAGTTTGAAGTACTGATTTATTTGCTAGATGGGGAAAATTGAGTCCTAGATGTAGAGTCACCATATAATGTATCATGCAAACCAGAACACTTTTGTGAGTGGAAGGGGGTGCTATGAATAATTACTTGGTGATGATAGGCCTAAATCAGGACTGTCCTGGGCAAATCAGTACGTGTGGCCACTTTACCAAGAAGATTCTGTTTTTAACCAGCAAGATTAAAAGTGGCTTCATGGACTCAGAAGTGAGAACTTGACTAAAAACAAACAGGATGCCTTCGTTTGGATAGGCAGACTAGAAAGTGATTTATAAGATTGAAGAGAAGTCTGAAGTAGGTAGGGTAATAGACTTATTATTCTAGACCTAAGAGTGATAGCTTTGAGTTTGAAAGAGGCGCGTTTCAAGTCAAAACTATGTTTATATATACACATTGGCATGTGTGTGCGTATCCGGAAGTTTTATACAGTAAGAACTTTAGTTGTAGAACTCATTTTCTCAGGTTATATGTGAACATCACTTTATAAAAGTTACTATGACATTCCTGATTAGTAGGTCCATAATAGGTAGACAGGGGGATGGGGTACATTGCACAACAGTGTTTCCTAGTGACACAATGCCTGGCTTTAAAGACTGGGGGTTAATGCAAAATCTGGAGAGAGCTTTCAAACTCCCAGTTTGATATGTGGCTAGAAGGAAGGAACTAATGTTCATTGACCTGGCATTTACCTGCTGGTGTTAATGGTTTTGGGTCCTGTACATACAACACTGGAAGGTATAGGTATTATTTCGTGTCTCAGGACTTAAATATCTTGCCTAGCCTGTGTCATCTCAGATTTGAACAGATTTAGAATCAAGCCTTTTCGACTCCAAAGCATGCAGTTTCAGTGTATATCCTGTTACATGATATACTCAGGATATCTTGAACCAGTCCGTTACCAAATCCAGAAGTATGTATCTTTTAATTTCTTGGCTTAAAAACATGTGAACTGTGTCATCCCATACTACATACTAAATAAACTGAACCTGCTAAGTTTTTTTTCATAAAGAGCCAGATAGTAAATGTTTTAGGTTTTATAGGCCAGATGGTGTCTGTAGTGAATATTTAACTCTGCTGTTGAAGTGTGAAAGCAACCACAGACAAAATGTAAATGAGTGAATATGTAGCTATCTTCTAATAAAACTTTATTTATAAAAATAGATGGGCCAGGCATGATGGCTCACATCTGTAATCCCAGCACTTTGGGAGGCCGAGGTGGGCAGATCACTTGAGGTCAGGAGTTCAAGACCAGCCTGGCCAACATAGTGAAACCCCGCCTCTACCAAAAAATACAAAAATTAGCCAGGCATGGTGGCGCGTGCCTGTAGTCCCAGCTGCTTGGGAGGCTGAGGTGGGAGAATTTCTTGAACCTGGGAGACAGGCTGCAGTGAGCTGAGATCGTGCCACTGTGCTCCAGCCTGAGCAACAGAGTAAGACCCTGTCTCAAAATAAAATAAGATAAAATAAAATAAAAAGCTGTGGTTTCTTGGTGTGTGGAAATGGAGCCAGAAATACTACTTTCATGCATGATACCTTTCCTTTTTCTAAAGTATCACCAATTTAATATAATACTACCTCTTAATTTTTGTTTTCCCTGTGAAGAAGGAAATAACTATTAGTGTGAGTTATTTCTTGTCAAATGACTTGTTGCCTGCCTAGTTTTATGTTTAACATAACTTCTTCTCTTTGGAAACATCCACCTTGTTCAAGCAGTTTCTTAGTGTACATTTGCATTGGACTTCTGTTGTGTGTAGTGCATATTTCGTACATGCCATTCCTGAGGAACTCTTTGTCTCAGTACAGCTTTGCCTCAGCTCAGTCTGTTTCCTTGAGAAAGTAGAGGTGTGCTACTTGGTTTTTAACAATCTCCATACAGAGGCCTTAAAGACATTTTAGTATAAGAAACTTAACATTTCTTTCTGGCCCACACCTAATACAGCTTCTGTTGTTAATACTACTTCACTGCTGCCACCAGCCATCAGCAGTGATGGGCAGCCATACTAAGCATTTTATATTCATTGTGTTGAATACTCAAAAGAACCTTTCACTCCTTAAAACTCAGCGTGGCTTAATTAATATTGCTAATGATACCAACCACAAAGCTAGTGTTTGAATGCGCATACCAGCCTATATCTCATGTGGATCTTTTCCCCATCTTGTCTTTTTTACACTTTGTCCCAGTAGGCAGATATGTGTTAGTATCTTTTAACAAAATCAGTGACCTGTTTAGTAATTTTTCCTGTTTTTTAAAAAAAATCACTTATTGAGTGGCATGGTTTTTCATTACTGATTGTTTAAAGTTCAGACTAAAAACAAACCTTTTTGAGTTCTATTTCCCCCCGTTTTTATTGTTTGGGACAGGGTCTTGCTCTGTTGCCCAGACTGGAATGCAGTGGTGCTATCATAGCTCACTGTAACCTCAAACTCCTGGGCTCAAAGGATCTTTCCACCCCAGCTTCCCAAGTAGCTGGTACTATAAGCACACACCACCACACCCGGCTAATTAAAATAATTTTTTTTTTTTTTTGTAGAAACTAAGTCTTGCCATGTTGGTCAGGGTGGTCTTGAACTCTGGGCCTCCAGTGATCCTCTTGCCTTGGCCTCTCAAAGCACTAGGATTACAGGTGTGAGCCACTGTTTCTGGCTCCTTTTTTTCTTTCTTTCTTTATTTTATTTTTTTGAGATAGAGTTTCACTCTGTGGCCCAGGTTGTAATGCAGTGGTGTGATCTCGGCTCACTCCAACTTCTGCCTCCCAGTTCAAGTGATTCTCCTGCCTCAGCCTCCCGAGTAGCTGGGATTACAGGCACGTGCCACCATGCCCAGCTAATTTTTTATTTTTAGTAGAGATGGGGTTTTACCATGTTGGCCAGGCTGGTCCCTTTTTTTTTTTCATTTTTAAAATGTTGTCTTTTAAAATGCAGTAGTTTTTTATTTTGATGAGGTCCAATTTATCTTGGTTTTGGAATAGTATCGAAGAAATCTTTGCCTAACTCAAACTCTTGGGATATTTCCTCATGTTTTGCTCTAAAAAAATTTATTGTTTTATCTCTTAAATATAAGTCTGTGATCCATTTTGAGTTAATTTTGGATGTCAGGTCAGGGTTCATCTTTTTGCACATGCATTTCTAGTCGTCCTAGCACCATTTTCCTTTGTAATTTTGGTGTGCAGGTCTTGCACTGCTTCTGTTAAATTTATTCCTAATTGCATGTATTTTTGATGCTATTACAAATAGAATTGTGTTCTGGTTTTATCTTTTGATAGACTATTGTTTGCTTATAGAAATACAATTGGTTTTTGTATATTGATCTTATATACTGTGGCCTCGCTGTAGTTGTTTATTGGTCGTTCTAATGGTTTTTGGGTGGATTCTGTAGGATTTTCTACATATAAGATCATGTCATCTAAGAATGAAAGCCATTTTCCAATCTGGATGACTTTTCTTTTTCTTGTCTGATTGCACTGTGTAGAACCTCCAGTACAGATTGAGAATCCCAAATCAAAAATCTGAAATGCTGCAAAACCCAAAACTTTTTTGAGCATCAACAAAGTCTTTGTTGAAAGTTAACAAAGTTTAAAGGAAATGCTCATTGGAGCATTTAGAATTTTTGATTTTCATATTAGGATGCTCAGCTGGTAAATATAATGCAAGTATTCCAAAATCTGAAAGACTTTGAAATCTGAAACACTTCTGGTCCCAAGTACTTTGGATAAAGGGTACTCAACCTGGACTGTGTTAAATGGAAGAAATAAGAGCACACATCCTTCCCTTGTTACTGATCTTGGCGGGGGGTGGAGGTAAAGCGTTTGTCTTTTACCATTAAGCATAATCACAGTTGGTTTTTAGTAGATGCCCTTTGTTAGGTTGAAAAAGTTTCCTTCTAGCCTAAGTTTATTGAGCGTTTTTGTTGCAAATGGGTTTTAGTTTTTGTCAAGTGTTTCTTATACTTTTTTCTTTTTTTTTTTTTTGAGCTGGAGTCTTGGTCTATAGCCCAGGGTGGAGTGCAATGGTGCAGTCTCGGCTCACTGCAACCTCTGCCCCCTGGGTTCACACCATTCTCCTGCCTCAGCTTCCTGAGTAGCTGGGACTATAGGCGCCCACCACCATGCCCGGCTAATTTTTTGTATTTTTAGTAGAGATGGGGTTTCACAGTGTTAGCCAGGATGGTCTCGATCTCTGAACCTCATGATCTGCCTGCCTTGGCCTCCCAAAGTGCTGGGATTACAAGTGTGAGCCATCTCGCCCGGCCATTTTTTCTGCATTAATTGACGATCATGTGGCTTTTATCCTGTATTCTGTGAATGTGGTATGTTACATTAATTGATTTTCAGATATTAATCCAACTGTGCATTCCAGATATACATCTTACTTTGGTCATGTTCGATTTGGTGTGTTTGTATTTTTGTTGAGGATTTTTGAATCTGTATTAATGAAGGATGTGTGTTTTTCTTTCTCGTGAGGTGTGTGTTGTGGCTTGGTGTCAGGGTGATACCGACCTCATAGCATGAACTTCGAAGTGTACCATCCCTCTCTGTTTTCTGGAAGAGTTTGTGGAGTATTAGCATTATTTCTTTAAACATTTGATAAACTTGACCAGGTAAGCCAGTCTTAGCCTGGGCATTTATTTATAGTAAGATTTTTACTTAACCCATTTCTTTACATCTTATAGGTCTTATAGGTTCAGATTTTTATTTCTTCTTGAGTCAGTTTTGATAATTTGTGGCCTTCTAGGAATTTGTCCATTTCATCTAAAACGCCAAATTTGTTAGCATAAAATGTACTATTTTAATAAGTGAAATCTCTCTCTTAATCTTCCTCTCCCATCTTCCCCATACATGCATATATACCCATGAATGTGTACATATAAAATATGTTGTGACCCTGAAAAAGGCAGATGTTGCAAGTATTTATTTTGTTTGACTTATGTGTTACATGTCTCAATTTAACAGTATTATTAATCATAGTTAATAAATATGAATTTTCTTAACAAGTAGATCTGTAACTCTCATTTGTGGTTTATATGTGGGTTACATAGAAAACCTTAAACTCTCACCTATAACTGAAACATCCATGTCTAGTAAATTCTACTTCCCATCTCAAAGAGAAAAAAAGTAAGGGATGTGGATATGAGTGTCCTCAAAGACCGATTGTAATGGTTTCATGCCCTGCCTACCCATAGATCTGTTTATCCTACTCCCCCCTTTCTCACCCCTCATTTCTTAGAATGCTTCTCCATGCTTACAGTTTTTTGCACAATCCCCTGGCTGTATCATTTAAAAACTCTTAGACATCAAGAGGTAGCAGGTACAGTTTTTTGTTGACGACACCTAGGCTTTTCATTTGCCCTGGAAGAAAAGTGTTATGGTTGTTCATTACTTCAGAAATGAAATATATAATAGTAAAAATGAGCTCAAAAGTTCATAAGCTGTCCAGGGCAAAAGAATGAAAGCATTTCTAACTAAATTTCAATTTAGTTCTAAATGAAAAAGCATTTAGTTTTATTATCATGATAGAAGTATTATCTTCTTAAAATGTATTCTTTCTGTCCTTTATCTTCAGGGTTTTATGCGCCTTTTAGTTTTTTAGGAAAAGCACAGCTCAAACACAAAATATTTTTCTTTGTCCTTGCTTGAACTGAAGGAGAAGTTTCTAAGTTACTGGTCAGTAAGCAGTAGTCATGTATGTGTTTAGGTGTTTCCCCATTCTGAATTGAAATGAATATTTTATGATTTCTCACTTGGTTCTCTGAAGGAGACTTATCAGCTGTAAAACCAACCATGTGACAATTAACGTATTTTGGACTCCTTATTAATCTTGCACTAAGATGATCAGTTTTCAGGGTTATTTAATTTAGAGCTACCTTGGTGTTGTGTTGGAGAATGAATTGGAGAGAACTTATTTTTAAAACATTTTGATGAACATTGTTGTTTCTGGTTGTATTAAACACAGAACTAGATATTGGGGACCATGGGAATTTTTCTTTAAAGATGGGGACCATGGGAATTTTTCTTTAAAGATGGGAAGGCAGGGCTTTGCCCATTAGGCATCTATTAGATCAATGAGTACAAAAAGCAAGTAAATGAGAACATTCGACGTAGCAAGGGCATAACATACTACATGACCACTGGCAGAAATCCCTTATATACAATTATGCAAAATAGCTGAAGCACTTATTAATTTAAATAAAACATTTAAGCCCTTACTGTCTGTGGAAAGTTGTCATAGGGCACACTCCTGTGAAATCCACCACTGTCCCTTTGAAGCCTTATGAGAAATGTTTCTTTTAAAACAGTTGCAAATTTAAACACTTCCAGAGTGTTGCACCCAAACCCCCAGAGCTATAGTGGTTTGGGTGCAAGAACATGTTGGTATTCAGACTCTTGTGAATCAGAAAGCACATTTGTGCATTCGCCATCTAAATGAGATTCAGTCAACAAATACTTACTGATGGTCAAATATTTACTATTTGTCACACATTCTTTTCAAAAACAAGATAATTACAATTTAGAGCAAAAATTTAAGCTTTGGCTTAATGTTGAAAGAAGTACTGCTTGGCTCAAATAAAATATGTCTGTGAACTGTCAGTTTGCCATTGCCATTTATAATTTAGTATCTGGGAAAATTTCTCTTCAAAGATGTCTATATTTCTTAGTAATAAAAGCTGTGTGTCTGTGTGTGTGTATGAATGTCTTTGTAGTATATACTTGTCTGACATCTAAGGAGATAAGAGGCAAAAATCAAAACTTCACGGTAAATGTATTAACCATTTTTGTAGGCATATTAACTGTTATTCAGTCCAGTCCTGTGTGTGGATTAGTCATTATGTTTTTGCCCATAATAACAGAACATCCAACAAAGAGTGGCTTAAACAATAAGTGCTTTTATTGGCCTTTATAACTGGAAGTATAGTGGTAGGGCAGTGTTCAGGGTTGGTTTGTCTCATCATTAAACATTGTCACCAAGGACCTGGCTCCTTTATAATTTACCTTCCATTTTGGTCAGTGACCAGTTTCTTAAAATCCCTTTAAATTGTTTTCAAAACATTGTGTGTTCACAATGTTTTAAACACTTCTTCTTTGGCATGTTTGTTGAGATTGCCACACTTTCCCCATACGTGCCAACCTACCCTGTTACCACCTCTTTGCCCATTTCTCCCCAGCCTCAGACAGGTAAGACAGAATTGTTTCTGAAATGGAATAAAGAACAGTCTTGGCCGGGCGCCGTGGCTCGTGCCTGTAATCCCAGCACTTTGGGAGGCTGAGATGGGCGGATCACATGAGGTCAGGAGTTTGAGAGCAGTCTGGCCAACATGGTGAAACCTCATCTCTACTAAAAGTACAAAAATTAGCCGAACGTGGTGGCGCACGCCTGTAGTCCTAGCTACTTGGAAGGCTGAGGTGGGAGAATTGCTTCAACCCGGGAGGCGGAGATTGCAGTGAGTTGAGATTGCACCATTGCACTCCAGCCTGCGTGGCAGAGCAAGACTCCATCTCAAAAAAAAAAAAAAAACAAAAAAACAAAACAGTCTTATGACTACTGTTTTCTTTTCATATTTTTCTTCCTTAAAAAAAAATCAGTTTTCATTTGAATTCAGAAATACTGTGGAATTTGACAAGAATGTTCTGTAGAACAAGAAAACTTGATGAAACTGCGTCAGAAAATGAATTTCAGACCCCAAAAGGGCCTTGACCCTGGAGTCAAGAGCCCTGTTCTGAATTCTGGCCATGACAATTTTGGGTTTTGTATCTTTGGATGAACATTTCATCTCTGGGCTTAATTTTTTGTTACATAAATGGGAATTGCAAACTCCTTTTCCAAAATGCCAGTGAGAATTCTAGAGAAAGTGTATATGAAAAACTTCTAACATAGAATTAGGCTTAGGACAAATGCTCAGTAAATATTTTACAAATTTCTGCATTGAGTCATTTTCACTTTGATTGAGACCCAGACTTTTGAAGCTGGGCCCTGGAATTCTGTGAAGTCCAGCCTGGGTATCTTTTTGTGGCTACCATTAAACCCCAAACCAGACATTTATTAAGACTTGTGAAGAGTTGAGAAGTAGTTAAGATTGGATGACTTTTCTCGTGGATTTTTAATTGTTATTCATCTAAACTTTTTGTGGTTTATGTAATATTTCTTACCTACTTTGGCCTTTTTGTTTAAAAGGAGGTGGGGGAAACAACCCCAGAAAGGCTTGGCATCTTTTTTCTATTGCAATCAAAATTTAAAATAAAATAAGAACTGTTTTTTGGTTTGGTTTGGTTTTTGTTTTTTTTTTTTTTTTTTTAGACGGAGTCTTGCTCTGTCGCCCAGGCTGGAGTGCAGTGGCACAATCTCGGCTTACTGCAAGCTCTGCCTCCCGGGTTCACTATTCTCCTGCCTCAGCCTCCCAAGTAGCTGGGATTACAGGCACCTGGCACCACGCCCAGCTAATTTTTTTTTTTTTTTTGTATTTTTTAGTAGAGTCGGGGTTTCACCGTGTTAGCCAGGATGGTCTTGATCTCCTGACCTTGTGATCGGCCCACCTCGGCCTCCCAAAGTGCTGGGATTACAGGGATAACAGGCGTGAGCCACCGTCTCTGGCCTGTTATTTTGTTATTTTAAAATACTCATAATTTATTATGCTGCTATACTGTTTTTTTCTGTTTGTTTGTTTGTTTTTGGTTTTTTTTTTTTTTTTTGGAGACAAGGTCTTGCTCTGTTGCCTAGACTGGAGTGGAGTGGTGCAATCATGGCTTACTGCAGCCTCGACCTACTGGGCTCAGGTGATCCTCCTATCTCAACATCCCAAGTAGTTAGGACTACAGGTGTGTATCACCACACCCAGCTAATTTTTTATTTTTATTTTATTTTTAGAGATGGGGTCTCTCTCTGTTGTCCAGGCTGGTCTTGAAGTCTTAGGCTCAAGCCATCCTCCTGCTTCGACTTCCCAAAGTGTTGGGTTTACAGACATCAGCCACCACACCTGGCCTGCTATATGTTTTGATACGCCTTTTGGTCATATGTTTGTTTTATCTGTGATTCACAATTATTCCTTTGTCACCCATCAAAACAGCATTATTGGTGGCATGAAGGTTGTTGAAACTACAGTCATTTCAGGCTATGTCACAATAGAAATTGTTAAGAGCTGTCCATTTGTAATGAAAACTCGAAAATTTTTCATTTTTAAGGCATCTCCTGTCTTGTACTCATTATGTCTCATCCATGGCCTGGAACGTCTTAGTGATTTTCACACTTGTATTTAGTGGCAAAATC
Source organism: Pongo pygmaeus (assembly GCF_028885625.2). Taxonomy (NCBI): domain Eukaryota; kingdom Metazoa; phylum Chordata; class Mammalia; order Primates; family Hominidae; genus Pongo; species Pongo pygmaeus. The sequence goes on from NC_072373.2 coordinate 199,852,221, forward strand.
ATTCCTTCAAAGAAAGCTTTTTCACGGGATCCCCTGTATAAAACAGACCAATCTGGATGCCTGATTTTTTAGAGTGGGTTTCAGATGGAAATGGGGGTTATTCAAGAATGAAAGGAATCTCCACAGATCTCAGAATGGAAAACCACTCAAGTCTGAGTGTATTTTGCATTTTCTGAGTTTTTATTGCTGGTGCTCAGGTGCTAGGTTCACCTGGTAGGCACATTTCTTCCTCATTTCATTTACTAGGGGCCATGCTAACTGTTGCTCCAGTCTTACTAGCAGTCTACCATCAACGGTAAAAGCATTCCCTTCTCAATCTTTGTGCAAAAGTTTCCTTCCAGGTTGTTGAGTGGACCTACGAAAGTCATGACGCTAATAGAATTGTCTTAACACAAAAACAACAGCATTGAAGAAATCAGAAATGGTGCGGGCTTTCGGGTGTGGGAATGCTTTTTTCTCTCTTGAATGAAGTTGCTGAAGAATGGTCTTAAGTTATCCTGTTCTGTAACCAACAGGAGGACTCACGAACGGCAGTGGAAGATACATCTCTGCTGCTCCAGGCGCTGAAGCCAAGTACCGCAGTGCAAGCAGCGCCTCCAGCCTCTTCAGCCCGAGCAGCACTCTTTTCTCTTCCTCTCGTTTGCGATATGGAATGTCTGATGTCATGCCTTCTGGCAGGAGCAGGCTTTTGGAAGATTTTCGAAACAACCGGTACCCCAATTTACAACTGCGGGAGATTGCTGGACATATAATGGAATTTTCCCAAGACCAGCATGGGTCCAGGTGAGTACTTGGCTTTGGCACTTTAAGGTACCCGAAATTGTAATGCCTTAACTGTCTTGGCTCAGATGGGTATCTACTGAAATAAATTGCCATATAGTAATTTTTTAAAAGCGTGCCTCTTAGGTTGCATCACATTATTTCATAGGGATTTAAGAAACAAACATGAACACAAAGACATACATACACTTTGGCTGCTTTAAGCATTATGAAGAATCTTTTGCTCTTAAAGAGTTGCTATTCAAATACAAGTTTGATCTAGGGTGCTGAGGAGTAAGACAGCTCTACCACCTTTCTTTGTTGTTCCGCTCTGTAGAAGTGACAGTCTATGTAGAGATGAGAGAAGAAACTATTATAGAAGACAGAATTTGGTTTGGGTTACCCCTTCCTGTTGGGCTGCTTCAGTGGGCTTCACAGAAAGCGAATCTGGTCCTGGGGATTGAGCATAATTATGGTGACAGCACCCATCCTTCTTTCCCATTTCTGTTTCTGTTTCTTTCTCTGATACTGTGTCCAGTGAAACAGTTTCTACAGAAGCTACCTCCTCCTTAAGTTCTGCCAGCTTGCTACTGGGCCAAAATTTCTCGTATTTGAATTCTATAGGCTAGATTCAGAGGCAACATGATTTTCCTGATAGTGGTCATTTGGACTAAAAAAAGGCAGACTGTTACTACTTCAGAAGATAATGAATACTGTTTTGTTTTTGTTTTTGTTTTTTTGTTTTGTTTTGTTTTTTGAGACAGAGTCTCGCTCTGTCGCCCAGGCTGGAGTGCAGTGGCGCAATCTTGGCTCATTGCAGGCTCTGCCTCCCGGGTTCATGCCATTCTCCCGCCTCAGCCTCCCGAGTAGCTGATGAGTACTGTTTTATATGAAAATAAGTTAAAGAATATAGTAAGGACTGTAAGCTTTGAGTTCATTGATGTGAGGCTGGTTTCTAAAGGAAAAAAGTCAAGTAGGGTACATGTTGTGTTATGTCTCCCTCCACCCCTCCTCTCTTCCTGCACCCCTGCCCCTCTCGCCCCCCCGCTTTCGTCTTCCCTCCCACCTTGCACATAAATAAGATTCAGTACGCATGCCCAACTGGAATGAAATGTGCCAAGATTTATATGTAATTTTCAAAGCTCAATTAAGTTAGGACCTTCTTCCTCTACTTAAAAATTCTTCAAGGGAGTTCAAGTGATTCATTCAAATAAAGTTTGGTTTATTGTGTGCATGTGTGTGCATACACGCTCACTCACATGTTTCAGAACGGATGCAGTCTATAAACCGAGGTACACTGACGTATTTCCAGGTCTTCCTTCAGTGCTGTGATTGCCCTTTTTACTTTGTACTTCAGATTCATTCAGCTGAAACTGGAGCGTGCCACACCAGCTGAGCGCCAGCTTGTCTTCAATGAAATCCTCCAGGCTGCCTACCAGCTCATGGTGGATGTGTTTGGAAATTACGTCATTCAGAAGTTCTTTGAAGTAAGCCTTTGTTCTTTCTATCCTTTGACTTAAGAGAATCTGCAGAGCATTTTGATTTTCATTAGCCTTTTTAAGCATAGCAGTCCCATTCCAGTCCTCAGAATGAAGGATGTGTGGTCTTTTTGAAGAGCTTTTTAGTGTGTTTCCAATTCATTAGCAGCAGTCTATCTATTCTGTATGGTTTAAATACCCAAGCAGATAATGCCAGTCTATTTTGGAAATGTGTTTTGAAAACTGGTGTCCCCATTTAGGAGCCAGCACATTATTTCAGATTGTTACAATAGTTTCACAAAACATGTCACTTAAGAAGGAAATAATCCTTGTAAAGTAGTTTTAGCAGGATCACAATAAAATATTGCCAAAAACAAACTTTTCTAAGGTTCTTAGAGAATTGTCTTTGGATACCAACTCCAGTATGTTTCATTATCAGCTAGGGTCACAAGAATTGTTAAATGCTGCTTCTTGGCTGATCGTTTGGCCTTGATTTCCTATTTTACTTCTGTTAATTTGAATAATGTTCACTTGTTTTATCATTGTCTTTGGAAAGAATGAGATTGTTAGGTTAATGTCTTTTCCCTCTAGTAAGGTAAAATTTCAGAGAGGCAGGGATTTTTTTTGCTTACCATTGTAGTCCTTATTATCTGGTATTGGCAACCCTAAGTTATAGATGCAGAATGGCACAAAACTTCGAGATGAGGAGTCTGGTATGGGGAGGAAAATGCTGGAATTCTGCACATTACCTAACACAAAACAAATTTGTAAATGTCTTAACATCTCATCCTGTTTGATTTGTATGAAGATGAAAAAATGACGTACTCAAATTTTACCTTCCAAAGTTTTTTCATGAAGACTTATGTTTTTTTCACCCTGAATTCTTCAGCTTTGGACTAAGAAACCAATCTAAACATGACTTTTGTATTTTTGATTTTAGAATGACTTTGCACTGCCGTTTTGTCACATATATAAAAATACTGAGCTCTTTAGTTCTGGAGGCTGATGCACTTTGGGGTGACAAAATGTACAATGGATTATAGCCATATGATTTGGACCAAGCTCGAGAACTTCTCTGGATCTTAGTTTCCCTTGGGAGAATGAGGAGGTTGGATGGGCTGAGAATTCATAAAGTCTCCTCCAGTCTCACGATTATGTGATTCAAATGAAAATAAAAAGCCAAGGATGGAAAATCATTCTAAGTAGAATTTTAACATTGTGTAGCCTTACTTCTTGATTCTACTAATTTTTCCCCTCCTGACTCTGTTACCTTGTGTAAATAGGAGAAAAAAAAAAAATCAATTCTCTTAATGATGTAGAATACTATTTCGAAACAGTGTGTCCATGTGTGCTTTGGCAGTAAGTGTATGGATTCTTTTTTTTTTTTGGGACACACAGTCTCGCCCCATTGGGCAGGCTGGAGTGTAGTGGCACTATCTTAGCTCACTGTAACCTCTGCCTCCTGGGTTCAAGTGATTCTCCTGCCTCAGCCTCCGGAGTAGCTGGGGTTACAGGAGTGTGCCACCACGCCAGGCCAATTTTTGTGTTTTTAGTAGAGGTGGGATTTTGCCATGTTGGCGAGGCTGGTCTCAAACTCCTGACCTCAGGTGATCCACCCTCCTCGGCCTCCCAAAGTGCTGGGTTTACAGGTGTGAACCACTGCACCTGGCCGGATTCATTTAATAGTATGAATTAATGACAGCTTTGAGGAATTATGTGTTTGCTTAGCAGATATTAATAGTGAAACTACTATTGTTTGGTATCCGAGAAACTTTTTAACATTAAAAAGGGTTACTCATAATTAGAGACCGAGAACTACTGGCTTGAAGAAACAATGGCTCTTTAAATAAAAGGTTTAGTTAATCACGGGTATCAGGGCTAAAAGAGGTTATGCCAGTGGTTGATGCAGAATAATGAATGCTTTGCTTTCTCTGGTTTATTTTCTTTTACTTAAGTAATGGTGTTCACCCACACATTATGTTTAGTTTGGCAGTCTTGAACAGAAGCTGGCTTTGGCAGAACGGATTCGAGGCCATGTCCTGTCATTGGCACTACAGATGTATGGCTGCCGTGTTATCCAGAAAGCTCTTGAGTTTATTCCTTCAGACCAGCAGGTAATTGTAAGTTTCCCCTTTAACTTTTCTCTTGGTGTTTGATGTTTCTCCATGGTACATGTAGTGAACCCTGTAATTCTGTCAATTTTCAGTTTTCTTTTATGGTTTTGCATTGTTGCTTATGGCTGCCTTTTTGTGCATGGCAAGCATGAACTGTGCAAATAATTTAAACTTATTGTAGATCAAGTATCTTGTATTAAAACCTGTGGTATCCAATACTCTTCCATTGGCTAGAACTTAGCCTTTAATAGGTTCAGTTTTTATAGGTGGTTTTTTTCCGCATTAGTTAAAGCAGGTAAAATACTAATAAGCCATCATTTTCTCCAACAAGTCAAACTTTCATCCAACCCACCTTCCATATTTTTTTACTCCTTCTCTCCTGTTCTTTCATCCCACCAACATCTGTTGAACAAGGGCCTGCCCAGCATGGTGCATAGCCTGGTACATTGACCTGAAGCCCACTCTATGCCAGACTTCATCAGCACAGAGATGACTAACACCTGATCCCTGCCCACAGAGTGCATTCTGGTGGGGAAGAGCCATGGTGGTGAGCAGTGGTGAGGACATGAGAAGGACCCCTCACCCTTTCCAGAGTCCCTGAGGGCCAGCTTTGCAGGAGAAGGCAAGGCTAAAGAAGAGTTAGACAGGGAAGAAGGAACAGAAATGAGAATACTTAGGTGCTGTGAGTGGGGAACTGAAAGAGAAGTCACCTGAACAGACCCACAGCTTCTCGACAAGTCACGGCGTGGGTCCAGTGAGCACTGCAGACACCACAGGGCCCAGGAGGCAAAACAGACCCACAGGCAGGGTGTGCTACAGTTGTGTCTGTGCTAGGCAGTGCCTCCAGCCTCTGGTGCTTCTCATCTGAGCCTGCAGCTTTTGGGCTCTGAACTCACTGAGCCCTTCTCAATTGAGGGGTTGGTTGGCCATTGTCTGGCAATGATGACCCACTTGCCCTCACTGAGAACAAAGTTCAGTAATGAGAATCTTTGTTAATGGACTCAAGTTCTGAGCCAGACAAGACACCCGCCACCCCTGAGTCAAGCTAAACCAATCCAAACCACTGCACTGATGTTGGCAGTGGCAGTTAAAGGCTGAAGAAGTCCAAAGTTTTTAAAGTGATAAGTTTCATAGGTATGTGCCACGATGCTGGTGAAGGGAGAGAGGAATGTTGGAGATAGAGCAGGTCTGGAGTTCATTTATTCAGTGCTTAGTACTAGAGACGTAGCATTAATAAGAAAGTATAAGTAATTAGAAGCAAGTGTGAAGCTATTTTAAATTTTCTTTTAATGTTCAGATCATTGCCAATTTTAATTTTTCTTGGATTTTCATAGATAGTTGAATTTTTCTTCTTTAATTTTCTTGTTTTTCTTTCTTTCTTTTTGGAGACAAGGTCTCACTCTGTCACCCAGGCTGGAGTGCAGTGGCACAATTGTGTCTTGTTGCAGCCTCAACCTCCTGAGCTCAAGTGGTCCTCCCATCTTAGCCTCCTGAGTAGCTGGAACTACAGGCATACGCCACTTCCCCTGGTTAATGTGTGTATTTTTGGTAGAGATGGGGTTTCACCATGTTGCCCAGGCTGGTCTTGAACCCCTGGGTTCAATTGATTTGGCCTCCCAAAGTGCTGGGATTACAGGTGTGAGATACCATACCCAGCTATTGTTCTTTCCTGTGTTATATTTTTGCACATATTTTTTCTGGTCATGTTTCTCTGTGGTGTCTTGTTCTGGGCCTGACTTATGCTTCCTACCGTGGATTATTTACTCTTTTCTAGATGCAAGTTTATCATTTTAGGTAAAATTAACTCATCTTTGTTGGAATTTTTATTTCTTCTGGATCACAAAAATATCCAGGGAAGCCATCTCTCCTTCATTTTGTTTATAAGTATTCCTTGACTTTATTTTTGTATAAGCTTCATTGTCATAATTATTCCCACAATTCCCATCATTCCCATAATTGTATTTTCAGAGTAAATTATTCTCTTCTGGGCCCAGCACAGTGGCTCATGCCTGTAATCCCAGCACTTTGGGAGGCCAACGTGGGTAGATTGCTAGGGCCCAGGAATTTGAGACCAGCCTGGGCAGCATAGTGAAACCCCATCTCTATAGAAAGTTGGCTGGGCTTGGTGGTGCACTCCTATAGTCTCAGCTGCATGGGGTGCTAAGGCAGGAGGATTGCTTGAGCCCGGGAGGTTGAGGCTGCAGTGAGCAGCCTGGGTGACAGATCCTAAGAGACCCTGTTTCAAAAAAAAAAAAAGATTTATTCCCTTCTGACACTTGGTTAATCACTGTGTCTCTTGCCTTTTGCTTCTTTAGCCCCTTCCAGTGTAATCTTTAATTTCTTTAATTAGATGATATCTTAGTTGCTTTTTGGTACTCAACATTTTGGGCATTTAAGACATTGCATTCATTGACATCACTATTTTGATGTGACTTGCAGTCTTCTAACATAAATCCACTGGCAGCACAGTTTAGCCAGTGTACAGAGATTGGAGACAGCAGGGAAACTGGGCAGGAGGCACCAGGTATAGCCATGGTGCAGGCATTTAATTTCAAGATACCTAAGACCTGGGGCAATGAGTTTGGGGGAAGGGCTCCAGTCAAAATCCCAGTGTCTCTCTTTCTATATATCCTGTTACCATCACCCATTTCCTACTCACAGACTCAGTTTCTGGCCATTTCATCTACTTCCTTTGTTTGCACACTTTTCATTAATTGAGAACCATTCCTGCTGACTCTGCAGTCACTATGACCTAGTAGTAAGATCATAGGTATTGGAGTCACAGCTTAAGCTAGAATTCTAATTCTGTCACTTTCTATCCATAGTTTGAAATATGTGACTTAAGCCTCCTCTGTCTCAGTTTCTTTTATATACCAGCAGAGGTGGGGTGTTCAGGATAATGTATTGTTGACAGTTTGGTTTACTGACATAATGGTTTACCATACAGTTCAGCCAGATTGCTTGGGTTTGAGTCTTGGGAATCTAGTGTCTATAGTTTTGTAAGTCTTTTAATTTGCCTCTTCCTTGGTGTCTCCATCTATGGTGGTGTCCACTCTGTAACATTGTTAGGAAAATTTAATTAAAACATGTTACACGCTTAGAGGTATTCCTAACCAGGGTAAACTCTAGCTTAATTAGTATCATTACTAGTAATACTTTACAGGGTTATCATAATAAAGACACGATGAATTGTACGTGAAATTCTTTAGTTTGGTTTAGTTTTATTTTTAGAGACAGGGTGTTGCTCTGTCACCCAGGCTTCTGGTGGTGTTACCATAGCTCACTGCAGCCTCAAACTCCTGGGCTCAGGTGATCCTCTCACCTCAGCCTCCAGAGTAGCTGGGACTATGGCTGTGTGCCATGTAGAAATTCTTTAATACAGTGTACAAATATCCCCTGACTTATGATTTTTCAAAACTGTACTTTGAATCTTTTTTATTGTTTTTATTATATATATATGTATATAAGTATATATGTAAAATAATTTTTTTTTTTTTTTTTTTGAGACAGAGTCTTGTTCTGTCGCTCAGGCTGGAGTGCAGTGGCACAATCTCGCCTCACTGCAACCTCCCCCTCCCCGGTTCAAGAAATTCTCCTGCCTCAGCCTCCCGAGTAGCTGAGATTACAGGCACGCACCACCATGCCTGGCTAATTTTTGTATTTTTAGTAGAAATGGAGTTTCACCATCTTGGCTAGGCTGGTCTCGAACTCCTGACCTTGTCATCTGCCCGCCTGTGCCTACCAAATTGCTGGGATTACAGGCATGAGCCACTGCACCTGGCCTATGATATATTATTTTTTTAAATTATAGGCTCTGTGATAGATAATTTTGTCCAGCTCTAGGGTACTGTAAGTGCTCTGAGCACTTCTGAGGGCCTAGGATTAGCTATGATGTTCTGTAAATTAGGGATATTTAAATGCATTTTTTAGTTAATGATATTTTCAACTTATGACAGGTTTATTGGAATGTAATTCTTTCATAAATTAAGGAGTATCTGTTCCTGATGTAGGCTCCTTTGTATTTGAAGATGTCTACCCTTTATTTTTTTTTAAGCTCTAAGAGTTGGCCAGGTGCGGTGGCTCATGCCTGTAATTCCAGCACTTTGGGAGGCCGAAGAGGGCAGATCTCCTGAGGTCAGGAGTTCGAGACAGCCTGGCCAACATGGCAAGACCCCGTCTCTAGTAAAAATACAAAAATTAGCCAGGTGTGGTGGTACACACCTGTAATCCCAGCTACTCGGGAGGCTGAGACAGGAGAATTGCTTGAACCTGGGAGGCGGAGGTTGCAGTGAGCTGAGATCGTGCCACTGTACTCTAGCCTGGGTAACAGAGCAAGACTCCATCTCAAAAAAAAAAAAAAAAAAAAAAGAAAAAAAAAACACACAAAAGCACTCTTAAGAGGCTTTTCTTTGTTTTTTGTTTTTACAGGTGTGAGATCTTTTTGGTTACTGGTTATTGTTACAGTAAATTTATTGCTAGAAATTTTACTGTAAATTTGCTAATGTCTGAAAAGACTCAGGTCCTCATTTGTTTCCCTGTTGTCATTGTTCCACAGCTGCTATTCCACTTTCATCATCACAGATTCTCTGTTCAGTAGTGCTTTCATGTTTGGTGAAAAGAATATTCTTTGTCCACATGTTTGCTTGCTGTGATTCTGGTGGTGCTTTCTTTGTCTCCAATAGAATGAGATGGTTCGGGAACTAGATGGCCATGTCTTGAAGTGTGTGAAAGATCAGAATGGCAATCATGTGGTTCAGAAATGCATTGAATGTGTACAGCCCCAGTCTTTGCAATTTATCATCGATGCGTTTAAGGGACAGGTAAGTGACCCAGGAGAGAAATAATGGAAACAAATTTATTTCCTCTGTGAGCAGAAAACAGAGTAGGATTTGTGGCATGTTCTCAATATGCTTAATGTACTTTATTTTTTTTGAGACTGGATCCCCCTCTGTTGCCCAGGCTGGAGTGCAGTGGCACCATCACGGCTCACTACAGCCATGAACTGCCAGGTTCAAGCAATCCTCCCCCCTCAGCCTTCCAAGTAGTTGGAATTACAGGCACATACCACCACACCTGGCTCATTTTTAAATTTTTTGTAGAGACAGCGGCCTCACCATGTTGCCCAGGCTGGTCTTGAATTCCTGCACTCAAGCAATCCACCTGCCTCAGCCTCCCGAAGTTGCTGGGATTACAGGCATGAGCCACTGTGCCTGATCTTAATGTACTTTAGCGTGCAGTAAAAAGCAGTCCTGTATAGTACTGTCAGGTACCTGTCTATGTGTTGCCAAGTGTCTGGGTCTCTGGGCCTTCTTTCCGCCATTAATGCAGTTGTCTGCTCACATTGGGATGAAACACCATCATAAGAGTTTCTAAGATGAAATCTCATATTTGAAGAATAAATTATTTCCCTTGGTTAAGTACTATTTATTCTGATATTTCAGTGCTTTCGTTTTAAATTTGGTTTAAAATTCAGGTAATTTACGGAACTAATGTTGTAGGTCATGTGTGAATATATCTTTAAAATAACAAGGTGCTTTTTGCTTAAATTTTTTTGGAGGGGATGCAGTCCAGGTTGGTTTGAATTGTATTAAATGGCCAAATAACCAGAGATAACTTCTAGTTTCTCCTGTTTTCCTGTATATCAAAAATCTCTTCTTAGCTTCAGCTTCCAAGTAAGATTGTTACTTTTATATATAAATACCTTTTTCCAGAATTGCTTCTGAATTGGCTATAGTTTTTTTTTTTTTTTTTTTTTCCCCCCCGAAACACAAAGTCCTTACAGTCTCCTAAGGTGGGTGGGACAGGACAGTAAAACTCAGCTCCCCTTTGGGTGTGTGAAATTGGTCTTTCTTTAGGGAAGGGGGAAAATGAGAAAAAGCACATAGATTTTCAGGTATAATTTATGTACTGCTGAGTATAGAGTGATATGTGATGTGTAGTAATCTTTAGGTTTTGCTGTTTGCTCAATGACCACAATGGTTGATCACTGACAGCAACCCACGTGGTTATTGGGAGTTTCTGAGTTAATGAAAAAGAGGTAGATCTGTTTACCTTAACATTAAGATGTTACATTTATGGAATTATACAACAAAAAAGGTAAAACGATTAATCCACCAGGAGAGAATATTTTCAAGATGCGACGGTCAAAGGATTGATAACTAGAATGTATAAAGAACCTCTCTGTAATGAAAGAAAATGATACAACATGATGTAAAAGTGAGCCCAGAACACAAGTTGACATTTCATAGAAGAAACACAAATTGCCAGTAGACATGAAAAAATACTCAGTTCCATTAGGAACAAGGAAAATGCAAAATTAAGCCACAAATGATAGACTATTATTTACCTATCAGTTGCTATGTGCTGACAGGAATGAGGTACACTGCTGGTAGGAATAGACATTGGCACAACCATTTTGGAAAATAATTTAGTATTGTCTTTCAAATTTCAACCTTCATAATTTCTGTGATCCTGTTGAAATATCTGTACATGTATACCACGAGACCTATTTAGACATGTTTAAACACCATTATTCTCTTAAAAGACTTAAGCAACCCAGATGACCATGAGCAGGGGATTGCATTTTAAAAAAATGTCATATACATGGCTGGGCATGGTGGTTCACGCCTGTAATCCCAGCACTTTGGGAGGCTGAGACGGGTGGATCACCTGAGGTCAGGAGTTCAAGACCAGCCTGGCCAACATGGTGAAACCCCGTCTCTACTAGAAATACAAAAAATTAGCTGGGTGCCTGTAATCCCAGCTACTCTGGAGGCTGAGGCAGAATTGCTTGAACTCGGGAGGCGGAGGTTGCAGTGAGCCGAGATGGTGCCATTGCACTCCAGCCTAGGCAACAAGAGTGAAACTCTGTGTAATTAAAAAAAAAAAAAATTTCTTTGTATATACCATGCAGAATAAACTACAGAAACTCACAGTATTGTAAATGAACATGGGAATCATAATGTTGAGTGAAATAAATCAAGTTGCTCCAGACTACAAGCGTAGCATTTTTATAAAGCTAAATTCAAGCAGAACCATACAGTATACTATTTATCTTTACAATTGCAAACATAAAGCTACATGTATAAAGTCACACATAAGGCTAGGTGCAGTGGCTCACACCTGTAATCCAAGCACTTTGGGAGGCCAAGGTGGGAGGATTGCTTAAGGCTAGGAGTGCAGGAGCAGCCTGGGCAACATAGCGAATCTCCGTCTCTACACACAATTTTTTTTTAAAGTAGCCAGATGTGGTGGCAAGTGCCTGTAGTCCCAGCAACTTGGGAAGCTGAGGCAGGAGGATGACCTGAGTGCAACAGCTCAAGGCTGCAGTGAGCTGTGATCACCATTGCGCTCCAGCCTGGGTGATAGAGTGAGACCTTGTCTCCAAAACAAAACAAAGTCATACAGAAAGCACTGGGTGTGATGACTTACACTTGGCAAGCATCCAGTAAGTGTTGGCTGCTATTATTGCTCTTATTATCATTCTTGATTGCAGTTGTGAGGTGTATGCCATTAAGCTAGGAAGGGCAGAATCTCAAGGGTGGTGTGCTTTTCTATTGCTCCAAACCCAGCAAAAGAATCTTTTCTTATTGCTGAAAAACATCACAGTTAAATCAGAACATTGCATTCTGGTTGTTCTGGCGGTGTGAAAGCGTTCAGGATTTGGTCCCAGTCCTTCCCTTTTCTGTTGTTAGCGCTGTCTTTTGGAGAGGTTGTCAGTTGACACACTTGACTCTTAACTAAGTGTGTTTTTCGTGACTTTGACTAGCTATCTGTTTCTTGGCGGCTTGGAAAAGTCCTTTTCAGCTCTGAATTATGCACATCTATGAATTCCTAAAATAGATAAGTGATGAGTTTATTGATACACACACACCTTATTATGTGTAGAGAGAACTTAAATGCCATTAAGTTCATTTGTGAAGATTAGTGGGATAATACATCTATATATATAAACAATACTGAAGCATTGAAGGTGGTGACTGTCATTTTTGCTTCTCATTTGTGTTTGTCTACCCTTAGGTATTTGCCTTGTCCACACATCCTTATGGCTGCCGAGTGATTCAGAGAATCCTGGAGCACTGTCTCCCTGACCAGACACTCCCTATTTTAGAGGAGCTTCACCAGCACACAGAGCAGCTTGTACAGGTAGTGGAGTTGCCAGTAGCGGAACTGTGAACACCTGTGGGCTCTTGCAGGGCCAGAGTTTGTATGTTTTGTCAGTGTAGGTTCCAGAAGAGGTTAATGTGTTTTAAATACCCTTGAATCTTGTGGTTGTATTTGTATTCAGAGCAGCTTGGTTTGTGTTTTATGAATATGGGTAGTGAATTGAGCCCTAGCCCTGGAGTCAGGAGATCTGACTTCCAGAACTCTGTCATGTACTTGTGGTGTCACCTTAGGTAGACATTTAATCCCTCTGGGTCTCTGTTTCATAATTGTTAAATGAAATAAGTTGATTTGTTGATTTCTTGTTTTTAGCTTTGATACATTCTCTGCTTATACCACTGATTAAATAATTAGGTATGCCCTTGTTTTTTTGTTGGACATAAATATTTCCAGTTTTTCTCTGTTATAGATAGGTGCAGTGAACCATTTGTATATGTGTTTGAGAAAAATGAATATTTATTGCCATAACACTCCCTCCCGTTTTAAAAATGAATATATATATTCTATTGTCTAGTAATAATATGTTCCTGTTTTGTAATAATAGAGAAAAATGTTACTACCTGTCTTAAAAATTGTGTGTTCATTGGTATTCATATAAACCATTATGATGCTAAAAGAAAGATAGGTCTTAATTAGATATAAGGACTTAGGTAACCCACAGAACTGCCTTTCACATACATTTTATTTCTTTTACTGTTTCTCAAACAGGATCAATATGGAAATTATGTAATCCAACATGTGTTGGAGCATGGTCGTCCTGAGGATAAAAGCAAAATTGTAGCAGAAATCCGAGGCAATGTACTTGTATTGAGTCAGCACAAATTTGCAAGGTATGTGCTTTGAGTTACAAGGACTATTTCCCAGAAGAGAGGATTAGTAGTATTGAACTATAATTATCTTATTTTTTAATGTTGTTGTTGTTGTTTTCAAAGTATATATAGCTTAAAAAGTCAAATAGTTTTATTACAAAGTATAAACTCTGAGCGGTCCCTTAGTGGGCTTCTTACTCTGATAGAGTCAGCCACTTTGAAATCTGGGGAATATGTTACTAAAGAATGTGAGGGTTACACTTTGATGAACTGAATATTTTATTAACTTGTTTGTTTGGAATTCTGAAATGTTGTTTATTCAGTTTCCCTTTTTGGCACCTGAAAGAAAGGCAGTTTACCATACGTATATCTATGTAGAGGCCTTAGTATTCTTAGGATCTCTTTTCCAGTCTTCATATTGTGCAAGCTCAAGAATGAAATGCAGTAGTTATTCCCAGATTGTGAAAGGTGTCTTAGGTCACTTGTAAGTAGCAGAGGTTGGAGAAGGAATCAATGGCCCTTCCATGTGAATAGTGGTATGGTCTTCTGAGAAGATACTGTATATGTCCTACTGCCCACATAACATAGTGTTTTTTATTTTTTATTTTGGAATTATTTTTATTTTGGAATTCTTCTCTGGTTTTTATAATAAATTGCAAGTCAGGACAGGACTCATACAACCTTGATGTTTTTAATTTGTTTATGTTATTTTTTGAGACAGGGTCACTCTCTGTTGCCCAGGCTTGAGTGCAGTGGCACAGTCTCAGCTCACTGCAAGGTCCACCTCCCAGGCTCAATTGATCCTACTACCTCAGGCTTTTGAGTAGCTGGGACTGCAGGCGCACGCCACCACACCCAGCTACTTTTTGTATTTTTGTAGAGACAGGGTTTCACCATGTTGGCCAGGGGCTGGTCTTGAACTCCTGGACTTAATCCTCCCACTTAGGCCTCCCAAAGTGCTGGGATTACAGGTACGAGCCACCAGTACGTGGCCTTATTCATTTTAAATTTGTGAAATTTTATAACATGTCACAGCATGGAAAAATAGAGAAAAGAAATGAAAGTACTTGTAGATCCAGTGTCTCCATAGCCTATCCCTATCAGGGTTATCTCTTACGACTTTATATTGTTTTGTTTTGGGGGGTTCCTTTTGACCAGTTGCCAGGACTGAGGAATGGGAGTCAGAATCTCTTGGGTTCTCTTCTTCGGGTCAGTCTCCTGTTTACATTTTTGTTCACAGTATTTAATTTCTCACCCTTGGATATAGCCTAAGCATTAATTAATACTACAACAAATTCAAAAACAATTAAAGAAAAAAGTTTTTATTTTTTTGAGGGACAGAGTCTGTTGCCCTGGCTGGAGTGCAGTGGTGCAATCCTAGCTCACTGCAGCCTAGGATTCCTGAGCTCAAGCAGTCCTCCCACTTCAACCTCCTAAGTAGCTGGGACTGTAGGTGCACACCACCAAGTCCAGCTACAACAATTACAATTAATAACTGAGTAGCTACTGTGGGCCCACTCCTCCCATTGATAACATGTATAAACTGTGGACAAAAATACAAGAACTACCTGAAGACACTAGAGAGTAACCAAAGGGCAGGTGGAGACCAGAGAGGTGGGGGCTGGCATTTGGAAGAAGAGAATTGCACTGGGGAAATTTCTTATTTCTGATGGCTGTTAGCCTGTGGTCACTTCCCAGTCTTTTCCATGCTGGGCAGCTAAAGCTGGAATAGGCAATCCTCAGGGCAACAACAAAGAGAAATCCTAGAAAGATAGAGAGCCGGCAGGGGTTCATGGGGGGCCCAATTTTAACCTTCCCCCAAGTCCGGTTGACCCCTGAACCACATTTCCAACTAAGGCTAAAAGAATTGAAGTGGGATTTCAGCTGCTGCTTACTGTATGGGAGAAGTTTGTAGTTTGACTATAGCCAAGTTAACTGCACTAAAACAGGAGTGGAGGACACTTCTCTTTGGTGGAACATAGCAGAAGTCTGAGTTTCTGTAGCCTGTTATTCGCAGTGTCTATCTGGATAATAGGAAAATGTGACCTATACTCAAGAAAAAAGAAATAAAAATCAATGGGTAGTCTAAAATGACCCAGTTATTGGAATTAGTAAAGAAGGATTATATAGCAGCTGTTTAAATATACTCAGGATGTAAAGGAAAATATGCTGTAGTGAATGAAAAGATAGGAGATTTTAGTAGAAAATTATGTATGTATGTATGTATGTGTCTGTCTATCTATCTATCTATCTATCTATCTATTCTAATCTATCTATCTATTCTATCTAATCTATCTAATCTATCTATGAGACGGAGTCTCGCTCTGTCGCCCAGGCTGGAGTACAGTGGCGCAATCTTGGCTTACTGCAAGCTCTGCCTCCTGGGTTCATGCCATTCTCCTGCCTCAGCCTGCCGAGTAGCTGGGACTACAGGCGCCTGCCACCACGCCCGGCTAATTTCTTTGTATTTTCAGTAGAGACAGGGTTTCACCATGTTAGCCAGGATGGTCTTGATCTCCTGACCTCATGATCCGTCTGCCTCAGCCTCCCAAAGTGTTGGGATTACAGGCTTCAGCCACCGTGCCTGGCCGAGAATCTTATTTTAAAAAGAAAAAATAGGGGCTGGGGACAGTAGCTCATACCTGTAATCCCAACACTTTGGGAGGCCAAGGCAGGCAAATCACTTGAGGCCAGGAGTTCCAGACCAGCTTAGTCAACATGCAGAAACCCATCTCTACTGAAAATATAAAAATTAGCTGGACGCGGTGGCGCACTCCTATAGTCCCAGCTACTTGGGAGGCTGAGTCAGGAGAATGGCTTGAACCTAGGAGGTGGAGGTTGCAGTGAGTCGAGATCGTGCCTCTGCACGCCACCTTGGGTGACAGAGCGAGACTCTGTCTCAAACAAAAATTTTTTCAAATGGTGGAAAAATTTACTTTGTACTCTGGGTCACCATCAAAAATGTCTGAAAGCAGGAACAGTGGCTCATGCCTGTAACCCCAGCATGTTGGAAGGCCGAGGCAGAAGGATTGCTTGAGGCCAAGAGTTCAAGACTAGCCTGGGCAACACAGCAAGATCCTGCTTCTGCAAAAATAAAAATAGGGCCGGGTGCGGTGGCTCATGCCTGTAATCCCAGCACTTTGGGAGGCTGAGGCGGGCAGATTGCTTGAGGTTGAGAGTTTGAGACCAGCCTGACCAACATGGTGAAACCCCGTCTCTACTAAAAATACAAAAATTAGCCTGGTGTCATGGCGGGCATCTGTAATCCCAGGTGCTTGGGAGGCTGAGGCGGGAGAAGAATCATTTGAATCCGGGAGGCAGAGGTTGCAGTGAGCCGAGATCATGCCATTGCACTCCAGCCTGGGTGACAGAGTGAGACCCTGTCTCAAAAATGAAAATAAAATAAAAAATAAATGTCTGAAAGCCACTGATGTATTTTTTTGTTTACTTCTATTGATCTGTTTTCAAGTTTATTGACTCTTCTGTCATCTCTAATCCACTATTAAAGCCATACAGTAAATTTTATTTCAGATGTTATATTTTCCTTTTCTAAAATTTCTATTTTTACCTTTTTTTTTTTTTTAAAAAAATTACTTATTTGAGGCCAGGCAGTAATCTCAGCACTTTGGGAGGCTGAGGTGGGCAGATAACGAGGTCAGGAGTTCGAGGTGGAGTCTCGCTCTGTCGCTCAGGCTGGAGTGCAGTGGCACAATCTCGGCTCACTGCAACCTCTGCCTCCCGGTTCAAGCAGTTCTCCTGCCTCAACCTCCCAAGTAGCTACAGTCCCGCACCACCATGCCCTGCTTGGCAGCAGGGAGATAGCCATACGTAAGGTTCATTCCTGGCCTTGGTGAACTCACAGAGGTGAGGAAAGAATGGACAGATTTTGGTAAGTGTTAAAATAATAACCAGCTGGGTGGTGAACCAGTGTCCTGAACCTTGTGCTTAAGTCTCCTCACCTACCTGGGCTCCTTACCCTTACCCGTTAGAGGGCCAGATCCCATGTCCTTGAAGACCTGGTCTCTCTGGGTGGTCAGTATGCAGTAGTATGGCAGTGTATAATTTGATCACCCTCTATAGTCCCCGTGGTTTGGAGAAAAAATCTGATTTAATGCCACGTTCCCCCTTTCCTACAATTGGATGCCACAGATGGCACAGGTGGAGAGTCAGAGACTGAGAGAGTCAGACAGTTGGCGACTCATCTTCCTCAAATGTTAAATAGCTCTCTCTCCCTGCTGGTCCAGAGGTCAGGGCAGAAGCTAGGCAAGCATAGCCTCACTAACAGGGGCCCCTCTTGTAAGAGTTGTCCCTGGTTTTATCTCATTACAGCAATGTTGTGGAGAAGTGTGTTACTCACGCTTCACGTACGGAGCGCGCTGTGCTCATCGATGAGGTGTGCACCATGAACGACGGTCCCCACAGTGCCTTATACACCATGATGAAGGACCAGTATGCCAACTACGTGGTCCAGAAGATGATTGACGTGGCGGAGCCAGGCCAGCGGAAGATCGTCATGCATAAGGTAGGCTGGGCTGGGCAGCGTCTTAGAGAAAGTGTGCAAGGCCTTGGCTTCCTTTCTGAAACAAAAAAGGAGGGTGGGTGCCTTGCTGTTTTTGAAGAGTTTGTCACAGACCTCTGTCCCATGCTGTGTTCTGTTTTTCTTTTATGTGGAGTCACCATTGTCCTTACACATTTGCCAACCCTCCGTTATCAATAGCCACACTGGTATGAGAGTCTTAAGCTATGTTTTTTAGAGTATTTCCATCCCTGATCTCTAGAGAATCAGCTTATGAGTCCAACAAATCAACTTGCCTCATTTCCTTTTCTCACTCCTCCCTCCTGTTCTTTCATCCCACCAACATCTGTTGAACAAGGGCCTGCCCAGCATGGTGCATAGCCTGGTACATTGACCTGAAGCCCACTCTATGCCAGACTTCATCAGCACAGAGATGACTAACACCTGATCCCTGCCCACAGAGTGCATTCTGGTGGGGAAGAGCCATGGTGGTGAGCAGTGGTGAGGACATGAGAAGGACCCCTCACCCTTTCCAGAGTCCCTGAGGGCCGGCTTTGCAGGAGAAGGCAAGGCTAAAGAAGAGTTAGACAGGGAAGAAGGAACAGAAATGAGAATACTTAGGTGCTGTGAGTGGGGAACTGAAAGAGAAGTCACCTGAACAGACCCACAGCTTCTCGACAAGTCACGGCGTGGGTCCAGTGAGCACTGCAGACACCACAGGGCCCAGGAGGCAAAACAGACCCACAGGCAGGGTGTGCTACAGTTGTGTCTGTGCTAGGCAGTGCCTCCAGCCTCTGGTGCTTCTCATCTGAGCCTGCAGCTTTTGGGCTCTGAACTCACTGAGCCCTTCTCAATTGAGGGGTTGGTTGGCCATTGTCTGGCAATGATGACCCACTTGCCCTCACTGAGAACAAAGTTCAGTAATGAGAATCTTTGTTAATGGACTCAAGTTCTGAGCCAGACAAGACACCCGCCACCCCTGAGTCAAGCTAAACCAATCCAAACCACTGCACTGATGTTGGCAGTGGCAGTTGAAGGCTGGGGGAGTCCCAAGTTCTTAAAGTTGTAGGTTTTCAGGATGTTGGTGAAGGCAGAGGGAGTGTTGGAGGTAAGTAGAAGCTTAAGACATGTTCATTCATTCATTCATTCATTCATTCAGTGCTAAACACCTGTTGTACAGCAGGTCCTATTCTCGGCAGGGTTGTATTGGTAAACGGGATAGTGCTGTGCACAGATAGTTACTGGGACGCTGGAGAAGTACAGGGGAAAGGGTTGTCCAGGAATGGGCAGGGTGTCTTCTATAACGTGTGGGTACAGAGGAGGCTTTCTAACGGAGTGATACTTCATAGAGTGATGACCCTTTCCAGAAGAGGGAACATGGTGCGTGAAGACTTGGAAGCCAGAGACCAGACCGTGTTGTATCTGAAGAAGTAAAACAAGTTCAGTGGGGGAGGAGTGTGGTGACAAAATCACACTTGTTTTTCAAATAATTGTCCTGGCTGCCATGTGGCCTTTGTAGTTTAGAGGAGGGAGGCAGTGATGAGACCACATGGGAGGCTGTCAAGGCACCAAATGGTGATGGTTTGGGATTGAAGAGAAGTGGACAGAATAGGGCGCTAGAATTGGTAGGGTTTAGCAGTTGGTTGGCTGAGGGAGTTGATGGGGAGAGTCCCGAGAAGCCCTCTTAGTTTTTCAGCTCTTCCATTACTAAGTGGTATCCTTTTCAGCAAAAGGGACACAAGGAGAGAAGCAGGTAATTAACGTTTCACCTCTTGTTAAATCCAATAAAAAATGGAGTTCAGCATGTTGTGTGTGTGTGGCTTGTTAGGGGTTTTTTGTTTTGTTTTGTTTTGGGGAAGTACAAAGGTGAAGTGCCTGGACTTGTCAGCAGCCAGTTCCAGGGACGGAGGAATGGATTGGATTTCGGTTATTTTCTAAAAGGAAAGCTACCAAAAGCAAGGGGATCTTGAACCTCAAATTCTCATGACAGAAACATTAGTAACATAGTACTACAACTGAAAGGAAAGTGTAGCATTATTGCATATGCCGTTTTACAGGTGAGTTTAAGGGAGGTAAAACTGGAACCAAGGACTGTTTGCCCCCAGCCAGTTTCCCCTGTAGGCTCCGAAGTGGGAATGTGACACCCGATGCAGCTCTGTGTCCTGGGAAGCATGCACGGTGATTTCTAGACCAGATTAACCCTTCCTTGCTTTGAGGACACAGCTAAACAGACAAAAATTGGTGCTCTCATGGAACTCTCAACCTGGAGAGCCTCTGTCTACTGCGGTACATTTATCCAGTGTGTTTATGTATACAGGTGCAGGTTTGGATGGGGAATCTGATGAATAAACTGTGGTCCTTTACTGTTTATATGGAAAGATTGATAATTAAGCAAAAGATTGCAGACACAGCTGAGGTATGTAGAATGCTCCCTGAGCTCACAGAAAAAAGGGGCTTCCAGAGAAGAAGCACCTCTCAAGTTTTCTGCAATGTAGGACTTCTTGAAATGGATCAGCTCAGGGAAGGAAGAACAGAAAGGAATGCTTGGAGAAGTGACTCAGAGCATAGGTCGGAGAGCATGAGGGATGAGGCTGGTGTGGCGGGCGTGCCTTGAGAGCACAGTGGGGAGAAACCTGATTTGTGGAGGAGCCACACAGTTTGGGCTCAGCTATCTGTGCTGTCCTTTGTTAGCCATTCAGCCTTGGCTGAGTGACTTAACCACTCTGCCTTCATGTTTTCCGTCAGTAAGATGGGGATAATCACACCAGCTCATGATGTTCGTCATTTCTCTTCTTGTCATTGATTAGCTTTCTGTATCCACTGTGACCTGGAGAGACAGGGTCAAGTAGTGAGCTCAGGATTCTGGTGCCCAGAAATAACCCCCACTGCTCAGGAGAGTCTGGATGCCGTGCATGGGGCCAGAGGGGCCTGTGTGCATGCTTGCAGGGAAGCACTGCAGCTGGCGGGTGGTGGGCAGTGTGTTTTCCCAGCTAGGATGCACTTTCTCCATGTGCTGTCCTGGGAGTGGCCCATGGCCACCCAGCCTCCAGGGTCCTCAGGCCCTGTGGCACCACTCAGGGTAGGAGCTCCTCTCCTCATCTCATGGGTTGCCATAGTTCTAGAAGTCAGGGGACTGGGCTGAACCAGTGAAAGGTATTGCTGTGGGGTGTGCGTGCGTGTGTGTGTGTGTGTGTGTGAGATGCATGACATGCAAATGGATGTCCGGGAAGCCTGCCCCCAAGTCTCGTCTCAGGCCATGTAACAGACTGTCTTTCCTCCCCAGATCCGGCCCCACATTGCAACTCTTCGTAAGTACACCTATGGCAAGCACATTCTGGCCAAGCTGGAGAAGTACTACATGAAGAACGGCGTTGACTTAGGGCCCATCTGTGGCCCCCCTAATGGTATCATCTGAGGCAGTGTCACCCGCTGTTCCCTCATTCCCGCTGACCTCACTGGCCCACTGGCAAATCCAACCAGCAACCAGAAATGTTCTAGTGTAGAGTCTGAGACGGGCAAGTGGTTGCTCCAGGATTACTCCCTCCTCCAAAAAAGGAATCAAATCCACGAGTGGAAAAGCCTTTGTAAATTTAATTTTATTACACATAACATGTACTATTTTTTTTAATTGACTAATTGCCCTGCTGTTTTACTGGTGTATAGGATACTTGTACATAGGTAACCAATGTACATGGGAGGCCACATATTTTGTTCACTGTTGTATCTATATTTCACATGTGGAAACTTTCAGGGTGGTTGGTTTAACAAAAAAAAAAGCTTTTAAAAAAAAAAGAAAAAAAAGAAAAGGTTTTTAGCTCATTTGCCTGAACCGGCAAGTTTTGCAAATAGCTCTTCCCCACCTCCTCATTTTAGTAAAAAACAAACAAAAACAAAAAAACCTGAGAAGTTTGAATTGTAGTTAAATGACCCCAAACTGGCATTTAACACTGTTTATAAAAAATATATATACATATATATATATATATATATATATATAATGAAAAAGGTTTCAGAGTTGCTAAAGCTTCAGTTTGTGACATTAAGTTTATGAAATTCTAAAAAATGCCTTTTTTGGAGACTATATTATGCTGAAGAAGGCTGTTCGTGAGGAGGAGATGCGAGCACCCAGAACGTCTTTTGAGGCTGGGCGGGTGTGATTGTTTACTGCCTACTGGATTTTTTTCTATTAACATTGAAAGGTAAAATCTGATTATTTAGCATGAGAAAAAAAAAATCCAACTCTGCTTTTGGTCTTGCTTCTATAAATATATAGTGTATACTTGGTGTAGACTTTGCATATATACAAATTTGTAGTATTTTCTTGTTTTGATGTCTAATCTGTATCTATAATGTACCCTAGTAGTCGAACATACTTTTGATTGTACAATTGTACATTTGTATACCTGTAATGTAAATGTGGAGAAGTTTGAATCAACATAAACACGTTTTTTGGTAAGAAAAGAGAATTAGCCAGCCCTGTGCATTCAGTGTATATTCTCACCTTTTATGGTCGTAGCATATAGTGTTGTATATTGTAAATTGTAATTTCAACCAGAAGTAAATTTTTTTCTTTTGAAGAAATAAATGTTCTTTATACAGCCTAGTTAATGTTTAAAAAGAAAAAAGTAGCTTGGTTTTATTTGTCATCTAGTCTCAAGTATAGCGAGATTCTTTCTAAATGTTATTCAAGATTGAGTTCTCACTAGTGTTTTTTTAATCCTAAAAAAGTAATGTTTTGATTTTGTGACAGTCAAAAGGACGTGCAAAAGTCTAGCCCTGCCCGAGCTTTCCTTACAATCAGAGCCCCTCTCACCTTGTAAAGTGTGAATCGCCCTTCCCTTTTGTACAGAAGATGAACTGTATTTTGCATTTTGTCTACTTGTAAGTGAATGTAACATACTGTCAATTTTCCTTGTTTGAATATAGAATTGTAACACTACACGGTGTACATTTCCAGAGCCTTGTGTATATTTCCAATGAACTTTTTTGCAAGCACACTTGTAACCATATGTGTATAATTAACAAACCTGTGTATGCTTATGCCTGGGCAACTATTTTTTGTAACTCTTGTGTAGATTGTCTCTAAACAATGTGTGATCTTTATTTTGAAAAATACAGAACTTTGGAATCTGGGTTTGTGCTTTATTTTAAACTTTCTCCCCCGCCCCACCCCCATTGTAGTTCCCCAGGACAGCCCTTTCCTGCTCATGCTTCTTACTGCTTGTTTTGTTGTTTTGTGAGGGTGCGGGGAGGGGTGTCAAACTGATGGCTCTTTGAGCCCAATTTAAACCAAAGATGTTTGGTTCAGCCTGCCCAGTCCATTCAGAATCAAGATACTGCACATACAAATCCAGATTTCCAACTCACTCTGCACATCAGAATATTCTCCTTGGGCCCCTCAGATGAGCTGTCTGGGTTATAGCACCGTCTGTCTGGGCCTCTCCTCCTCGTTTCCTCTGTTTGGGCTGCTCCAGTTGCACCCTGCCAACCTGTGCCCACTACTGAGGCCTGCCAAGCGGTCCAATGTCCAAGCATGCTCATGTCTTTAGACTGGGGAGCCTCTTCTAGCTTGTAACACAGGAGGCTGGAGCTTACCATTGTGCCTGTGGCCCAGGCCCAGGCCTGAGGATGCCATCTGCCCTTCTTCACAGACTTTGCTCCAGGGGCAGGTTTGGTAAGTGTTGGCAGTTACAGGCTGGGTCCAGCCAGAGAGGCCAGGTGGGAGCCCACACCAGCTGGTGTCTGGAAGTGGAGCCTCAGGATGGTTGAAGAAACTTCACATGGGCCCCTCGAGGGGAAGGGCTAATCACTAACAGGCCCTGGGAATAGGGGGAGAAGAAAAGAAAGCTGAGGGGATGCAGGTTTCCAGTCCAGCACGTGATTTTGCCTCAGCAGCTGTCGTTGGGGCCCTTTCCCAGCATTCCCCACTGCAGTAGCAATCATGGCGCTTGCAGAGGTGGCATGCTGCAGGCATTGGGAACTGCAGTCCATGCTGCTCTGATACCATGATTCCAGTCAGATTGACCTGGGGTCACATGTGGGTCTCGCCACTCCGTGTGCACTTGGGCAAGTTAGTTCACCTCATCTTTCACCAAATTCCTTGCTGGAAGTGGACCAAAGGTAACAGATCTATGTAAAGTGGCTCTCTTGTCGTGTCATGGGAAATTGTGGCAATTAAATTCAGTGTCCAGCATACTGGTGTAATAAATGATACCAGTTTTCCTGCCCAGTTTTTGATGAACAAAACTATCTTTGTTCATTAGTTTACATAATAATGTCATTTGTTGTGAACCGACTCTGCGTCAAGTCACCCATGAGATGGTTTTTACATATTCTCAACAACTGTTCTGGGAACCAACAGCCCTGCGAAGAATGCAGCTATCCCTATCTCACAGATGTGTGGAAACAGGTCCTAGGATCTGATGCAAGTCTTTTGATAGACCAACTCTGATCAATAAAGCTTTCCCCTTAGTTCATCATGTGAGGCATGGAGGCAGACCCCTCCATTTGCAGGATTGAGTTTCATGGAGCGGCCTGGGCTCTGGGCCACCCCCTCTTCTGACCACCATTACTCTGCTACCAAGTCCGTCCCAAGGATTCTATGGCCCGGGCTGTCATCACACCCTGGGTACCGGCATTCTTGGTCTCTTCCAGAGTCCCTCCAACGTGAATTCCTCAGTTTGTGTAATAACCCTTACCCTCTCACAGTGCTTTACAGTTTACAGAGTACTTTGTATTTGAGATACCACTGGTCCTTGTAGAAAGCTTTAGGGAGTCAGGGAGGGGAGATGTTTCAGCCCTTTATACAGATGAGGAGTTTGAGACCTAAGCCCCGCAGTCAGTAACCAAGTGAGGATTTTATCTGAGGGTTCCTGACTCCCAGCCCAGTGCTCTGTCCATGTCATCCTGCCCTTGCCACCCGCCATTATTCCCATGAATGGCTGTCTTCTCTTTTTGAGGCTCAGAGGGATTGCAGAAGGGTGAGGCCCTGGGGAGTGAGGCATCCTTTTGAGGGAGCAAATCTGTAACTTTATGTAGTTACCATCTGTAGCCACACGAGGGTGCTGTCACCTAAAGCAAGTATTATGGAGGCCTAAGGGTTCAAGGTCTGGGTTGGGATGGCTTTCCCCTGGATTGAAGGGCTCAGGAGTGTAGTTAGGAATCCCTCCCAGAGACCAGAGGTCTGGCATCTGCCCTGAAACTAAGCTTTCTCCCTTCTTCACTCCCTCTCCTCCTGCTTCCTCCAGCATCTGCAGTGCATAGCACTAGGCCCTAACACACACAGGGTGTCAGGGTATGGTGGGTGTGGGGTGAAAGGGTATGGTCACTGACCTGGCTCACGGACCTCAGCTTTGCCTTTGACTATGTAATCTCTGGCAAATCACTGACTTCTCTGGACCGTGGTTTCTCCAGCCATCACCTGGAGTGGTAGACCAGGCCTGTCACTCTCACAGGGCTAGTGTGAGATCACACACGAAGACAGGGTAGCAGCCCCCTGCCTCTGTTAATGCAACCCTGGTGCCTCTTTCTGGGGCCACAGCCTGGCTTTTGCACCAATCTTTCAAACAACTCACACCTCCGAGTCTATTTTAATGACTGAGCTTCAAATCCCAGCTCCGCCTGGCCCCATGTGACCTTTGTAAGTCATCTGCCTTCATCTCTTTCCTCACCTGTAAAATGGGGTTAATAATAGCTTTATTTCACAGGGTATATTGGAAGCCCTTGGCACACACACGGCTGGGCACACAATAAGCCATAAATAGGAGTTATTATTACCTCCAATTTTTCCCTGCTATGTTGGGGCCCTTGCAATTTTCACTAGGGTGAAACTGGGTGTTTGACAGGAGCTGGACTAGGTCCAGTCTAGTATACTGACTTCCAGACTGGAATCCAGATTGGGATCTGGAGGTTGAAGTGGGTGTTTGACAGGAAATGAACAGGGTCCAGTTGGAGGCCTCAAGTAAGCACATATTTAGAAGGACAGGGCATTGTGGGTTCATCAGAACCTGGGGAGTCTGAAACTTCTCTGTCTGGAGCTCCAGCTAATTTTATGTTTAGAAACTGAAGATTCAGAACCTGTGCCATTCTAGTGAAATGGATGCGCCTCAGGAATATAACTTACAATTATAGTGGCCACAATATGGAAGTTTTACTCTAGATGAAATTATTCATCTATGGGTACATTAAAAAAAGATGATCCTGAGTACTTAAGAAACAATGAGATGCATTTTTTGATGGTACACAGAAGCTTCCCAAAGACAGAATGACTTTAAAAAGAAAAGCCTCTCTAAAGAGATCTTTACAGCACACTCATAAAAATTATTTTGAGGCTGGCGTGGTGGCTCATGCCTGTAATCCCAGCACTTTCAAAAGCCGAAGCGGGCGGATCACCTGAGGTCAGGCGTTCAAATCCAGCCTGGCCAACATGGTGAAACCTCATCTCTACTAAAAAAAATACAAAAATTAGCTGGGCGTGGTGGTAGGCGCCTGTAATCCCAGCTACTCAGGAGGCTGAGGCACAAGAATTGCTTGAACCCGGGAGGTGGAGGCTGCAGTGAGCCGAGATCGCACCACTGCACTCCAGCCTGGGTGACAGAGCAAGACTCCGTCTCAAAAAAAGAAAAAAAAATTATTTTGAATCTGCAAGGCTGTTTGATCTCTTGTCTTTTTCCATCTGAATACTTGAATATTCTGGACACTCTCTTCCTTTAAGATATCTTCAAATGAGCCAGGAGTATCTGCAACAACTAAATGCAAATCTTGGTCTTGCACACAACTTGGCTATTATAAAAGCAACCGCCTGAGACTAATTGGAAAAAAATTGGATTTCTCCCCTGTCACTTACCTAAAACTCAATCCACAGTCTCAACAAGATTGACTCCCAATACTAAGTAAATATGCTCCAAGACTCCTTTTTGGTGAAAACCTAACAGGCTTTCTGCCTTAGAAATGTTTAAATCTTTAAAATGCAAACTTCAAAGAATGACTCATCAGAATAAAAAAAAAAAAAAACAAAGAAGTTTTTAGAAAAGTGGCAAATGAAAGAATCCTGAATGTCTTTTCCAAAAACATTAATGAAAGCCTTTGGCCATCTGAACAGGTAACTTTAATGTCAAGAACACAATTTGGATCCAGTTAGGGAGTTTTATATTATTGTGACCGACGCGTGGCTCAAATTTCAGAACAGAAGCCGTGAATCTCTGTTTGTGTCTGTCTGTATGTTTATGTATGTCTATGTTATTCGTTTTGTAATTAATTAATTAATTAATTAATTAATTTTTTGAGACTGAGTCTCTCTCTGCTGCCCAGGCTGGAGTGCAGTGGCACGATCTCAGCTCACTGCAACCTCCACCTGCCTCCTGGGTTCAAGCGATTCTCCTGCTTCAGCCTCCTGAGTAGCTGGGATTACAGGTAATGTGCCACCATGCCCGGCTAATTTTTGTATTTTTAGTAGAAACAGGGTTTCTATGTTGGCCAGGCTGGTCTCAAACTCCTGACCTCAAATGACCCACCTGCCTCAGCCTCCCAAATTTCTGGGATTACAGGCATGAGCCAATGCACCTGGCCTATGTATGTCTATGTTATTTAAATGTAATACTGTTCTATCTCCAGATGGTATTATTAGAAATAATACATATACATATATATGTATATATGTGTATGTATATATGTGTGTATATATATACACATATATATGTATATATGTGTGTGTATATGTATATACATATATATGTATATATGTGTGTGTATATGTATATACATATATATGTATATGTGTGTGTGTGTGTGTGTGTATATATATACACACACATATAAGAGTCTTACTCTGTCACCCAGGCTGAATGCAGTGGTACAAATCTTGGCTTACTGCAACCTCCACCTTCCAGGCTCAAGCAATTCTCGTGCCTCAGCCTCCTGAGTAGCTGGGATTACAGACATGTGCCACCACGCCTGGATAATTTTTTTATTCCTAGTAGAGACAGGGTTTCTCTGTGTTTTTTGTTTGTTTTGTTTTGTTTTTTGTTTGTTTGTTTTTTGTTTTTGAGGTGGAGTACCTCTCTGTCGCCCAGTGCTGGAGTGCAGTGATGAGATCTCAACTCACTGCAGCCTTCTGCCTCCTGGGTTCCAGCAATTCTCCTAACTCAGCCTCCCCAAGTGCTGGGATTACAGGCATGCACCACCACACCTGGCTAATTTTTGTATTTTTAGTAGAGACGGGGTTTCACCAGGTTGGACAGGCTGGTCTCAAACTCCTGACCTCAGGTGATCTGACAACTTCAACCTCCCAAAGTGCTAGGATTACAGGTGTGAGCCACCACACCTGGCCAGAAATAATTTATAATTATCTTTTTCCCTACTAAAAGAAAATATTAAAAGAGCTCTTAATACTTAATTGACCTACAGAAAAATAAGTGCTCACATAAATTATTTTCTCAGAAAAGAAAGCAACTAATTCAAATGCTTTTTAAGTTTTACATGACTTGAATAATCTTTAATAAGAATATTAAGCTAGGTATGGTGGTTCACACCTGTAATCCCAGCACTTTGGGAGGCTGAGGTGGGAGGATCACTTGAGCCCAGGAGTTCAAGGCCAGCCTGGGCAACATAGGGAAACTTTGTCTGTACAAAAATACAAAAATTAGCTAGGCATGGTGGTGCAAGCCTGTAGTTCTAGCACTTGGGAGGCTGAGGTGGGAGGATGGCTGGAGCCCGGGAGGTCGAGACTGCAGTGAGCTGTAAACCCACCTACTGCACTCAAGGCTGGGCAACAGAGGGAGATCCTGTCTCAAAAAAAAAAAAAAAAAAAAAAAAAAAAAGAATGTTGGTGATTTAGTAAAAATTGATATTCTTAATGGATATTCATATTCTACTTAGCTTTACTAGTTAAACTCATATTATCTCTGTTACAAAATTTGTTAACAAGATAAGTAACCTGAGGTGACAAGTAGGTTTTTAAATGTTACAAGATGTCTGCTTGAAAAGTTTCCAAAATCTTTGTGAAAACTTGAAACTTTAAAATTATATTAAGTAGGCCAGGCGCGGTGCGCTGTAATCCCAGAATTTTGGGAGGCTGAGGTGGGCGGATCACCTGAGGTCAGTAGTTCGAGACCAGCCTGGCCAACATGGTGAAACCCCATCTCTACCAAAAAATACAAAAATTAGCCGGGCGTGGTGGCAGGCACCTGTAATCCCAGCTACTCGGGAGGCTGAGGCAGGAGAATCGCTTGAACCCGGGAGGTGGAGGTTGCAGTGAGTTGAGATCTCGCCACTGCACTCCAGCCTGGATGAGAGAGTAAGACTGTGTCTCAAATAAATAAATAAATAAATAAATAAAATTATATTAAGTTAAATTAAATGATAGATATTTATTAAACACCTACATTATATCCAAATAAAATAGACTACTAAAACATTAATTCCTGAACATAAATTTAAGCTTATGTATTTTTGGCTTCTTATTAAAGACTAGAGAGAGTTGGGTTCACTGGTAGGCACAGCACATGCTCCAAGAAAACACATGCTGTTGCCGGGCACGGTGGCTCACGCCTGTAATCCCAGCACTTTGGGAGGCTGAGGCAGGGGGATCACCTGAGGTTGGGAGTTCAAGACCAGCCTGACTAACATGGTGGAACCCCATCTCTACTAAAAATACAAAATTAGCCAGGGTGGTGGTGCATGCCTGTAATCCCAGCTACTGGGGAAGCTGAGGCAGGAGAATCACTTGAACCTGGGAGGCGGAGGTTGCGATGAGCCGAGATCGCACCATTGCACTACTCCAGCCTGGGCAACAAGAGCGAAACTACGTCTCAAAAAAAAAAAAAAAAGAAAAGAAAAAGAAAACATATGCTATTTAAAAACTGGCCAGGTGCGGTGGCTCACGCCTGTAATCCCAGTACTTTGGGAGGCTGAGGTGGGCAGATCATCTGAAGCCAGGAGTTTGAGACCAGCCTGGCTAACATAGGGAAACCCCGTCTCTACTAAAAATACAAAAATTAGCCAGGTGTGTACCCCGTGCCTATAGTCCCAGCTACTCGAGACGCTGAGGCTGAAGAATCGCTTGAACCTGGGAGGTGGAGGTTGCAGTGAGCTGAGATGGTGCCACTGCACTCCAACCTGGGCGACAGAGAGAGACTCTGTTGAAAAACACAAAAACAAAAACAAAAAACTATGAAATCATGTATTTCCTAATTTTCATGAAAAATTAATGGCTGAGTGCAGGGGCTTGTGTCTGTAATCCCAGCAATTTAAGAGGCTAAGGCAGGAGGATCACTTGAAGCCAGGAGTTCAAGGCCAATTTGGGCAAGAAAGCAAGTCCCCATCTCTACAAAAAAATTTTTTTTTTAAATTAGCCCAGTGCAGGTCGGGCCCGGTGTCTCATGCCTGTAATCCCAGCACTTTGGGAGACCAAGGTGGACAGATCATGAGCTCAGGTGATCAAGGTTATCCTGGCTACAGTGAAACCCCGTCTCTACTAAAAATACAAAAAATTAGCTGGGCGTGGTGGCGGGCGCCTGTAGTCCCAGCTACTCGAGAGGATGAGGCAGGAGAATGGCGTGAACCTGGGAGGCGGAGCTTGCAGTGAGCTGAGATGGCACCACTGCACTCCAGCCTGGGTGACAGAGCAAGACTCCGTCTCAAAAAAAAGAGAAAATAATAATAATAATAAAAATAAATAAAATAAATAACAAATTAGCCCAGTGCCGTGGTGTGTGCCTGTAGTCTCAGCTCCTCAGGAGGCTGAAGTGGGAGGACTGCTTGAGCCCAGGAGTTTGAGACCAGCCTGGGCAACATAGGGAAAATTTATCTCTACAAAAAAAAAATTTTTTTTCATCAGCTGGATGTGGTGGTACATTCTTGTGGTCCCAGCTACTCAGGAGGCTGAAGGAGGAGGATTGCTTGAGCCTGGGAGGTCAAGGCTGTGGTGAGCTGTGGTTGTCCTACTGCACACTCCAACCTGGGTGACCAAGTGAGACCTAGTCTCCAAAAAAAGAAGGTAAAATTAAGATTACTAAGGTCTAAGAATTTTAATTAACATATGCAATTCAAATTACTAGAAATAATAAGGTAAAAGAAAAACAGCTGTATATGAAAGTGTACAAATAAAGTAGGTGTATTTAATAGGAAAAGTATACAAGGTATATATTTTCATTAAAGACAAAAAGAATAATTTTGTCCTAAAGCAAGATGACTGATTGTTCCAGAATAAAAAAGGAGAAAAAGACTGAGACAAAAATTGAACGGATACAGAAAATTGTGGAAGGTGTGTGAAAGAGAAACTTTTTGTGTGGTCAAACTACTAAGGTGAGATAGGTTTTATATATAACAGCTCAATAATGTGCTGAGGTCATTAGAATTCTGTTTTCTCTCTGTTAAAAGGACAACATGTTCTTGGAGTGTTGATTTGCTCTTGATTATGAATGTTTTTTTCTTTACCTTTTAAATAATTGCCCAAGAAAACAAAGATTGTGTTGTATTGAGATAATTTTTTTTTTTTTTTTTTGAGACAGAGTCTTGCTCTGTCACTCAGGCTTGGCTCACTGCAACCTCTGCATCCTGGGTTCAAGTGATTCTCCTGCCTAAGCCTCCCAAGTAGCTGGAATTACAGGCATGCACACACCACACACAGAGATGGGGTTTCACCATGTTGGCCAGGCTAGTCTCAAACTCCTGGCCTCAAGTGATCTGCCCACCTTGGCCTCCCAAAGTGCTGGGATTACAGGCATGAGCCACTGCACCCAGCCTGATGTTGTTGTTTTTATTGTCTTCCCTGCAGTCCAAATTGTGTTGTTTTTTAGTAGGTCTTTGATTATTTGAGAAAAATTAGTCTTCGGTATTTAAAAAAAAGCCAAGCTTTAACTATGTAACTTTCTCTATTTGCCTTTAAAATCTTTTATTACTTTGGTATTGTTTCACAGTGACTTATGATCCTTTTTAATCAAGTGTTTTAAACATTTTGACATTTTTGACAGCTTCTCAAAATTAATTCTAAATTAAGTGTTTTCCACCTCACATTAACTTTGGGAGTTTCCAGAAGTGTCCCTGGAATATTTCAAAATAATTTATTTTCTCTCCTTGTAAATGAGAAGTGTTAAACTAATTAGGCTTATTTGATATGTTAATTGCATGGAAGATGTTGTCAAATAATAAGTGATACTAATTCTTCTTTAAGTTATGTGTGTTATTGATATGAGTATCCCAGGAAATGTATAGAAATCCTAGAAATCTGATATATCCTGGTATATTGTTATCAGTCATAAATCTAATTATTATCTTAAGATGCTATATGCCACAAAACAACCAAATTTCCTTCCTGAAAGCATTTGAATGCCACTATGATACAAAAGCACAAGAGATTCATTAGAAAAGGCTGACAATACAGCTTTCTGATAAGATCATACTATGGAACTGTGTAAAAATTTCCAAAACTGTAATGGGAAACTGATGGGTTCATAAAACTGCTAATCCAATATCAAGGAAAACAAAAATTAATTATATGAGACTAAATTACTGATGAAAATAATTTTAATTTTTTATGAGTTATTCTTTGAAGCATTGCTGGTTCTAAGAAATGTTTTATTTTCTAAATTTAAGGAGACTTTTTTCTCTTCCCTTAACTGTCTACAATTAATAGCAATTTGATAAAATATATCTTTGTAGGCCGGGTGCGGTGGCTCACACCTGTAATCCCAGCGCTTTGGGGGCCAAGGTGGGTGGATCATGACATCAGGAAATCGAGACCATCCTAGCTAACACAGTGAAACCCCGTCTCTACTAAAAATACAAAAAAAAAAAAAAAAAAAAAATTAGCTGTGTGTGGTGGCGGGTGCCTGTAGTCCCAGCTATTCGGGAGGCTGAGGCAGGAGAATGGCCTGAACCCGGGAGGCGGAGCTTACAGTGAGCTGAGATCGTGCCACTGCACTCCAGCCTGGGCAACAGTGAGATTCCGTGTCAAAAAAAAAAAAAATATATATATATATATATATATATATATATATATCTTTGTAAACAAAAATGAAACATTTATCTTTCTCTCCCTACCTGATTACTCCAGAATTTGGAAACTCTTATTAAATATTTTTATTTGCAATATGAGCATTAGCATAGGTTCAATAAAAATTGGTTCTCATAACAGAACATAATTGGGCAAGTTCCTAGTTTGGCTTCTTCAAGAAGTTTTAAAATACCTGTTCTGAGATTTCTCATTATCAGACAGTTTTTGAAAACTAAGGTTGATTGATACAAAGTCACCAAAGCCCCTTGGATATGAACAGAGCTCTGATTAAAGTATCATATTTAAAAATATACATGAAATTATTATGTTACATTTCTGTAAACAATCAGGTCAAATTTAATGGAATTAGACTTATTTTGAAAAAAAGAACTATGATTATTTTTGGTAAAAACAGGAGTGACGATAAAAAAAGATTGTTATTTCAGTTAAACACTATAGTGCACCCATTATCAAATTCTAGTTCTGTTCATTTTCTTTGAGGTTTTGTTATCTATCTGTAAACTGAATTAAATTCTGAAACTTTCCAGTTTCACTAAAAACTAAAACTGTTCCTTTCCTAAGCCCTATAAGCTGAAACTCAATGACTTTAATTTTTAGAAATATCAGTACAACAGATCATGTACGGACAACTTTCATGCCTGCTACTATATGGGTCATGTGGAGAGTTTACTGGCATACTGCCTGATGCCATAGCCAGAGGCATTCAACGCCATCTTCATTCCGTCATCTAAAGATGCTTCCCACTCACATCTAGACATCTCAGCTAGCTGCCCTTCAGACTCAAAAACTAACATCATAATTTGCTCCAGATGTTAACCTTTGTTTTTCTTTTGTTTTCCTAGAACAAAACCTTGAATTCCCTTCAAGGGATACAATCTGAAATGAACAATTTGCCTCAATAGTACTCCAACATAGTTCTTGATACCTTCACAGCTTAATAAGGAGGAGCTTGTGCTTTTATTGATTAAGAAATATTTCGGCCAGGGCGGGGACGGTGGCTCACGCCTGTAATCCCAGTACTTTGGGAGACTGAGGCGGGCAGATCACCTGAGGTCAGGAGTTTGAGACCAGCCTGGCCAACACGGTGAAACCCCGTCTCTACTAAAATATCACAAAAATTAGCCGGGCGTGGTGGTGCACGTCTGTAATCCCAGCTACTTGGGAGACCGAGGCAGGAGAATCACTTGAACCTGGGAGGTGGAGGTTGCAGCGAGCCGAGATCACGCCACTGCACTCCAGCCTGGGCAACAGAGTGAGACTCTGTCTCAAAAAAAAAAAAATTGCTTTTATGTTAATAAGAAATTGTTGCCCCAAATTTAAAGCTCTTTTTCTTGAGACAGGATCTTACCCTGTCACCCTGGCTGGAATGCATGCAGTGGTGCTATCATGGCACACTGCAGCCAGGACCTCCTGAGCTCAAGCCATCCTCCTGCCTCAGCCTCCTGAGTAGCTGAGACCACAGGTGTGAGCCACCACACCTGGCTAATAAAGGCTCTTAAGAAACGAATACAAGTCTTAGCAGATAGGTGCTACCTCCTTCATTGATATGTTTTAGCTGGTGAAATCTTGGCTCCTGGGAATCTTTGTTCCAGGGCATTTTTCAGTCCTTGGCTATTATTTTCCTTATAGTTATTATACTCACCCCCTTTGTGCATTGTATCCTCTCAAGGGTTTTAAATGACACCGTTTCACCCCATAACCCCAGCACTTTGGGAGACTAAGGCAGGAGGATTGCTTGAAGCCAGGAGTTCTCAACCAGCCTGGGCAACAAAGTAAGACCTTGTCTCTAAAAAACTTTTTATTTTAATTAGCCCAGTGCAGTGGCGTGTGCCTGTAGTCCCAGCTACTCAGGAGGCTGAGGTGGGAGGATCATTGAGCCCAGGAATTCGAGGCTGCAGTGAACTATGATGGTGCCACTGCACTCCAGCCTGGGTGACTAAGCGAGACCCTGTCTCTAAAAAATAAGTATATAAATAAATGCTTTCCCACAGCCACTTGCATATCGAATAATTGCCAGCAGGATTTAACAACCTGGAGAACTCAGCAAGCCCACCACTTGGGCCTGTAGTGGTTATGCAATTTTGGATACCAATGACCACAAGACCACACGTCCTAACGCAGCTGTTGATGATAGCATCTACATGGCTGTGTTCCAGTGACTGGGCTAATAGTGGTAACTGAGAATAATGCCACACTCTGGTCACACTCTCAGCTTGCCTTTGAAACTGCCCCTGTAAACTTTATAAAATTAATCAGCTAAGAAGAGAGGGGGAAAAATGAAAATAAACTGAGCTTGTAGCACGTTCAGCCTTTATTTTGAGGTCAGCTCACTCTCTGACCTGCCTCCTCACAGCTGCTTTTTGCAGCCTGTTGATCTAGAATCACGAGACCCTGTTACAGGATGATAGTTCCCCTTAGCTGCTCTACAGATAACAACTTGAGCATTAGGAAGCCTTAAGTTCTCTCTTTGAGCTGTTCCTTCAGGTCCTGCATACTGAGGAAAACTGCTGACTCAGCTGGTTTGAAGGGCCTGACTGGTTTGAAGAACTGACTCACCAAAAAATAGTTTCCATGTCCTGATGATTTCATCCCCCTTACTCAAAACCATCAATGACCCAAATTTTCTAGCCCCTCACCCTCAACAATCCCCTTAGAAATCCCAGCCCAGAACTCCTTGGAGGGATGGATTTGAGGATCGCCTCGCTTGGTGCCCTGCGATCAGTAAATTCTTTCTGCTTCTGCAAACCCTGCTGTCTCCATGTAATGGGGTCTGTTACTGTGCAGTGGGCACAGGAACCATAGTCCTGTAATACTTTATTTATTTTTCAAGATGGAGTCTCCTGAGGCTGGGCATGTTGGCTCACACCTGTAATCTCAGCACTTTGGGAGGCCGAGGCCTTTGGGATCATGAAGTCAGGAGTTCGAGACCAGCCTGGCCAAGATGGTGAAACCTCATCTTTTCTAAAAATACAAAAATTAGCCTGGCGCAGTAGTGGGTGCCTGTAATCCCAGCTACTTGGGAGGCTGAGGCAGGAGAATTGCTTGAACCTGGGAGGCGGAGGTTGTGGTGAGCCGAGATCACACCACTGTACTCTAGCCTGGGTGACAGAGTGAGACTCTGTCTCAAAAAAAAAAAAAAGAAGATGGAGTCTCCTCTGTTGCCCAGGCTGGAGTGCAATGGTGTGATCTCAGCTCACTGTAACCCCTGCCTCCCACGTTAAAGCGATTCTCCTCCCTCAGATTCCTGAGTAGATGAGATTACAGGCACGCGCTGCCACACCCGGCTAATTTTTGTATTTTTAGTAGAGACAAGGTTTCATCATGTTGACCAGGCTGGTCTTGAACTCCTGACATCAGGTGATCCACCTGCCTCAGCCTCCTGAAGTGCTGGGATTACAGGCGTGAGCCACTGTGCCCGACCCTATAACACTTTAACTTGTTAAATTAAAATGGAGACCAGGTCTGAAGAATCCCAGAGCAGACAAAACCAGTTAGGCCTCATACATGACCTCAACCTTGCTTGATTTGCAAACATAAGCAAAACTTGAGCTATTTCTTGTAAATGCCTCTATTAAAGAAAAACAGAACTTCAGCTCAACCACTCAGAAGTAGTCCACTAATTTTTATATAACTGGGGACTTTCTAATGGCATAGACCAAATAAACAACTATATAATTGCAACCAATCAAATAATTTATTTTACTTCTGTGTTTATCCCTTAAATACTTGTCTCTGACGATTTGTCACTGAAACATTAAACCTCTTCTGGTTTGTTGTTTCCCAGTTCATGAATTGCTTTTCACTCAAAGAAGCACTTTAAACTTATCTGTGGGATCTAACAATCAAGACAATTAAACTCAGGAAGATAGAGAACAGAAGGATGGTTACCAGATGCTGGGAAGGCTAGTGAGGGGGTAGAGGAGAGGAGGTGGGGATGACAGTTAATGGGTGCAACAAAAAAGAAAGGATGATAAGATCTAGTATTTGATAGTACAAAAGGGTGACTGTAGTCAATAATAATCTTTTTTTTTTTGGAGACACAGTCTCACTCTGTCACCCAGGCTGGAGAGCAGTGGCCCGATCTCGGCTCACTACAACCTCTGCCTCCTGGGTTCAAGCAATTCTCTGCCTCAGCCTCCCGAGTAGCTGGGATTACAGGCACCTGCCACCATGCCTGGCTAATTTTTGTATTTTTAGTAAAGACGGGGTTTTACCATTTTGGCCAGGCTGGTCTTGAACTCCTGACCTTGTGATCCACCCACCTCAGCCTCCCAAAGTGCTAGGATTACAGGCATGAGCCACCACACCCGGATCTTTTTTTTTTTTTTTTTTTTGAGATGGAGTCTCACTCTGTTGCCCAGGCTAGAGTACAGTGGCACAATCTTGGCTCACTGCAACCTCTGCCTCCCAGGTTCAAGCTATTCTCCTGCCTCAGCCCCCCGCATAGCTGGGACTACAGGGATACACAACTACCTCCGGCTACTTTTTGTATTTTTAGTAGAGACGGAGTTTCACCGTGTTGGACAGGCTGGTCTTGAACTCCTAGGCTCAAGTGATCCGCCCACCTCGGCCTCCCAAAGTGCTGGGATTACAGACGTGAGGCACTGTACCTGGCCTAGTCAACAATAATTTAATCGGCCGGGCGCGGTGGCTCACGCCTGTAATCCCAGCACTTTGGGAGGCCAAGATGGGTGGATCACCAGGTCAGGAGATTGAGACCAGCCTGGCTAACACGGTGAAACTCCATCTCTACTAAAAATACAAAGAAAAAAAAATTAGCCAGGTGTGGTGGTGGGCACCTGTAGTCCCAGCTACTCAGGAGGGTGAGGCAGGAGAATGGTGTGAACCCGGGAGGTGGAGCTTGCAGTGAGTAGAGATCACGCCACTGCACTCCAGCCTGGGCAACAGAGCAAGACTCCGTTTCAAAATAAATAAATAAATAAATAAATAAATAAATAAATAAATAAAAATTAAAATTAACATAATAATAATTTAATCATACTTTTAAAAGTAACTTAAAGTGTGTAATTGGATTACACTTCCTGGTGCTCCCAGATACCAGCATGGGAACATGTCCTTGGGCAGGGCTGGACCAACAACTCCAGGGGCCGAAGCCAACCTGTTCCAGGGTCCTGGCAGCCACCTGCCCCCTCCCGGTGGAATCTCAGAATCTCTCAGTTCCCGTGGGGGATGGGTGGGGTATCCTCGCCCTCCCACCTCAGGCCTGGGGTGAACCAGAAAAAGAATGACTTAAAAATAGTGGCCTAGGGGCTGGGCGTGGTGGCTCACGCCTGTAATCCCAGCACGTTGGGAGGCCGAGGTGGGTGGATCACGAGGTCAGGAGATCGTGTGTTCATCCTGGCTAACACACGGTGAAACCCCGTCTCTACTAAAAATACAAAAAAATTAGCCAGGCGTGGCGGTGGGCACCTGTAGTCCCAGCTACTCAGGGGGCTGAGGTAGGAGAATGGCGTGAACCCAGGAGGCGGAGCTTGCAGTGCGCCGAGATCGCGCCACTGCACTCCAGCCTGGGCGACAGAACGAGACTCTGTCTCAAAAAAACAAAACAAAACAAAAATAGCGGCCCAGGGTTGGGCGCGGTGGCCCACTATAGTTCCAGCTACTCCAGAGGCTGAGGCAGGAGGATCTCTTGATCCCAGGAGATAGAGTCTGCAGTGAGCTGTGATTGTGCCACTGCACTTCAGCCTGGACAACAGAGTGAGACCCTGTCTCTAAAAACAACAACAACAAAAACACAGTGGTCTGTTGCATGTGACTGTGGGCCTTGCCCTGTGCTGGGTGCTGTTCTGCGTTGCTTTGCTTACCTCCCTCCAGCCTTGTGAGCCATTACTGACCCTAACTTGCATGGGAGAAAACTGGCCCTGGCCACTGGCCTGGGAGTGGCAGACCCAGAATTTGGGCCCCGAGTGCCCCAGGCCTCTCTTTGGAGCCAGTGCTGCCAGGGCAGCTGCTCTTCCCCTCCGCCATGGTCAGCGGCAGGACTGCCCGCAGAGAATTCAGGGTGGCTACCCGCATCTGATCCCTTTACAGACGAGGAGACTGAGGCCCAGGGTGGGAGAAGCACCTGCTCAGGGGCACACAGGAGGCGAGGGCAGCACTAGGGTGTCCCCTGTGCAGTTGCTTGCCTGTTGCCTGCCTCCCACCCTTGGTGGGACCTCCCTCAGTGTCCAGATCTGTGCCCAGCCCTCGCTGGGGCTTGATAACTCTAGGTTGAAGTTTGAATGTGGGTCCAACAGTCTTGAAAATCTAAAAAACCAAACACACACACAAACATGATGTACTGCATATCCCAATGACAGCTGTGCTCAGAGAGGGGGACCCAGTGGTCAGTATCCACAGCCCTGGGGAAAAGGGGATCTCCCCCTACAGGCCCCGGTCACTCTCCCCCGCCCACCTCCTAGAGGCAGCTGAGCTGTTCTAGCCTCAGAATGAGGTGAGAAAGAAAATATATTTTTAGGGAGGCATATTTTTGGTTCCAGGAAAATGATTCCAAATGAGCAGTTTATTCCCAGGCACGGGGGTGTGTTCCTGGAATGGCTTCTGGGGCAGTGCCCTCCTCCCATCCTCCCCTTTCTCTCTCCTCCCCTCCTCTCTCCTCACCCAGCTTCCCCACCCCTGCACAGAGAAGAGGGCAGATATGTGAGCACAGCTCCTGGGCCTGGGCTCTGCCAACGGTCATTTCCTAGTCCTGTGACCTTCAATGGACAGAGTGGGACGGCCTGTGGGTTTGAATGAAGACCTTGGTTGGGGAGGGGGCATATCCTAAGAGCTCTGTCAAAACAGAGCAGCTGGTCCAGGAGAAGGGAGTGGAAGAGAGAAAGGCCCCAGGACAAGGAGTGAAGCCACCTGGGTTCTAGTCCCAGCTCTGCCACAGGCTTATTATGTGACCTTGGGGTCAGTCACATTCCCTTTTAAGGCCTCAGTTTTCTCTTCTGTGAAATGGGCAGTTTAAGTAGGCCCTGCCTGCTCTGTCCATTCTAGATCACAGGGAACAAGCCTCCAGAATGTTCTCAGCCTTGTCCACACACGATGTCAGGATGAAGCCTCAAGCTGGAGCTCAGGGCCTTAGAGGCTCTCCTCCCAGGCAGGGCTCAGCTCCTGTAGGACCACTTCAAAGCACCCAATTCTCCAAGGCATGCCTGCAATGGCCCAGTGGAGATGTCGCCACCGCCACCAAGAAGCCTTCCTAGATTTCCTCAGAGAGGAGGTAGCTACTCCCTGCCCAGGCTCCCTCTGTTTTTTCCTTTGTTTTTGTGGGACAAGATCTTGTTCTGTTGCCCAGGGTGGAGTGCAGTGGCATGATCTCAGCTCACTGCAACCTCTGCCTCCCAGGTTCAAGTGGTCCTCCTGCCTCAGCCTCCTGAGTAGCTGAGACCACAGGTGCCCACTACCACAACCGGCTCATGTTTTTTTTTAGAGATGGGGTTTTGCCATGTTGCCTAGGCCGGTCTTGAACTTCTGAGCTCAAGTGATCTGCCCTCCTCAGCCTCCCAACGTGCTACGATTACAGGCGTGAGCCAACACCTAGCCCAGTCCACTTCTGACTTTGCTGGATTCAGGCGATGGTATCCGGCGGGGTGGCGGGCGGCCATTCAGAGGCACATTTGTCATAAAATGAAGCTGATGCTTCAGAGCCCTTCATTTGCACAGCCGCTTTCCAAAGCCTTCTTCCTAACTGTGTACTCGAGATCCCTTCAAACTGTATAAACTTCAGACACCACAGAGGTGGGACCCACCTTGTTTCCATCCCTACCCAGCTTGGGGTCCCAGAGCTCTCCTCTCCCCTCAAGCAGCTCCCCTCCCTGACTGCCAATCTGGGGCTTCTTCAGCCACAGGCCCTGCTGAGTCTACACAGCCTCTTCCCTCCTACAAGGCCAGCCCAGGCCTTGCTCTGTGACCTACAGACCACTGAGCTCAAACAAAATCTGATTACTCTCCCTCCTCACACACCAGTCCTGAGGGACCTGGGGATCCATCAGCCCTCAGGAACGCTTTGGGATCCACAGTTTGTAAACCCTCAGCTCACAGACCTAGAAGAGGCCTGAGTTCAAATCCTAACCTGCGTCTAGCAGCCGTGTGTCCTGGGGTGTCACCTACCCTCTCACCCTACAAGGACTTTCCCAGCATTCAGGGATGTCAGGGAAGGCTGGCCGAGCCTGGCTCTGTACTAAGGGCAGGAGCATGGCTCTGTGAGACCCTCACATGGGCCAGGTCCCTTGGGCGGGCAGGAGGCTCCCCACGATGGAGGACCTCTGTTTGGGGGAGGCCAAGCCTTCTCACCAGTCACCGTGGCCCCGCCACAGGCCTTGCAGATCCTTCCCCAGTGAGATTTCCACTCACTGGGGCACCAGATGGCCTCTGAGTCTCTCCAGGTTTCCCTAGGAGGACTTTGGGGTCCTCCTGATCTGGAGCCCTCTTGTCAGAGCCCTGTTTTAGTTCCTCAGTTTTGGGGGTCACTGACCTCCAAGACTGCTGCCACTTGGACTTTCTCAGAAGCAAGCCTGGGCTGTGGCCTCCATCCTGACTCTTGGGCAAGACCGGAAGTTGTGATGGGAGATGGTTGGGGTGGGGAGGGAGCAGGATGGAGATGGGGGTGGGGAGGGGAGGCAGGGACTTGTTTTGCAAGCCCTGTGATTGCCTTGAGCTGAGACAGCACTTGTGTTTGGGAGGTCTGGTAAGGATCATAAAGTCTCCTCTGCCCACGAGGGACAGCTCAGCACAGGGTGAAAAGCCAGGGCTCTGTCATCACATGCCTGGTTCAAATCCTGGCTGCCCACTTCCTGGCTGGGTGACCTGGGATAAATTACTGAACTCCTGCGAGCCCCAGATTCCCCAGCTGTAAAATGGGACGAAGTAGAGAGCAAGCACCTGGATGGGGCTCACTGTGCGCCAGACTCCAGGGCTGGCCACTCATTTGGTCCTCATAGTGGCAGCCCTGGGAGGCGAGTTAGCTTGTCGTGCCCAAATTACAGGCCTGTGGGGAGGAGTAGATGAGGGTGTGTTTGGCAAGTGCTCAGAACAGTGCCTGGCAGGTAGTAAGGCCTCCATCAATCTTGGCTTTTAGGATGCCATGGGACTGTTGAGGTCCAGAGAGCTGGTTGGCTTAGCCAATCCCCTGGGGGACAGGTAGAGTCAGGTGACAGCTACTGAGCACCCACTCTGTGTCAGGCCTGGGCGTGCCACTCTGAATAAGGCATCTCAGGCTCACCTGAGTGGAGTTCAGAGATGCGGCTGAGGCATCCCCACACCTCTGCTGCTTGGTTAGAGCTAGGAGGCCCTGTCAAGGGCAGAGAAGGCTCTGACTGGGGTAGGGGTGAGGTGGAATGGTTGAGATGCGGCCACTAGGCGTGCCTTGTGGGGTTCCCCAGGGGCCAGACTGCATGAGTATGTCTGCATGTTGGTGTGTGACTGTGTGAATCCCCTCGGTGACTCTAATTCATTCATCAAATGCCTCCCAATACACCACTGGGCCTGGCATTGCAGTTTAACTGTTGGCCTGGGTCAGGATCTCAGCTCTCACTGCCAGTCGTGGTGCCTCGGCATATCTCCTATCTTCTCTGTGCATTGGTTTTTCATCTGGAAATGGGGCTAATGTGAGTGTGCATTTGATAGAGCAGTGCCTGGCCCATAATCAGCTCCACTTGGGCCCTTCTATAGCTACTGTTCATTTGGGATACTGAATGCTCCCACTTTTGAGCAAGACAGACAGTAGGGACTGAAAGCAGGGTGGGGAGTGCAGGATGAGTGTGATCAGGATGCCGGCAGGACAGGACCAGGCCTAATCACCCAGAGGACATCAGGAAGACTTCCCAGAGGAGGCAGTGTGTATTCTAAAGTCCGGAGGGGGCTGTGAGTATTGTGCCAGGAGGCAACAGCAGCTGGTGCCTGTGGGTGAGGTTATGGTGATATGAAAGGAGACCCTGAGTATGTGGGGATGTGGCTCCAATGCACAAGGAGGCCTGGGCAAGGGTGACTGTGCAGATGACCCATGTGCTTGAGGGCAGGCAAATGTGTGCATCTGTGAACCCCAGGGAGACCTGGGACGGGGAGCGGGGGAGCGAGATGAGAAGGACCTTCAGGGGCCCAGACCTGTCTTAGTTCTAGCTGCGACCATGTCTTTGAAGAGCAGCAGGTGGCGCTCCTGTCCTGTCCAGACCAAAGAGTCTCCACTGCCCCGCCCCCACCTCTTCCCCAGGATGTCAGGGAAGTGGAGTTGCTGCTTCCAGAAGTCTCAGAGCTGGCAGGAACCTCTGAAGATGGGCCATGCTCACGGCCCACCTTACTCATGGAAACCATCCTAATGGTCTCCCTGCTAGATAGTTCTCCGAGCCTTGAATACCTCTCAAGACGGTACTTACTGCCTCTTAGAATTGCCACTGCTGTCTGTGGCCAGCTGACATCTGGCTCCTCATAATCCCCACCCTAAC
The DNA here is from genome assembly GCF_028885625.2 of Pongo pygmaeus. NCBI lineage: Eukaryota > Metazoa > Chordata > Mammalia > Primates > Hominidae > Pongo > Pongo pygmaeus. Next base: position 199,895,521 of record NC_072373.2, read on the forward strand.
CCTGCCGGCCCTTTGGGAGCGCCTCAGGATTGGTCTGTTCCTGAGATCTGCTCAGCCCCTCTGAAATATGATGTTATCCCTACATCTGAGTCCCTTCCTTTATAAGCTTCATCCTAGCCACCTTCGTTGAACTCCATTACAATGTCAGGGAAGAGCTCATGTAATCCTCACAACCTGGCACCTGGCCTGGCACACAGTAGGCACCCAATTTATACTTGCTAAATGAATGAATGAATGAACTCCACGTGGTCATTATCTCTATATTACAGTTGGGAAATTGAGGCTCAGAGAGGTTAAGTCACACGTCCAACACAACACAGCTCATAACTGGCAGAAATGGGATTTGAACCCAGGTACTTGGCCGACCCATAGCCAGAGCTCTTCAATTCCAAGCTGTGCTACCTCAACAGAAACCAGCTTCCCACCTATTGCACCCCATCAGCCTCCCTGCCCATCTCCCCAAGGTGCCAGTCAAATTTGGATCGAGCATTGATGTCATGCGAAAAGATTTGAGAATTCCAAAAGATTTGAGAATTGAATTTTCAGAGGCTGGGATCTCAGAATTCCTAGTTCGAAAGTCTCCCTGTCTTCCCCGTCCAGGATCCCTGTCAAAGGGTGGTGAGCTTGCCTTTCATACCCTTTAGGGACTGGGCTCTCCCTCCCTCCCGGGGAGCCCCTTCTAATTCATCTCTACTTTATGTTGAGTTGACCTTTGTCCCCTGGTCCTCCTCCCAAGGGCCCTGCAGGACAAGTCCAGTTTCCCCCAACACCAAAAACCCATGACTGGTCCCCCAGAGTCTCTTCCTCTAGGCCTGCCCCTCCATTCATCCTGGTTTTGGTTCCCCTTTCCTTGAGGAAATTGTTCCAGTTTCAACTCAATTTCGTTCCTATTTTCTTTCTTTCTTTCTTTTTTTTTTTAATTTAAGAAGGAGTCTCGCTCTGTCGCCCAGGCTAGAGTGCAGTGGCGCGATCTGGGCTCACTGCAAGTTCCTCCCGGGTTCACACCATTCTCCTGCCTCACCCTCCTGAGTACCTGGGACTACAGGCGCCCACCACCACGCCCAGCTAATTTTTTGTATTTTTAGTAGAGACGGGGTTTCACCATGTTGGCCAGGATAATCTCGATCTCCTGACCTCGTGATCCACCTGCCTCGGCCTCCCAACGTGCTGGGGTTACAGGCGTGAGCCACCACTCCCGGCCTGATTTCATTCCTATTTTCTAATGGCAGACTCTAAGCTGGGTGCTGGGACACAGGGGCCAGAGAGGAGAGTAACTGAGGGTAGAGACGTCCAGCCAGCTGTCATCAGCAAATAACCTCTTCTCACTGGCTCTCAGCTTCCCCACCTAAGAAGTGAGGATATTGACAGACCGACCTTATGGGGTTCCTGAGAAATGATATAACACATGAAAGCGCTGGGCACCTGGTATGTGTTCAGGGTTTAAGAAATGTTTCACTCTCCCCCATCTTGCCCCAAAACACTTGGATGGGGGTGAGCCCCAGTAAATGGGAAACACATTCATTGATTCAACAAATTTGGATTGAGCATCGATGTCATGCCTAGCCCTGTGCTGGTGTTGGGGACATAGCAGTGAACAAGACAGACACAAACCCCTGCCCCCGCTGGAGCTCACAGGCCATTGGAGACTTAGAGAAGTAAGAATAGCGTGGGGTATGCCGCTGGGGGTGAAGGTGAAGGGGGAAAAGGCACCGTGACCACACAGGGTAGAAAGACCACCAGCGCTAGAGACTGCCATTCAGAGATGTACTTTTCTCGCCATCCTGCACTGGAGGGGGTGATCCCATTCAACCATGGGGGATCTGAGTCTCAGAGAACTGGGGGCCTTGCTGGAGGCGCACAGCTGGTGTGGAAGCAGCTGCGCTCAGGTCTGCCTGGCTTTTCCTCTGCAGATCCACAGTGACAGGGCCCAGAAGTGACCACTCCTATGGTCCCCTGGGGAGACCGAGGCCCAGAGAGGGCCGGGCCCTGGTCAGAGGTCACACAGCCCCTGGGTGTCCTGGAGGCATGAAAGCCCGTGGTCTTGGATGACCTCTGGCCCACTGGGTGGACTGGCTGAGTGTGTGAGGGTGACGATGGGAGTCCAGGAAGAGACACGTGCGTGGAACCACAGGGGGAGGCTGTGGATGAAAACGCCCATGCGACCCCTCCGCTCGGCGACTCCAGGGAGCCAGGCCCGGGCCCTGGCCTCCCACGCGGGACCCTTCCCTTCTACCTAGCTCGGTGGCCGCGGAGGTGCGTCCGGCGGGCTCCGCGCCCTCCAGCCCCGGGATCGGCGAGGCCGGCTGCTCACTCAGGTGTCCGGGTGCCCACTCGGCAGCGCGGGGCTCCCTCTGGGTGGGGGCGGGGGCTGGGCCTGGGGCCAGAGGGCGCGGAGCCCGCGGGGGGCGCACTGGGCCCGCCCCGCCCCGGCCCCTCCTCCCGCTCCGCACGCACTGGGGGCGGCCCGGCGGCGGCGGCGGCGGCGGCGGCGCACGCTTCCTGCGGGCGCGGCCGCTGTGGGCGCGGAGCTGCGAGGCGGAGCCGGGCGGCCGAGCCGGGAGCCCGCGAGCCTAGTGCGCGTCGGTCCAGCCGCCTGGCCGCGCCGCCGCCAAGCAGCCGCCCCGCGCGCCGCGCCTCGGGAACAAAGGCGCCCGTCCGCCGCCCGCCGCCCGCGCCCGCGCCGCCGCCATGAAGCCGGGGCCGCCGCACCGTGCCGGGGCCGCCCACGGGGCTGGCGCCGGGGCCGGGGCCGCGGCCGGGCCCGGGGCCCGCGGGCTGCTCCTGCCACCGCTGCTGCTGCTGCTGCTGGCGGGGCGCGCCGCGGGGGTGAGTGACACGCGCCCGGATCCCCGCCACGGCTCCCCGGGGCCGCTCCCCTCGCGGGGTGCCTGTTCCCGCCCGCGACCCCCCACCCCGGGACCCCGCTCCCTGCCCACCGGCTGCTTCCCCCGGGGCCGCGGTCCCTGCCACCCCTCGCCCCACCCCCGAGCGCCCCTCTCCGCACCCTGCCCCCCCCCGAATCTCCCCCTAGCTGGCATCCGCGGGGAGAGGCCGCCCCCGCCGCTGGTCATCTTCGGGGGGCGCATCTCTCCTTCCTTTTGGGACCCCTCCCCAGAGGGAATCCCGGGCGGGAACCCGATCGCGGGTCCTCAGCCCTGTTCCCCCACCTCCCGGTGGCTCCGGGAACTGTCTCCCCGGGGACGAAGCAGGGACCCCTGCCCTGGCCTGGGAGGTGCGGGAAGGACCCGGCGGCGGGCTGGGGGTCGCCGTCCCGGCTGGGTGTGTCTTGGGGTGGGAGTGAGCCTGGCTTTTGCCTCGTGGGTGTGCCCAGACCGTGGCCACTTTTTGGGAATCGGATCGGTTCCCCCTCCGAGGGGAGGGTGTGCATTTGGTTCTTCCCAGGGTCGCAGCAGCCGGCCAGGGCAGTGGGCCCGGGAGGGGGAGGTGGAGGTGGAGGGTGACTTGGTGAAGGTGACCTGAGGGGGGAGTGAGGGTGACCCTGTGTGTGGGCGTGTGTGGCCAACTCAGTGAGGGGTGCGGGGACCTGTGGGGCGTGTGCAGGTGAAGGATGTGTCTGCCACATGGGTGGATGCCAGCGTGCCCTCCCGTCCGTGGTCGTAGGAGGGTGACCCATTGTGCATGATGTGTGCCTGTGCCAGGCTGGGCCACTGTTGGCTATGGCCGTGTGTGGCTGCAGTGGGTGAGGGTATGTGTGGAAAGACCTCTGGTGGGCGTGTGCTTGGACCCATGAATGTGTGTGAGTGCACATAGCAGTGTGTGCATGCAGGTGCATGGGGGACCCTGGACATGGGACAAGGACCCCTGAGGGGGACCAAGCATGTGCAGGTGGAGGTGATGGTATGTATGAGGTGACCCTTGAGTGTCCCTTTGAGTGACCGCAGCAGCCATGCTTGGTCCCAGCTCTGTCAGGGAGGGCAGAGGAAGGAAGGACCTCATCCCCCTTTGAGGGGATCCAGGCCCCAAATGAGTTCTTGTTGGACAGGTGTCCAGATTCTGGCTCAGGCGGGCTGGGGATTTCTAGGTCCAGCCTCCCGGGTTGCTTCCAGGAGCTATACTGTCCTGCATCCCCCAGGCTGAAAAGGACCCAGGCCTCTCAAGCAACACTGGGTGCCCAGCCGGCCTCTGCAAGTTCCTTCCCTCTTCCAGCCTCAGTGGACCAGTCAGTAAGACAGGAGGAGGACAGGCAGGGGCTCCAAGCTTGCTTCTTGGATGGACAGGCCCCTCCTCAGCCTTCCCCATCTAGGGGGCTGTCAGCTGGAGGGAGGGGAAGTGTTGAGGGCTGACCTGTGTGAAGTGCCTGCTGGCCAGGATGTCTCATTCCCAGCTCTCCCCCAAGTGGGGTGAGAGAAAGAGGTCCCTGGGAGGGATAGAGACTCAGCACACCCTAGCAGCTGAGGTCGCCTTCTCAGCCAAATTTCTGAAAGCCCATCGTTAAAATCAAAGGCTTGGGAATCACACAACCCTGGGTTCCAGTCCTGCTACCCCCACCGATTCATGGCATGGTTTGGGCAGGTCCTCTTACTTCTCTGACCCTTGGTTGTCCCTCTGTGAAATGGGGCTAATGACCCCTTCCTCAGAGGGCAAAAATGCAATGGGATGACTGACGAGTGTCCTGAGAAGGAGCTCAGGAGTCACGTGGTGTGCACATGAATGAAAGGGGCTCAGGACGAAAGCTTTAGACTTGGAGGCCAGGTGGAGCGCTGGGCAGGCCACTTTCCTTGCTGAATAAGGCTAATAATTCATACTCCACGAGGTGGTGGAAGGACTTAGTGAGAGCATTTAATAGCTTCATGCACAGTAGGGCCTCGCAAAGCAGGTGACCTGAATCTGAGAGGTGTGGCTCAGACCCAGTGTTGGGTGGCAGATCGAGCAGACCCCGAGAGTCTGAGCCCAGAGGCTGAAATGGTGGGTGGGGCCTGGGGGAGGGCAGGGACTGGGGCGCCTGGTGAGGTGGTGGGAAGTGGAGTGTCCTCCAGGCCTCACATCTTCCCAGGGGTCAGGCTGTCGAGGAGGGGCATCATCCCTCTTGTCCTCATCTGGCTTGGGAGGAAAACGGTTAATGGGTGGTACCTGGTTGCCGGGGTTCCGCACCAGAGGGAGAACCCCCTGCAGTGCCTGCAGCAGGAGGGACTGAGGTTAGATCAGAAGAGCCCCAGCCAGGGAAGCTCCAGGGGTGGCCTTGGTAGATGAGCAGTGGCTGGCTCAGGGCAGGGAAGGGCAGGGACATGATGACCCTTGGGTTGCCTGCCAGCCTTTGTGTGAGTGTGTGTGTGTGTGTGTTTCTTCGTGTCTTTCAGGATGGGGATAGCAGGGAGAGCAGGCCTCATTCACACTGCAGATGGTGAATTGCAGTGTGTGTGTGTGTGTGTGTGTGTGTGTGTGTCTGTCTGTCTGTCTCCTGGCATCTCCTTTGAGGAGTCCCTCTTCTGACAGACCAAGTTACCAGGACTCTGAGGGACATCTGCGTTTAAGGCCACCTCAGCTACTGTACTTAAGTCACCACTCAAAGTTTTGGAGTGTGAGGATGCCGAACATTTTAGCTTTTGAAACGTGTTCTTTTAAAAGTCCAGGGCTGGAAGGGATCTTAGGTGTTAGTCTTGTTTGAATACTCCCAGTGATGGGAGACCACTACCTTGTGGCTGTGTGACCTTGTGAAAGTTGCCTAACCTCTCTGTGCCTTAGTTTCCACCTCTTTAAAATGGAGACAATGTGAGAATGGAAGGGCTTAATTTGGAAAGCTTTTAGCCCAGTGGCTGGCACCTACTAAGTGCTCAACAAATGTGGATTTCTTGTTCTTTTACAAAGTTGCTGTACTGTGGTTGGGAAGGTGGGAGGGGTGGGGAGTGGAAGGGTAGGAGACGTGTGTGTATGTGTGTGTGTGGGTGTGTGTGTTTGTGAGAGAGAGAGAGAGAGAGTAGGGGTGGGGGTGGGGGTGGGGGCGGGGAAATTAGTAGGGAATTCTTTTGAAGCTCAGCCCCAGGCCTGGTAGTTTCTGTTCCCTCCTCACCCCGTTTCAAGCATCCCTGCTCTTCTCCCCTCCAGGCTCTCCTAGGTGACTGTGAGCCTTGGGTTTCCAGGATGAGATAGTCCTCACCAAAAAAAATGGAAAGTTGGGGGCCCCTGGGCTGTTCTGGGCCAGGCTCTTGGGTGAACCATCTCCCCTTCCAGCATTTGGGGGACAGGCACAGGGACACCACAGCTGTATGCTGCCTGTTAGCTCCCAAGGTACCAGGAGCTCTGGGGACAGACACCTGCTGTATGATTTCCAGTGAGGGATTTCTTTCTGTCTCAAAGTCCTTGTCTATAAAATGCGGACAGTAACGGTGTCAGCCTCACAGGGATGTTGTGATTTGGAAATGAGCTGCTTGAGTAGACCGAGCACACCTGCCACGTAGTGCTCTCAGGAGATAGGACCTTTCTGGGAGGGAGCATGGATGGGGACAGGGAAGGCTTCCTGGAAGAGGAGGGTTTTGAGCTAAGCAATGAAAGTGGTCATCACATGACACTAGCAGGCTATAGCCTGCCCTGACCCTCAGCTTTCTTACCTGTCAACTGGGGGCAAATACTTGGCTTTTAGAATCATTACTGGGGGCTGTGACTCTATCCTCATGGCAGAGCTGGGATTTGAACCTGAAGCCTCCTGCTCTCTGGGGAGGAGTGAGCACAATGCCTCCAGCTGTGAGTTCAATGTGTTGGGGGGGTTGGTGCGAGGTGAGCTGTGCTGGAGAAAAAAAGCGAAAGGAAACAACAAATAAAAAACAAAAAATATGGCCTTTTGAAACCCAGTGGCTCCTCCCACTTCATACAAGGGGGCATAGGGTCCCTGGGGGGTCCGGGGCAGCAGGAGTGGTGGCAGTGGGGGCGAGAGCGAGGGGGGGCTGATCCCAAGTGGGAGAGAGAGGTCATGTTTACCGAGAGCCCTGCCCACCAAGCACTTTACACGTATTGGCTTATTTCATCCTTATGATAATTTTTTGATGTAGGAATTATTAGAATCCGCATTTTATTATTTTATTTTATTTAGAGACAGAGTCTCACTCTGTCACCAAGGCTGGAGTGTGGTGGCATGATCTTGGTTCACTGCAACCTCTGCCTCCTGAGTTCAAGCGATTCTCTTGCCTCAGCCTCCCAAGTAGCTGGGATTACAGGCACATGACACCACACCTGCCTAATTTTTGTATTTTTAGTAGAGATGGGGTATGTTGCCCAGGCTGTTCTCGAACACCTGACCTCAAGTGATCTGCCCACCTCGGCCCCCGCAAAGTGCTGGGATTACAGTTGTGAGCCACAACCCCCAGCCAGAACCCCCATTTTACAGATGAGAAAACTGAGGCACAGAGAGGCTCAGTGACTTACTCAAAGTCACACAGCCAGATGTGGCAGAGCTAGTGTGAACCAGGACCTGACAGGCTAATGGGACTGGGCTGCAGTCCTAAATTTACCCTCTCTTGCTGTGTGATCTTAGGCAAGCTGCTTTACCTCTCTGGGGCCTCCCTACCCCCCGGATTATGTCTGCATTAGCTACTGTTTAGTAAATGCCTGCTCTTGTGGCGGGGTGGGGCTGGGAAGAGGGTTGGTCCCATATCTTTTCTCACTTAATTCTCCCACAGCCCTGGAGGTCGGTGATGCTGTCTCACCATGTGGGAGGGATTGGCCAGGGCTCTTCCTCCTCTACCACCTCCCAAGGCTCTGTAGTCCATAAAAGCAGCTACTCTGAGGGCTACTGGGGGTGTATGGGGTGGGGAGAGAGAGCTTTATAAACTGCGAAGGGCTGTCAGCAAGATTGTGTGTGCGTGCAATGTGTACATTTGTGTGTGTGCCCACACGTGTGTGCAGAAGGGAGTTTATGTCTGGGTCATGTGGTCAGGGCACAGGAGAGGGGAAATGTTTGGAATCTCAGGATGAGAGGGGTCTAAAAAGCCACCATAAGCCCTGATATGTGCCAGATGCTTCCAGTGTTGGGGGCTGAGTCTGAAGAGGTGACCAGGCCTGCCTTTAACCCCCTCTGGCCCTTAGAAAGTGTGCGGAGGCCAAATCCATGTTCCTCCTGCCCCATCTCTGAGCACTGGCCCCATTGCAGCCAAGATTCTCTCTGGTCTAATAGTGATTGAGGCTTAGAGATGGGGTGTGACTTGGTGGGGGTGCCCCAGCTGTCAGGAGTGACGTCAGTGCTTTCTTGATAGACCTTGAGCTTCCTGGGCAGGCTCGTGGCTGCCATGTTTTCTCACTGAACCCCCAGGGACCACTCTGTGCTTGGCGCAGGCTTGAGTGAATGATTCAGAGGAGTGAATGAATGAATGAGGGAATAAAGGAATGAAGGAAGCCAGGACTGTGAGCTTTGGAGCCCAGGCGGGGGCTTGTGTCCTTTCCTGTGTGGGTGGATTAGGGACAGCGAGGCTGGCAGAGTCCTGCTGCGTGCAAGGCGTGTGCCTGTGGGCTGGGAGGCGCCAGGGGGCTGCATCGTGCGGGCCTTCAGTCTGAGGTCTGAGTGCCAAGGCACTGCCACCACCACATCTGGGCAGGACCGAGGGACTGTGGCTCTGGGCTCCAGCCCAGCTGCTTGGAGCCCTGTGATTTTGTGTCTCAAGGGACAGGGTGGCCAGAGCCAGGAGCTGCCCAGGCCCCAGGCCCTTGCTCCCATCATCTCCCTGAACCCCTGTCCCAGCAGGGAGCAGGGTCTGGGCTGGTCCTGGACTTCCTGACCCGTCTCACTGGCCCCTCCAGGCCTCTGTCCTCCCTAACTTCACATCCTGGGAACATCGGGCTGGCTCTTGGTAAATATTTGTTGACGGCACCCCCCACACCCTCACTATCCTTGGCTCCCAGCCTTCCCAGATTCCAGGAGGCCTGGTAGCCTTCACTTCCGGCCCCCCTCCCGCCATGGCCAGAGGGGCAGCCACTCCCCTCCCCCACTGGCCAAGCCCAGTCTCAGCGCCAAACAGGAAGCCGTGATTACAGGGGGAGCCTGAGCGGTCATGGCTGAGGGCCCAGCAGTGGGGGTGGCAGTGGCCCCGACAAATGATCTGGCCCTTTTTTTACCTGGCTGCTGTGGGTGGAGAGCAGGGAATGCCTATGCTGGCTTTTTATACCAGGTGGAGAGGGTTCTACAACCCCTATTGCCCCAGCTGGCCGAGGCCTGCCTTCTCCTCACCCCTGGCCTTGGTGCTATGTCTGTTTTGGGGTGTCCCAAGCCTGAGGGGGCAGCTTGAAGTCATCGAAGGAGTAGGGATCCTGGAGCCAGCTGATTCAGGGTTGAAATCCTGGCTTTGTCACATTCCTGCTGTGTGACCTTGGTGAGTTCACCTAACCTCTCTGAACCCGCAGTCTCCTCTTCTTTAAAATGGGGCCTCAAGGTTGCTTGAGAATTAGTAATATAAAGTAAATAAAGTACTAAAGTAAATAAGGAGCGGGCTGCTCCTGCAAATCTTGTTTTTTTCCATTCACCTGCCTTGGTTTTTGTTCTTTTCCTGTCCCTCTCTGGGTCTTACTGAAGAACTACTGCTTGCGGGTGAGGAGCAGGGTTTTCTTTTGGAGAGAGTGGGAACTAAGTTTGAATGATCATGGATGGCCTGAAGGAGAACTCTGGGGGTGGGGGTACCCTTAGAAGGAGACCATGGGCCGGACTCCCAATTGGAGCCAGCAGGACTTAAGCCAGATTAGAGGAAGCACATTCCAGGGTCCGTGGTGCTGAGTTTCTGGGGGACTGGTTCTCCAGAGCTGTTGGGCAGCCTGTAGTCCATCCTGCATGAGGACTCTTCAGGCCCTTCCAGTCCTGGAACTCCAGAGAGGCCTTGTTATTTGCAACTTGAGCCCAGGACTTGTTGAGACTGGGTGCTTTCCATTTTCCTCCTAGCCAGGGAGCATCTCGGCTGTGTTCTGTCTGTCACATGGGCCCTGGCCCAGAGTAGGTGACTGTTGATGTTTACACAGGATCTCAGGGGTGGAGAGTCCTAGAGAGATGGCCAGCCCTACAGCCTGACATCCCACAGCTGATGGCCCAGCCACAGCCTGGGGTCTTGCCAATGGATTGGGGCTGGCTCTCCAGCCTTAGATGGTCCCACTGAGCCTCCTACCACTCTTGAGGGGCTGGTGGGATTCCCCTTATTTAGAGGAAGGCTCAGAGATATTAGGCCACCTGCCAAAGCACACACAGCCAGGAGCTGGTGGAGCCTGGTGTTCATTTGCCCCTTCTCCTACCCTGGAGCCCCATCTGATCTTGTCATCACATCCCCTACAGAGCCAGGGTTTTCTGGGGGTGGGGCTGGGACTGGGGATAACACTGACTTGGGCCTTCATTCTGCTGCTGGGTGGGCCATGGGCTTCCAGGCTGCTGTCTGCTGCTGCTTCACTCTGGGGTTAGCCTTCGCCCAGGCGCCCCTAGAGATTCCTGTACCCCGTGCACTGCCAGCTAGGACCCCCCCCATCCATCCTGCCCTCCCCCATCCCTGCCCGCCAGCCCAGACTTTAATGAGGGTAATTTAGAATCAATCACCAGCGGGATCTGGGAAATCTAATTGCAGCAAACTGATTGCCAATTCGATTGCGGGCACCAGGGGGCGGCGGGTGGCTCATTAGACCTGTCCCCCTCCCTGGGCTGGGGCTTGGGGGTGCTCCATGGGGGATGCAGAGCCTGAGTAGGCAAGGCTCCTGGAGAGCTGGGGGGAGATGGACTGTTGTTTTGGGAGCAGGGGAAGGGCCTTTTTTTCTGACAGAAGCCATACACTATTCCCTGTCCAGGCCCACATTTGGGGTGTAGGTGCCTGTGTCAGTCTTTACTCTCTGTCATCCACCCCTTGCTTACTGCCCCATCCTCAAGGCCTGGATGCCGTTGTGGGGGGTGTCTGCAGCTGCATCTTACCTGGTTCCTGCCTTCAAGATGCTCCCTGTGTCAGGGAGACAGACACAAGCACAGACGATGACGAGGAAGATGATGACAAAGATAACGGCCAATACTTACAGCTGCATGCCATGTGCTAGGTGTGGTTCTAAGTGCTTAACATGCTTTATCTCAGTGGGTCCTCACTATGGCCCTGTGAGGCAGGCATGGTTACCCCATTTTACAGATGGGGGCACAGAGGCCCCGAGAGGTTGAGCAATGTGCCCACAGTGGGGCAGTTAGCAGGACTCTGAGCCTGGAGCCTGGGTGCTTATGGAGATGCTCGTTCAAGGGTGTGGGAAAAAGAAAGAGCGATCAGATTGTTACTGTGTCTATGTAGAAAAGGAAGACATAAGAAATTCCATTTTGATCTTTCTTTTCCCCACACAAGGGCATCAGGCAGACGTGTGGGTCCCTGCATGGGCGCCAGTCTTGATTGATTGCGTTGCTCACTCAGCAGACATTTACTAAGCACCTGCTGTATATGAAGCCCTGTGCAAGGGGGCTGTCAGTGTTCAGTTGTGTCGTGTGTGTCCTGTGTCTTGTCTGGCCATGTCTTGCTTCAGGCAGGTTTACTGGTGGCAGGTGCATGTGCTTTTGTGAGGTCTCGAGGGGGGAATTGAAGAGAAGCAGGGAGGAAGCCCTACCCTTCCTGCCTGACAGGCCGAGCCCCAGCTCTGCCATTAGAAGTGGGTGGATTTTGGCTGGGCGAGGTAGCTCACGCCTGTAATCCCAGCACTTTGGGAGGCCAAGGCGGGTGGATCATGAGGTCAGGAGTTCAAGACCCACCTGGCCAAGATGGTGAAACTCCATCTCTACTAAAGATACAAAAATTAGCCAGGCGGTAGCAGGTGCCTGTAATCCCAGCTTCTTGGGTGGCTGAGGCGGAGAATTGCTTGAACCCGGGAGGCGGAGTTTGCAGTGAGCCGAGATTGCACCACTGCACTCTAGCCTGGGCGACAGAATGCGACTCTGTCTCAAAAACAACAAGCGGGGCTCGGTGGCTCATGCCTGTAATCCCAACACTTTGGGAGGCCGAGGCGAGCAGATCACAAGGTCAAGAGTTCGAGACCAGCCTGGCCAACATGGTGAAACCCCATCTCTACTAAAAATACAAAAATTAGCTGGGCATGGTGGCGCACATCTGTAATCCCAGCTACTCTGGAGGCTGAGGCAGGAGAATTGCTTGAACCCGGGAGGCGGAGGTTGCAGTGAACTGAGATTGCGCCACTGCACTCCAGTCTGGGCAACAGAGCGAGACTCCATCTCAAACAACAACAACAACAAAATGAAGAAGTGGGTGGATTTGGCTAAGTGACTCTTGACTCAGCCTTAGTCTCCTCTTCTGTCAGACGGATCCAGTGATCCCTGACCTGTTAGGTGGTGGTGAGGAGTGGTGGGAGGTGCAGCTGGTTAAAAGGAACCTGCTGCCGGGTGATGACTTTTAATTATTATACATTCCCCAAGGTGGTTGTGTCTCAGAGGTGAATTTGCCACTAGCTTGTCAAGTGGTAACAGGCAGCCTGTTCCCTCTCTGGGCCTCCACTTCCACATTTGTTAAATGGGAAGAGTGAATGATGACCCAGGAGCCCTTGCAGTCTTCAGATTTGAGGAACTATCAGAAAGACCTGAGGCCAGAGACAGGGCCTGACCTAGAGTTGGCCAGGTGGGGAAGGGCAGGCAGGACGGCTGGCACGGGTGGGGAGGGGAGGCCTGCTCCCTTCACGTGGCTTGTCTGTGGTTCCTCTTGGGCCAGGGTAGGAGGCATCTCTTTCCTTGCTCATCACGCTGGGCACCACCTCCCTCCCTGAACCCTGGAACATGATCATCAGTTCCAAGCTAGCTGGGGGCTGGGCAGGGAGTCCAGTACCTGGATCCTTATCCCCATTGTGCTACTGTTTACTGATGGTCCATCTGTGTCTGGTCTCAGCCGAGCACTAGGGACCCCCAGGGGGCTCAGCTTGGTCCCTGACATTAGGAAGCTTTCAATTCTGTGGGAGAATGAGAGGTTGATTTAGACCCTGAAGACTAGGAAGGCTCCATGGAGGAGGCATCCTTTGTACCAGGCCTCGACAGATGGCAGCACATTGATAGGGGGACTAGGATGGACAAAGTCTGAGAAGTGGGAAAGGTGGCAGTATATCAGGGAGCTACCACATGTGGAGAGGGGAACACGCCTCCCTTGGCGGCGAGGGGTCACTGCTGTAGGGGGCCGCCTTTTCTGATGAGAGTGTTGTTTCATGCCTTTAACAGACAGTCGCCAGGTACCTCGTGGGTGTCTGGCCCTGTGCCTCAGTGTTCTTGGGCTGAACAGTTGAACCCCACAGGTCCTCCACATGGAAGACCTCACTGGCTCACAAGGTGGGCTTTGAGTCCAAACCAAGGCATTTGGGTACCATCCTGCAGGTAGAGGGTGCTGCCTTTCTGTCATGAGGAGATAGCATGAGATGCCAGAGCTTAGAGGTGACAATATTGAGTTCTGCCCATTGAGTGCCTGCCACACGCAAAACACTCTGCCAAATGTCTCATCTATCAACAATCCTTAGCCTTATGAGGGAGATGCCATTGTAATCTTCATTTTACAAAAGAGGAAATCAAGGTACAGAGAGGTTAAATAACTTGTGCAAGGTCACAGAGCTAGTGAGTGGCCCAGCTGGGATTTGAACCCAAGCAGCCTGCCCCTGGAGTCCCATCTAATACATAAGCACTGCTTCATGCTGCCATGTGCATTGCAAACTGTAAAGTGTGGTATCCGTATAGGATGAACGTAGGGCCAATCAGGCCTTGCTGGGTACCTGAACTTGTGTGGCTGTTGTCGGGCAGGCCCTTTCCCGGGACTTTGGGCTCCTGGCTTCCACATGGATCTGTTCTCTGCAGCATGTTTTCTGTCTGTATGGAGCTATGGGCAGAGGCTAACCCAGGCTGGGGAAAGATCAGATGGCTGGAGAGGATTTCAGCTGGAAGGGCCCTTGAAAATACTCTTGTCCAAATTGTTCACTGTTCCAAGGGGGACACTGAGGCCAAAGCGTTGATCTCGAGTCATCATGAGTGTCTTCTGAGAGTCTGTAATTCAACTTTCTTATATGACATTTGGGGAAGTTGAGGATCAGAGAAGTGCAATGATTTGTCCAAAGTACACAACAAGTTGATGGCTGAGCTGGGACTAAGAGCTCTGTCTCCTGACTCCTGGGCAGGGCACTATCCCCTGTACTATGTTTCTTTTCTGTACTTGTCTCTGCTCTGTCCGGAATGCAGGCTCAGCTCCTCCCACACCCTTCTTCCAGGAAGCCTTCCTTGACCACCCCAGCTGCCCATATGCCCAGTATTTCCTATGCCAAATGAATTCCCGTCAGTGCCTTCAATGCACTTCTCCAGCCTCATCCCTTTGCCTTCCCACACTTCTATTTCTTTGTTTTTTGTTTTTCACATGGAGTTTCACTGTGTTGCCCAGATTGGAGTGCAGTGGCATGATCTTGGTTCACTGCAACCTCCGCTTCCCGGGTTCAAGCAATTCTCCTGGCTCAGCCTCCTGAGTAGCTGGAACTACAGGCCCATGCCACCATGCCTGGCCAATATTTTGGATTTTTAGTATAAACCGGGTTTTATTATGTTGGCCAGGCTGGTTTCGAACTACTGGCCTCAAATGATCCACCTACCTCAGCCTCCCAAAATGCTGAGCCCAAAATGCTCCCAAATGTAAGCCCAGTCTGTACATCCCAAACTTCTACCAGCCACCCTGAGCACAGAGCATACCATTGTCTCTTTTTTCTTCATGCCTACCCATGTGCTGTTCCCTCTTCATGGACTGTTCCTTTATTCTTCAGTGAACTCCTACTCATACTCTAAAACCCAGCACAGATGTCCCCTCCTCTGGGAATCCAATAATGACCCCTCCTACCAGCCCCCAAGCACAGTGAGCCACTCCTCAGCCCCCTCGCTCCTGCCTCCGTCTTCTAGGTTCCTAGGTGCCTCTTCTACCTGTTAGGATTCTTTGCCAAGCCCAATTCTGTTATTTCACTTCGTAGTGTCTGGTTCCCCGCAGGGTTACATTGTTACCACCTTGGAGCTCTCACTTGGATACATTGTTGCAGCTGCTAATTCCCCATTACATCATCTCCCCTCCAACCCTCACACATAGTACTTTATTACATTTCCCTAAATTCTGACATTGCTACTTTGTTTCTTTTCCCTGCTTTCACACGTCCTCAATCTGTTTCACTTCTAGTTCTCCCCTGTTGTCACACTTGGTCCTTTCTCCCCAGCCCCCTGCTCATGTGACCCCCAAGACTGGGAGAAGAAGAAAGTGGAGACTGGGAGAAGAAGAAAGTGGAGCCTGGCAGCAGGGAGCAGTGGGCACCCAGTGAGCTGTGGAGGTGCAGGCGGGGAGGGGTGCACTGGAGCCTGTTTGGCTCCGTCTTTCTGGAGGGTGGACAAACTGTGGACTCGGAGGCTCAGGCTCGGTTTTGAGGAGACCTTCTCTTCTCCAACCTCCCTCCTCTCCAACCTCCCTCCTCTCCAACCTCCCTCCTCTCCATCTCCTCCTCCGTCTCTGCTCAGCCCCCCTCCCTCCCTCCCTCCTCCCACCCTCCTCCTCTTACTGGCTTCCTCCCCCTGCTCTGCTTACCTAGAGGCCCTTATCTTGCTCCCTGGCTGGTTGGAACCTCCCATGTCCCTGGCTGTGACTCACCATGGCCAGGACCTGAGGGCTCCCCTTGGGGACAGGGGTCTCGAGGGCTGAGGGGGTAGTTAGGACCAAGGCTAGAGGGATTCTTGATTCTTCTTTAGTTCCTTGCCCTCCTGGCCCCAGAACTCACAGTTCCCTGCATCCGTCCCTCCTGAAATGGAGTTTTAGGGCAAAGAGCCAGGAATCAGCCCTGGCCTTGCTGTTCAGATGAGGAGACTGAACCCAGAGATGAAGTGTGGCTGTTCAGGGTCACTCAGCAGTGAGAAGTGGAACAGCTTCCCCGGGGCTGAAGCCCCTACATGGCCGCTGGGAGCTGAGCCTGGCTGGCTGGATCCTATTCTCATGTGAGCTGGGGAGCTGGGGGGCTTGTAGGGACAATCTCAGATCCAGAGGTAGCTCAGCTGTGTCTTGAGGGATGGTCTGCAAGGCTGCAAGTGAGGCCAGGTAATCCTTTTTCCACGTGGAGCTGAGGCCATGTTTCTGTTTAGGATGTTAGTTTGGGTTAAGAGTTTGCGTGTACCTGCAACATGTGTGATGGTATGTTGCTGTGTGTCTGTGCTGATGCATGGGGCCCTGGTGTCTTTGTAGGAAAAAGTGTTTGTAGCCTATGCCAGGGGGATCAGGAGTCCCCCAACTGCTGTCCCTCCCCCTGCCTCAGCTCCAGGGTCTTCCCCCCAACACTGTGGATTAAGGAAGTTGGGAGACGCTCTCTCTACCTTGGGAGGCTCAGATGCATGCTTACAAATGAAGGAACGTGGACCTGTGCAAATGCCCTTGTCCTGTGCACACATGTAGAGACAGAGACAGGTACAGACATACGCTGCCATGTGCACAGGTACCACTCAGAGACACAGCCCTCCACGCTAACACGGACACACTCAGACCCACACAGGCATCTAAGCCACTCCAGACAGCCCTAGGCATACACACATGGATGCACCTAGACAGAGACACACGCCCGGAAACACCCCTGAATGTGCTTGGATGTGTGCATGTGCATGCCTGTGTACACCCACACATTCACACAGACACACACACTCACTCCCCCACACACACCCACACACACACTCACAGTCACCCCCCCACACACACTCTCCCCACACACACCCACACACACTCACACTCATCCACACACACACCCACACTCACCGCCCACACATTCACACACTCACTCCCCTACACACACCCACACTCCCACACACTCTCACACTCATCCACACACACACACACACTCTCACCCCCACACACACACTCCACACACCCACACTCACACTCCCACCCACTCACACTCATCCACACACACTCACACACTCACACTCATCCACACACTCACACTCACACTCATCCACACACACCCACACTCCCACACACACACACTCATCCACACACACTCACCCCCACTCACCCCCACACACTCACACACACACACTCCCCCCACACGCATCCACACTCTCACACACACTTCCCCCACACTCATCCACACACACACTCATCCACACTCACCCCCCACACAAACACACTCACTCCCCCCCACACACACTCACACACTCACTCTCCCCCACACACCCACACACTCCCACACACTCATCCACACACACCCACACACCCACACCCCCCACACTCACACTCACACTCATCCACACACACCCCCACACTCACAAACACACTCCCCCCACACACCCACACACTCCCACACACTCATCCACACACACTCTCACCCACACACTCACCCCCCACACAAACACACTCCCACCAAACACACCCACACACTCCCACACACTCACACTCATCCACACACTCTCACCCCCCACACACTCACACACTCACTCCCCCACACACACACTCATCCACACACACTCACCCACACTCACCCCCACACACATATACTCACTCCCCCACACACACCCACACACTCCCACACACACACTCAAACACACACTCACCCCACACACACAAACACACTCCACACACCCACACTCACACTCCCACCCACTCACACTCATCCACACACACACTCACACTCATCCACACTCATCCACACACTCCCCCACACACACCCACACACTCCCCCCCACACACTCATCCACACACACCCACACACTCACCCCCACACACTCACACCCACACACTCCCCCCACACACATCCACACTCACACACACTCCCCCCACACTCATCCACACACACACTCATCCACACTCACCCCCCACAGAAACACACTCACTCCCCCCCACACACACACTCATCCACACACTCAATGCATACACCCCACACACACTCTCACTCTCCCCCACACACCTACACACTCACACACCCCACACACTCATCCACACACTCATGCACACACTCTCACCCCCCACACACTCACACTCTCACTTCCCCCCACACACAGTCTCACCCACACACTCACACACTCATCCACACACACACTGTCACCCCCCCACACACTCATCCACACACTCACATGCACTCTCACCCCCACACCCACTCACGCACACTCACAATCACACACACTCACACACACTGTCTCACACACACACACTGCTGGGGCTCTGAGCTACCAAAATATGTCTGTCCTTAATCCCAACTCTTAATCCCAGGGTCTATGAGCCCAGGCCAGAGGGGCAGCTGGTCATTTGGCCTCGTTAGAGGTGATTAAGGCAGGAGCAGTGTATGTGGTGTGTGTGTGGAGGGCCTCAGAGCTTTGTTTTCTGCCTGACCTCCAGGGACACTTCTTCACTCCCCTGCACCCTCCACTAAAAAAACAACCTTGGATTCCTTCGGAGATTCAGTTATATGTTGTTTACCAAACTCTGGATGCCGGCAGGCTTGGGGGTGGCAGGAGAAGGGGTGTGGCTGTGCCCCTGAGGAAATTGACAGTTGGGGTCAGAGAAGCCAGGAGACGCGGGTCCCTTTATTTCACCACCTGCCTGGGGAAACCCTGATCAGAGTCTTCGGCACTAAGGCCTCATGGGGATTCTGATTTCTGGGGGTGATTCTGTTTCTTTGATCAGAGCATTTCTGACTTATGGGAAAATGATGCCCAACCAAGAGATGTTGAAGTTGGGGCCCTGAGCAGGGAGGAGGAGTGGTCACCTGAGACTAGGGTGGGATGGGGACGCCTCCACGAGGAGGAGACGCGTGAGCTGGGCATTGAGGGTGCTGGCTCCTGGGGCATTTGGAAATTTTTGGTTGTCATAGTAGTGGAAGTGCGGCTGGCATTGGCCGGGTGGGGGTCGGGCTGCTAAATGGCTACAGTGTCCAGAACAGTCCTGCTGGTGGAAAATCGTCCTGCCCAGGTACCAACAGTGTTGCTTTTGACAAATGTTTGGTCATGAGACATGGTGGGGTTGTGGGGGGGGTGCTCCTGGTGGGTGGGGTGGGTATGGACCGTGGCACAGCGGTGAGACTGTCTTTGTTATGCTGCGGGAGGGAGGAACATTCCACACTGCCTGGGGCACCGTGGAGGTGCACAGAGATTGCATGGGCCGATTCCCCCGACCCTGCCCCTTCCCCCCTCTCAGCACTTCCCTCCCTTTTGCCTTTCCATGTTTAGAGGATGTGTGTCCTGTGTTGTCTCTAAGGGGATGGCCGTGATAAATGGTGGAAAGAGGGCGTTTGGGCATCAGCCCAACTTGGCTCTTGGGCTGGCCTTTCCCTGGTGGAGCTCCCTATAGGGGAGGGGGCCACGCTGCTGTGACTCTGTCCCTAATGGCAGCAGCTGGGCTTCTGATCCTGCTGGGGGAGGCCCAGGGAGGGATTCTTGGTGGGGAGGATGAATCAGCTGAGACTTGACTTGGACTTGGACTTTGACCTCTGCATGTCAGCTGGGTGAACTTGGGCAGGTCACTGTACTTGTGTCATCCTCTGAGCCTGTGTTGTCCTCTATGAAGCTGGAGGGTGACTGTGGTGCTACAGGGTGTTGCAAGAGCTAGGGCTTACTTGGCGCAGAGTCCAGGACACTGCTCTGCTCACAGGCTGCTACTAGTCATGGTAAATGTTGGGGGAGTGGCCATGAGGTCCCACCATCATCACAGAGGTGGCAGTCACTACCCATCCTTGTCCTGGGTTTGGGGAACAAGACTGTTCTAGCAACAGCCACTTGCCTGAAGTCCAACTTTGAGTCCATCTTTTCTAGCCCAGTTCCTCTCCCACAAGCACTGTCTACTGCAGAGCTTTGGTTTCTGTTTGGTAGACTGTTTTAGGATCATTCATTCGTTCATTCATTCATTCCCTGGGGGCCTGGGGGCCTGGGGCTAAGGCTGGTGGGCAACCTTGCCCTGGTGGAGCTCCCTACTGGCAACAGCTGGGCTTCTGATCCTGCCTGGGGAGGCTCAGGGAGCTATTCCTGGTGGAGAGGGTGGGTCAGCTGAGACCTGAAGCAGTTTGGGTCAGGGAAGCCACGTTCAGGTGACACATGAGGAGTGGAGGGTAGGCCTCATCCCTGGGCTGCAGGGATAGGGGCCAGGGCACTCAGGGTCCTTGAGCCCTGGCAGGTGTTTGGACTCTGAGCTCAGTGGGGGAGAGGAAGAGCCTGTAGCTGTGTGGAGGAGGGCCTGGCAGGACACCTGGGGTACGCAGGACCTGCAGGAGGCTGGAGGAGGAAGTTGGGGTGGGGGGGTGAGCACTGGGTTTTCTTTGGCTCCCTGCACCCCATTGCTGAGGGGCAGGGGGTCCTTGTAGAGTTCTTGGCCTCCCCACTCAGGATCCTTTGTGGTCCCTGCCTGGCAGTCTAAGGCACTGTGAGGCCTCCTCCCTTCTTCTTCTTCTTCTTTTTTTTTTTTTTTGATGGCGTCTCATTATGTCGCCCAGGCTGGAGTGCAGTGGCGTGATCTTGGCTCACTGCGATGTCCGCCTCCTGAGTTCAAGCCATCCTCCTGCCTCAGCCTTCTGAGTAGCTGGGATTACAGGTGCGCACCACCACGCCCAGCTAATTTTTGTATTTTTAGTAGAGACGGGGTCTCAAACTCCTGACCTCGTGATCCACCCACCTCAGCCTCCCAAAATTCTGGGATTACAGGTGTGAGCCACTGCTCCTGGCCTCCTCCTCCCTTCTTAATGGCTGAGAGATCAGAGTCTGGGAGGCAAAGCCAAGGTGTTGAGGCTCAAGACAGGGCCTAAGGGGTTTTAGGCTTCATACCTGAGTTCAGCCAGGCAGGAGAGAGGGGGTTACCGAGCACCTTCCAGACAAAGGCCTGGTAGCTCCAGCCCAGGCCTAGCCCAGGACAGACAGACAGACCTCTGCCAGAGAGTAGAGTGGAAACCACCCGAGGGGCTTGGTGGCTGCCAGCTCTGCTGGGCGGAGCTGGTGCTCGGGAGCCAGGTGAAGATGGGGCCAGGGTGAAAGGTGGGGCCTGAAGAGGCGCCTGTCCTCAGGGTTGCCCTAGACAGCCATGGGGACAGAGGGCAGATGGACTTGAGTTTAAATTCAGGCGTGTTTTACCACTGGGGCCCTGACAGGCTCTGCCCCTTCTGTGGCAGGGACATATCCTCATGCCTTTTCCTGAGGGCAGCCAGGGATGAGGCACATGGTCAGAGGGTGGGGTGGGGCATCCAGAACCACTGAGGGCTGCAGCTGGAACGCTGAGGTCGAGGGTTGGGGATGGCAGCCAGCCTGGGTCTGGAGTCCCTGGAGTCTCTGAAGACTCTGGTCTGAGCCTGTCCCCCTCCACTGGCCCCACCTGACAAAGTGGCCTTTGAACAGCCTAGAAGAGGCAGTTGATGAGCTGAGCCTCTCCCCCTTGTGGTCTGTGGAGTAAACGTTTGCCTGTCCGGGGACAGGGGCTGTGGAGGCTTCACCTGGGGCTTGGTAAGAAGATGTTCAAATGGGAGAGGAGGTGAGCAGGGCCAAGACAAGTGTGTTGTCAGGATAAGGAACGCTGGGCTTCTCTGGAGGACTTGAACTTGAGTCCAGGCTCTGCTGTGTGACCCTGGGCAAATTTCTCATCCTCTCTGAGCCTCAGTCTCATATTCATTATTATTTTTGAAACAACAGCTTTATTGATATGTAACTCATATACATCTTGCCCATCTAAAGTATTTAATTCAGTGGTTTTTAGTATATTTACATAATTGTAAAGCCATCACTAATTTTAGAACGTTTTTATCACCCCAGAAAGAAACCCTGTACCCATTAACAGTCGCTCCCTGTTTCTCCACAATCCCTGCCGGCATAGGCTATCACTCATCTATTTTCTGACTGTATGGATTTGCCTATCCCAAACATTTCATATAAATGGAATAATAGAATATGTGGTCTTTTGTGACCAATTTCTTTCACTTAACATAATGGTTTCAAAGTTCATCCACATTGTAGTATCAGTATTAGTTTATTTGTTTATTTTTGAGACTGAGTTTTGCTCTCACCCAGGCTGGGGTGCAATGGCATGATCTCGGCTCCCTGCAACCTCCACCTCCCAGGTTCAAGCAATTCTGCCTCAGCATCCCAAATAGCTGGGACTACAGGCACGTGCCACCACAGCTTGCTAATTTTGTATTTTTAGTAGAGATGGGGTTTTACCATGTTGCCCAGGCTGGTCTTGAACTCCTGACCTCAGGTGACCCTCCCACCTCAGCCTCCCAAAGTGTTGGGATTATAGGTGTGAGCCACCATGCCCAGCCTCAGTATTAGTTTTTTTTTCTTTTGCCGAATAATATTCTGTTGTATGAACATACCACATTTTATTTATTCATCCATCAGCTGATGGATATTTGGGTGCTTTCAACCTTTTGGCTATTATAAATAATGCTGCCTTTTTTGGTGTGTGGACATATATTTTCATTTTTCTTGAATATATACCCTAGGAGTAGGATTACTGAGTCATATGGAAACTCCATTTAACATTTTGAGAGACTGCCAGCCTCTTTCCTAAAGCGGCCGTGCTGTTTTACGTTCCCACCAGTGGTGTGTGAGGGTTCCGATTTCCCCACATCCTCGCCAACGCTTGTGATTATCTGACTTTTTGATCACATTCATTCTTGCATCCATTCATCCCTCAAGTATTTATAGAACATCTATATTCAACAAGGCAGAAGGCCCACTGCAGAGCTGGGAAGGGAATTTATCCCTTGAAGAGTTGTTTAGAAGATTCCATGGCATCATATCTAGAACAACCCCCACCCAGCCCAGCATATAGTAGATGCTCAGAGACGGGAGACAGGGAGTATCAAGGAGAGGATCTGGGGGTGGTCAGGAACCATGGGGCCCCCGGGAATGGAGGAAAAGAGGATGGAATCTGTACGTGCTGACCACGTACTGTGTGTGGGAACCGGTGCTTCAGTCCTTATGACCCTCTGGGCCATATCATTTTTCCATTTGCAGATGACGGAACTGAGGCTCAGGCCAAACAGCTTGTTCTGGGTCACTAGGCTGAGAAGTAGTTAGACTGTGGGCTGAGAGCCTTGTTTGGATCATCTTATTTAATCCTCCCAACCCCTGAGGTCAGTCCTATTACTATGCCCATTTAGTAGGTGAAGAAACTGAGTCTCAGAGAGGTAGACTGACTTGCCCAGAGTCACGTAGCTGGTGAAGTTCCGTCCTGGGAGTTGGAGCCACATAGTCTAGCATCAGAGTCCCTGCTGTGTCTCCCAGGCCTCTGGAGGTGAGGGTGAGGGCTTGGACATGTCTGCTCCCTCCTTCCCTCCCTTTCTCATCCCACTGTGTCCCACAGAGCCTCATCTTGGGTTGGAGACAGTCCTAGGGGCAAGTGTGGCCCAAGGCTGGCTTTTGAGGGCCCTGCCAGCCCTTCTTCCAGGCTTTTTGTCTGATGCCTTGCTCTGTGCCTCAGTTTCCCATCTGGGTGATGGTGGTGGTGACTCCCAAGTCTGCTGTGGCTCAGATCATCTGAGTCTGGCTTGTTCTGTCCCTTGAAGAGGAGCAGCCGAGAAGCCAGTGGGACTGCTCCAGGCTGGGGGCGGGGAGTGGCATCTCCACTGTGTGTGAGTTTGGGCTGGTTATAAATAACCCAGCAAACAGGAGGGTGCGGGGAACCACAGCCCGCCTCCTCAGGAGGAGAGGCCTGGACACACACACACATTCTTACAGACAGGGCCGTTTCAGTTATATGTGTGTGTGTGCTGTGTGTGCCCAGGGTGTAAGCTCAGCATGTGTGTGGGGAGGGCTTTGGGGAGCCGTCAGAGCTGTGCGGGCTCCCGGGACAGCTGGAAGGGCTGGGCCTGCTCAGGCTGACTCCAGCAGGTTCTCTTCAGTTCCCTGGAGGAGGCTGGGGTCAGCCCAGCAGAGCTCTAGGGCTGGTGAGGTCCCTGGAGCCCCCTCACCTGGCTTCAAGTGATTCCAAGGTCAGGCTGAGGATCCTTCTGCTCTTAGGGGCCTCCATGTGCTCCTCCAGCCCCTTCCCACTGCCACGTCCCACCCTGCCTGCTCTCCCTCTCCCTGCTCCAGTCCTGCATCCCATCCTGACTCTCCGGCTGAGTTCATTGACCTCTAGCAAGTCGCCTGGGCTTTCTGCCTCTGTGGAGTAAGGAGGCCCATTTCACCTGGCTCCTGAGAAGGTAGAGTCCAGTGCTTAGTGTGTGCTCAGTGAAGGCTGCTTTCCTCCAGTCCTGGTTGAGAAATGGCCAGAATGTAGGCTCCACTGGGAGCCCACTGATCTGCATATTTGCATATAATTTACATAAACATTTTATGACAAAATATGCTGGGATCAGCATCTGTTTCTCTTCCCTCATCCCAGCTCACTTGGAGTCCTCCTGGCTGGATTTTGGAGGGACCAGAGAGAACTCTTGTCCATTCCTCAGTTTTACACACACAGAGACTGAGGCCAGAGAAGAGCAGGGCCTGCCTCGGG
This sequence comes from Pongo pygmaeus, assembly GCF_028885625.2. NCBI lineage: Eukaryota > Metazoa > Chordata > Mammalia > Primates > Hominidae > Pongo > Pongo pygmaeus. Next base: position 199,919,907 of record NC_072373.2, read on the forward strand.
ATCCCATAGCGATTGGGAGCAGGAGGCAGGTGATGCAGATCTCTGGGGGGTGATACAACCCACAGTATTCACTGAACAAAGACTGATGGAGGCTGACTGTGTTCCAGAAGCAGTCTGAGCCCTGGGGTTAGAGAAATGACCACACAGACCCAGTCACTGCCACCAGGAGCAATTGGAGGGGGAGACAGACACATTCCTGTGAAGCCCGGAAATAAACCAGCCAATTTTCAGGCCGTGGTGAGCGATTGAGGACTAGCCCTGGTTTTGCAGACTAGCTGGGCATGTGGGGAGGTCATTTGGGTGGATTTGGTGGTCAGGGACGTGAGCTTTGAGTGGGGATACAGTGTCATGTCCCAGCGCCTACTAACTGCCTATCACCACTAGGCATGTGACAGCTGGTATCTCTGTGTGTTGGGGATCATTATTCCCATTTCATAGGAGGACAGAGTGAGGCCCAGTGAGGCGAAGGGATGTGATCAGGTAACCAGTTTGGGAGTGGGAAGCCAGGGCGGGAACACCTAACTCCATACTGGGTTGTTCCTCGGAGACTCCTGGGCCCCAGGAGTGGGCAACCCTTGCCGTGTTTGCTGGCAGTGACAGTTGTGGAGCCTGGAGACGGACTCCTAGAGGCACCTGCTGGTGAGTCATGGTGGGGCGGGGTGTGCCTACCTGAGCTGGGCCACCTGTCGTGTGAGCGCGCCTTGTCCTCCATTTCTACTCACTCCCAGGCTTTCAGGCTGTCTCTGTGCAGGGAGCTGAGTGTGAGGTGGTGCTGATCTTGACGTTTGCCCTGCTTTTGAGAGTCTTCTGGTAGGGGAAACTGATTAGGGCTAGGAGCAGGTGTGCTCTACAATCCAAAGGGCATGGTCTTTGGGGTTCAGCTAATCTTGGGTTCAAATCCTGGCCCATTGCTGTGTAACTTTGAGCCAGTTGCTTCACCTCTCTGAATTTTGGTTTGCCCATCTGTGAAATGGGAATGACAATCCCTTTCTGGTAAAGTGTTTGAGAAGAGAAATGAGGCAATGTGCATATAAGGAGCCTGGCACTTAGTGAGGGCTCCCTCCATGGGGGCTGTGATCATTTTCGTAAGGGATGGAATGGCCCAGCCTTTTCCAGAAAAGTGCTCAGTGGAAGGAGTCTTGAATCACAAACTGGGGTTCCCTGCATGCATTCTCAGGGGTTCAGGAGTTCACTGAACACAGGATTTAGACTCAGCAAGGCCAGAATTCAACTCCTGTGTGACCCCACTGGTGGCTTAACAGGCTCAGTCTCCTCATCTATAAATGGAGACCATTATTATCTGCTTCCCAGGGCAGCTGAGTGGGTTCACTGTGATCCGGTGGAAGGTCCTGTTAGAGTGATGGGAGCATGGTTGGTGGGCCTTCTCCCTTAGTAAATGACAACACAGTGGAGGTACTGAGTCCCCAAGAAAGGACTTCCTGACTTGGACCAGGGAGGTGGTTGGCGTGCGTGTGTGACATTCAAGCAGGCTGACAAAGGAGGCATTGTATGAGCTGAGCCAGCTTTGTGAAGACATATCTAGTGCCTAGGATGGTGCTTGGCACACAGTAGGTGCTTAATAACCATTTGTTTTACTGATTAACCAGCTGAGTAGGTGCTGGCCAGGCACAGATGGTGGGGAAAGGTATTCCAGGAAGCAGGAACAGGCCTGAAGGAGCCCGTGTTCCCAGAGCTGTAAATAGTTTTGTGTGGGAGGAGTATGGGGGTGGGCAGCTGGGAGCGGGGTGTGGAGGGTGCTGCTGGGTCTGGAAACGGGGCCTCAGTGGGTGGTCCTGCTCTCAGGCACGAGCTTGGGGACAGGCATCAATGAGCAGTGTGAGTCAGGGTGGCTAAGAGTGACGTGAGAGGGCAGGTGGCTGGGATTGATGGGGCGGTGACGGAGGCGTCCCAGCCCCGGGTTGAGGAGAGGGCCTGGCTTTCCCAGGGTTGCATTGTCAGCTTCTGTCTAGGCGCAGGGGACAGAGTAGGCTGCTGTAGGGCAGCCAGTCTGCACCTCAACGGAGACTGGCCAGGCCGGCCGAGGCAGGAACAGGGCTGATGGGAGAAGGCGGGCGGGCGGGTGTCTGGGCACCACAGGCCAAGGTGGCTGCCAGACAGGCTGATGCCAGGGGAGGGAGCCAGGTCCTGCCAAGCCAGCCCGCCTGTGGTGAGGCTCGGTCGGGCCGCTGGGCCCTGCCAGCTCCCTCAGAGGCTTTTGTGTTCATTTCCTTTCCACCCCCCTTTTCTGTTTCCTCATAAGGTTCCTCACGAACAGTCTCAATGGGGTCTCGGCAGAACCAGGGGACCCGGAAGTTTCACAGACCAGAGAACACCAGGGATGGAGACTCAGGGAGAATGTGCTCTCTCTAATAACAAAAGTGCTATGGGTTTATTGTAGAAATTGTGGAAAATATAGAAAGGTCCTGAGAAGAAATTAAAGCTGCCTGTAATCCCACCACCCAGAGAGAGCCTCTGGGAACCTTTAGTTATAATGCAGCATTTAGAAATTCACTTTGGTAGTGAGTTCATTAAAACAGGATCAAGTTCTACATACTTTTTGTAACCTATTTTTTAAACATAATGATGATACTCATATTAATAGCCAGCATTTACTGAGCAATTTGTTAATGTGTGAACATGCCCAGCCTCCTTCTGTAAACCCCACGAGGTGGGCATTCTTATCTTTGTTTTACCAGTTAAAGCAGCCTGAGAGAGTTAAATGTCTGCCCAAGGTCACATCGGAATTGAGAGAGCCATCTGCATATTCCTATCAACAGCTATACTGTCTTGTCTTCTGATGATCAATATGTACATTTTCCCGCATCCTTCAATATTCCTTGTAGCAAGTAAAAAAAAAAGCCTTCTATGATGCATTTATGTCTTTTAATAACCTAATTAGACAGTGTAGATTTGTGAGAACTCAATTGTTGATAGCTGCGTAATATTCCATGTTATGGTTGTGCCCTCATTTATTTAACTTGTCCCCTGTCGTTCGGTATGTGGGTTATTTCCATTTTTTCCCTCTCGTAAATAACGTTGTCCTGGATCTCCTTGACCTAAGGACCAAAGTCTTGGGAGTCCAGAGTGTCAGAATCAGAAAGGCCCTTAGACCACCATGCTTGGTTTTCCATTTTGCCAGTGGGGCAAAAGGCAGAGAAGGGGGAAGAGGATTTGCCCACGGTCTTGGAGGCTGTGGGCGCCTGAGCCAGGGCTGCTACCTGCTCTCCTGTTGGGGCTGGGGTGGGGATGTGGGTGGAGGCAGGTGCCACAGTGAGAAAAAGGGCATCCTGGGGGGGATGGTGGGAACACAGGGCTGGGTAGAGGGCGGACTGGAGGTGACAGGGGAGATACAGGCTTGGGGTAGGGAGGGCTCTGCTGCCATGATGTCTTTGCAGAGGAGTTGACTGGGATGGGACGGGCCCAAAGGGAACATTTCCTGCCCTCTGAGCTGCCTTTGTAGATGGGAGTGGGGGGTGGGGATAGGTTTGGTTGGTGAGAGGCTTGAGTGTGTGAGTTGGGGCGAGTGGGAGGGTGTGTGTCTGGGCTTGGTGGACTTTTCTTGGGGGGGTATGTGGTGTTCAGCTTGGCCTTCTCTGCCCTCCCCATTCCACTCCTCCCCGGGCTTCTGCTCTCTGGGACTTGGGCTCCATGGCCCCTTCCCCAGCAGGTGCAGTCCTTGTGCCCCTCATCTCCAGCCACAAGTAGGTGTGGGACTGCTGGCTTCCTGGCCAGGGCAGCTGTGGCTGGGTGGGGGTGGGGACTGAGACATCCCCCTCCTGGTCCAGGCTCCCCATTGTGCAGCCCCCTTGGCTGTCTTGCTGCCCGGAGCCTGGCCCCAGCCCACATTCCTGCGGTGATGCTCTGGGTCTCCGGGGTGGATCTGGTGAGCGTGAGGGGCACTGAGTTCTCACAGGACTGAGGGCTTTTTGGGGACGGAGCCTGCAGGGATCCAGAGGGCCATGCTGAGACGCCCTCCCTCCCTGCCTCGAGGAGCTAGCCGTTACGTCGCTGTGTGTCTTTGGGCAAATCACTTTACCTCTCTAAATGCTTCGTGGCAGACTAACCTCGCCCCTCCTTTCTTCTCAGTGGGTGTGATAAGCAAGGCTTTCCCCTTTCTTTGCCTCAGTTTCCACATCAGTAGGAGGGGAGAGTTGAACTCAGTGATCCCTCAGGCCCATTGTAGCCTTGAAGTTGCAGCCTGAGGTGTGAAGTGCAGGCTGTAGGAATACAGACAAAGCCTTATGTGGCTCCGACTGTGTGCAGGCATGATCTCACTTGATTCTCACAATTGCCCTATGAAGTATCATCGTTGGCCTCATTTAACCAAACAGGCTCAGAGAGGTTAAGTAACACGTCCAAAGTCACCCAGCAAGTAAGCAGAGCTGAATTTGAATCCAAGACTGTCAGAACCTAAAGCTGGGCCCCCACCCCTTGCTCATGTTGCCTCTGGTCACCAGGAAGGTGAGGCCTGAGTCTGGCTAATTAGGGGAAGGAAGCTCGGGCAGAACTAATTACACTCGATTTTATTCTTGGCTTTTTGCAACACGATTAGCACTGCACAGGGGTGCCGGGCTCCTGGCCCCCAGCCTGCTGACCTAATTTGTGTGCTTCTGTCTGTTTCTGTAACTTGCCCTTTCTACCCCCTCATCCAACCTCTCTCTTTTTGTCTCTCTCTGCACTCTCCCCTGCTGTGTGGCCTTGGCAATGCCACTTAACCTCTCTGGGCATTAATCGTCTCATCTGCCTGGGTGTAGTCATCCCAATTCGGCTTCCCTCATGAGGAGGTTGAGGCTTACATGAGATAAAGACTTGGAAATAATAATAGAAATTTTAACATAAACTAACAGCAATCATGGCTACATTGATTTATTCATTTTTCACTTGGTGTTGGGTCCTGTGCTTAGCCCCTTCCCACAGCAATGCTATGAGCTGCATAGTCTTATCATCATCTCCATTTTACAGATGAGAAAACTGAGGTGCCGAGATTAAACGGCTTGCCTGACAGCCAGCCGGGTAGTAAAGAGGAGCTGGTTCATTACGCTTTGCCTCTGTGCTGACCTGTTTCTCTAGGAAGGCTCATGGTGGTGTGGGGGCTGGGCACGAGAGACCCCAAACTCTGGAGTGGGCTGTGAGGGAGGATGGGGTGGGAGGAAGGCACTAGCCTTCCTGAACATGTCCCCTGCACTCAGAGTGAGTGATGAGTGAGTGGGTAGAGGTAGCCGTGAAAGTGAGGAGACTTAGCTGATATCCAGCTCATTTGGACCCTCACCCATCACAGCCCTGACGGGGTGCTCCTGGGAGGGAGGGGGCTGGGCAACCTGGGAGGTGACACCTCCTTGCCCCTGGCCCAGGGGAGCCTCCCCAGCTGCTGCTCTAAAACTCTAGGAGAGGATCGGTGGGAGTGGATGTGGAGTGAGGGGGCCTGTGGGTCACTGCTGGGCCTGGTCCCTTCTGGGCTGGGATCCTGAGGTGCCTCTGTGGAGTGAGGCTGTGGGTTAGTTCCGGAGGGTGTGGTGACTAGGGGACTGTGAGGAAAAATGGAAGTGGGGGGCATCAGTCCATTAGGAAGGGTGCTACGTTTCATCCCGATGTGTGTGTGCACTTGTGTGTACTCGGAAGGAAAGTGCGTGTTTGCATGCATGTGTGTGTGGAGGGAACTGGGATGCAGGTATTGTGGGCCTGTTAATGGCATGTGAGGCGGGGTGTATGTCTGCTGGGGCAGGTTCAGGGAGGGACAAGTAGGCTGCGCACATGTGGAGGCAGGGTGTTGGGAGCGTCCGGTGTGTTGGGTCCTGTGCTCAGCCCCTTCTCCCGCAATGCTATGAGCTGCATAGTCTTATCACCATCGTGTGCTGGCGCGCGGGTGTGGATGTTGGGTGGGCGTGGATGGCTGTGGGCGTTGCTGAGTTGATGGCATGCAGGGGGTGAGGGGCAGCTGCGGGGCACAGATGTATGAATTCAGCCCTGGACGAGCAATGGGTCTGGGGGTGGCCCAGGAGTGTCCAGGACAAGGGTTTCAGAGACAGAGGCCTCATGCCTGGATTCTAACCCCTGCCTCAATTCCTGCATCTGTGGAATGGGGATAATAAAACCCTGGGCGGTTGTGATGCTTAAAGGCGGCTGCACAAGTAACATGCTCCCAGCACCTGGCCTGGGGCAGGCCCTCAGCAGCAGTGGGCAGAGGTCTCTAGAGTGCTCTGGGAATGCTCAGCAGCTCCCCTGGGACCTGATGCTCAGGGCTTCATGGGCTGCTCGGGGAGCCTCCGCTGGGTGTCCCCTCCCGAGATCAGTGGTGGCTGGAAGCAGAAGGTTCTGTGCTTCCGCCGGGCACGCTCACTGTGTGTGTGGGGTGCAGCCGAGAGGAAAGGTTGTATCTGAGTTGTGAGGTTCATGTCTGAGTCAGAGGATGCACCTGCCGAGGGTGATGTCTAGGAGCGATGTGTGTTTAGGGAACATATGTGGCCATGGCGGTGGGTCCGTGTTGTGGGCCTTGGTGAGGTGAGTGTGGTGCGTGGGGTCAGGAGAATGTGCTGAGGTTTGTTGGTGGCATCCGTGGGGTGTGTGGTGAGGAGAGGAGTGTGTGTGTGTGTCTGTGAGTACCCTAGGGCATGTGTACATGCAGCTAGGGGTGAAGTAGATGGGCGAGTGTGTGCTGGTGTGGGCTGGGCTGTATTGCCTATAGGCTGTGGTGAGTATACAGATCGGTGTGGGCAAACATTGCACTTGATTAGTGTGTGTGTGTATCCTATTGGGGTGCATAGTACATGCAGGAGAATGTATATGCATGAGGATGTTGGGCTGTCGTGTGTGTGTGTGTGTGTGTGTGTGTGTGTGTGCGCGTGCGTGTACGCGCGCATGTCTTGGGGGTGTGGAAGCCTCCTATCAGGCATGGGGGGGTTGTGTTTACCTGGAGGGGGCACAGTGAGCGTCAAGGAGAAGCTGGCAGCGTCCTGGGGCTTTTGGATTCAGTTCTCCTTTAAGGGAATGGCATGGATAATTATGCTCATTATGATGGATTATGCAAATGCGGAGGTCGTTTGGGGGTCAAAGGCTGCTTGTCACCCTCCTCCTCAGGCATTGTGTGACTCCTAAGGCTTTCCCTGCTGCCTCCCAGCCTCCGTTCCCCAACCCCCGTTTCTCTGTCCCCTCTGGGAGTTGCAGCTACCAGCACCCCCCCTGTAGTGTTCCTGAGAGGGCCTCACTGAGTCCCGGCGCCCATGCCTGCAGGTCCCAGGTGTCCTCGAATTAAGTTCCCGCTGAGCGTCCCAGGTGGGCTCAGGGGTGCCTGGGCCGTTCCTCCCCCTGCACACCCTGCCATTGAGGGTGCTTGCTGTTCGGAAAGAATGTGCTCTTGGAAGCAGGTTTGGCAAATTACTGAGGTGGCCCCTTCCCCAGCCTTGCCTCATCAGCATAAGGCTAAGTTAGGATGTGTGAGTTCTCCCCTCTGCCTCCCACCCTTGCCTTCTCTCCCTGTCTCGTAACCCCCAGCCCACCCTCCCGGTCTCTGCCCCTCTGCCCCCTGGCCTCCCTCAGTCCTCGCCTGTCTGTCACCGTCTCTGTCTCTACCTCCCCCCTCCCTGTCATCCTCTCAGTTCCCCCGTGATCTCTTTCTCTCCTGTACCCGCCCCATCTCTGTGGGGAGCTGCAGCTCCTGGTCCTTAGCATGGAGAAGATGGTCGTCATGGTAACGGTTGTCATGTCGATGGCTACTGAGCTGGGGATGAATAGTATCTAGGTGAGCGCTACCTGAGTGGAGGCTGATGGGTTTCCAGGAGGCTCGATGCTTGTCTCTGAGCTCAGAGCTGCACGGCAGGCCCAGCTCCTCCTGCCCTATGTGAGTGGCTGTTTTTACCCCCAGGCATGCCGACACACTGAGCCCTCTGTGGCTGCTTTTAGGTGAGCATGTGTCAGTGTGTGTCTGTGCATGTGCTGTGTCTCTGGGGTGTGTCATTTCAAGGGTCTGTGTGGCTTGGGGGTAGGTCTTTGGGTTTGTACAGGCTTTTCTTGGAGCAGGAAGTTAGGGGCTAAGTGGCACTGGTCACTGAGGAATCTTGGAGACTCCCTCGTTTTGGCACCCACATTTACCTCAGTTGGGGGCTTCCAGGGACCACAGACCTCTTAGTATCCCTCCTTCCAGCTAAAGGCCTCCCAGCCACTGCCTAGCCTGCTGGGAAGGATAGAAAGACAGTGAAGACAGCCCTGGGCAGGGGCAGGAACTGGAGCCTGGGTCCCTGCTCAGTCCCCATTCTTCTGTGTGACTTCAGGCTGCTTGCCAGAGAGCTGGAGGGAGCGGGGACTCTGAGTTGGCTGGTTCAGGTTGTGGAGGGAGTGGCATGGGGAGCTCTAGCTCCTCCACCCTGAGTATTTGTCTTTCTGGGCAGAGGGGCGCTGGGGAAAAGTTGGGCCCTACTGCTCTGAGCTCCTAGAATGTCTAAAAAGGAGGAAGACCCAGCAATTCGTCACGGGAGCAATTACACTAATTGTTCTACTCCATGACTCACTGGTAGAAAGTAAATACTGATTAATTCATTACTTTGAGACTATGTGTGTGTATGCATTTGGTGAGGGGGCACCTCCTGGCTCCCTGCCCTGGCTGGGCTGGGCAGGGTTCTGGAGCAGGTGATTGAGGCTGGGGATATGAAGACAGGATTGAGATCCTCACTCTGGCTCTGTATCAACTCCAGAAGGGGGCTCATCAGTGGCAGGGGATGAGAGGCTGGGCCCCAAATGGAGGGCCAGTGCAGCCCTCCCCTGCTCACACATGCCCCAGGGCTCCCCACAGCCAGCCCAACATTGCGGCTGCTCAGAGACCACCTCAGACCTAGAACCACTGAATTTAGTTTTCACAATATTCAGATGTGCAGTCAAGATGAAAAATGACCAGTTTCTAAGAGAAAGTCATCAGCTAGACACTGAAAGCCTTCTGGGATGGGACCCCAGGTGACCTGCCCTGCCCCAACCCTGCCCTGTGAATTATTCACATACACGCACTTTCCTTCAGGGTACACACAAGATCTCTGTCATCCACATGGATGTCACTCAGCCCACAAGGGCACCTGTCACCCTTCTGGGCTCACCCAGGCTGCCAGTCTCGGGTGCCGAGCCCTGTGTCCACCTCTACCTTCCCTAGGCCCAGCGCTGGCGCAGCGAGAACTTCGAGAGACCCGTGGACCTGGAGGGCTCTGGGGATGATGACTCCTTTCCTGATGATGAACTGGATGACCTCTACTCGGGGTCGGGCTCGGGCTGTAAGTACCCCCCTCCCTACCTCTGCCTGGGGGCAGTGACCAGTCTGTATCCAGCCCCAACTCTGAGGAGCCCATGGGGGGCTTGCTTCAGTGAGGCAGGGGGCATTTACTGTATGGGTCGGCAAGTTCTTCTTGCTCTGGATCCCCAGAAAGAAGGGCAGAACATCCTTCTGGGGATGGAACAAGGCCTGGGAGGACCTCAGGGCTCAGGATGCCCAGCTCTCCAGGGTCCCATGTCTGCATCTTTGTGTGTGCTATGTGGCTCCCTCTGCAGACCTTGCTTGGTTCCGGTGGTCCCATCAGGTACAATAAGCTGTGGCCAATGGTGGGGTTAGGGCAGTGACACAGGGCAGGTACTTCAAGTGGTGCCCGGTATGGCCCCGCCCTGGGGAAGGGGAGCCAGGTCAGCTGGGTCTAGCAGAATCTCGGGAGAGAAGGGCGCTGGGAACCCCACTTTGCCATGTGTGCCCCTCGGTGCTCCCCTTCCCTGAATTCCTGTATTTTCACCTGTGGATGGTGAGAAATATGACTTCCTCTCAGTGCCTCTAGGAGAGTTTGGGATAGGAAGTTGGGGTCTGGCACAGAGAAGGAGCTCTCAAAATGGTAGCAAAAAGAAGGCAGCTGAGACTGGGCCCAGTGAGGGCATGGGCTGGCATCTGAGGAGATGGTACGGGGTCTGCACGCCACAGAGCTGGCTCCCCACAGCCCTTGCCTCTGGTCTCCCCTCCTTAGCCAAGTCCTTTGAGCCTCTTTCAAATTAATCTTTGTAAAACCCGTTTCTGTTGGGTCACATCTCTATTTGCAAAGTTCCCTGGCTCCTCTCCCTCCTGCCTGGTTCCGAGCCCAGGAGCTGGCTGTGGCTTCTCCCTCCCCCATCCCTCACCCCCCTGTCTCATTTCCTCCCAAGTTCCTTCACTGTCCCGGCTTTGCATCAGCCAGATTGCTCAAGCAGTTCCCCTGCCTCAAGGGCTTCTTCTCCCTCTTACCCTCTGCCTCTGTCTCTGGGGGAAGCCCTTAGTGTACCACTCCTGCCTTGAGCTCGTGGTAGGGGTGCCTTTGGGGTCTGACTCTTCCCAGAATACCACTCCTGTGTTCCCCTGCAAGCCCCAGCAAGTTTTGCAGCCAGTAGCGCCTCAGTTGCTGCTGCCTGGATTCAACCTCATAGAAACTGTAGGCTGGGTGGGCAGGAATAGTCAAGGAAGGCTTCCTGGGAGAAGCGGCCCCCAGAATTTTTGACTTGGCAGAGAGAAGTTGGGGAACATTAGCAACTGGCCACCTCTAGCCGGGCTGTGCCTTCCTCCTTTCTGTCATCTTTTCTGGGAAAGTTGGGCAAAGAGAGGGGGTTGGGAGACCTAATCTTGATGGCCATTGCTTACCTGGGATCCTCATGCCCCTCACAACCACCCAGCTCCCTAGCTCTCTCCCTCTCCCCCACCCCCTCAGACTTCGAGCAGGAGTCGGGCATTGAGACAGCCATGCGCTTCAGCCCAGATGTAGCCCTGGCGGTGTCCACCACACCTGCGGTGCTGCCCACCACGAACATCCAGCCTGTGGGCACACCATTTGAAGAGCTCCCCTCTGAGCGCCCCACCCCGGAGCCAGCCACCAGCCCCCTGGTGGTGACAGAAGTCCCGGAAGAACCCAGCCAGAGAGCCACCACTGTCTCCGCTACCATGGCTACTACTGCTGCCACAACCACAGGGGCCCCGACTGTGGCCACAGCGCCTGCCACGGTGGCCGCCGCCGCCCCCAGCACCCCTGCAGCACCCCCTTTTACGGCCACCACTGCTGTTATAAGGACCACCGGCGTACGGAGGCTTCTGCCTCTTCCACCGACCACAGCGGCCACGGCACGGGCCACTACCCCCGAGGCACCCTCCCCGCCCACCACGGCGGCTGTTTTGGACACCGAGACCCCAACACCCAGGCTGGTCAGCACAGCTACCTCCCGGCCAAGAGCCCTTCCCAGGCCGGCCACCACCCAGGAGCCTGACATCCCTGAGAGGAGCACCCTGCCCCTGGGGACCACTGCCCCTGGACCCACAGAGGTGGCTCAGGTGAGGGTGTTGAGAAGGGACAGGGAGGAGGGTGGAGAAGGGTGGGTCAGGGGAGGGTTGAGGAGGATGGAGCTGGACAGGACTGAGGACCAGGGGGCTATAGAGCTGAGCCAGACAAAATGGGGGCGAGGGGCAGGACCAAGGGACAGAGATCGGATAGGGAGGGAAGAGGGACCGAAAATGAGGGCTGGGGTGGTTGGATCCTAATAGGATGGGACATTGGTGGGGAAGGAATTGGATGAACTTGTGCATTGGTGACAAGGGGGGCCGGGCTGAGTGTTTCGGTTGAGAGCATTAACTCAGCGGTCTGGCAGCTGTATTAGAATCTTTCCACTGCCACTTCTTAGTCACGGGACCTCAGGCCAGTCCCTGATCCTTTCTATACCTCCGCTTCCTCATCTACGGAAGGAGAAAACAATAGAATGTGTATCAATTTCATTGTGAGCATGAAATCTCCGGACATCCACAGTGCTTAGAACAGCGCCTGGTGATGCTACAGCCAGTGGGTTCTCAGCTGCTGTCGTCATCACGGTTGTTATTATCATGGGTCTGAGGGTGGTTAAGAGCTGGTGTATGAGAATGCATCACTTGCCTTGTGGAGGGCTGCCTGGGTGTGGCTCAGTGCTCAGCACTTTACCTGTGTTAGCCCCAGCCCTCATGCCCACCCTGGGGGCAGCACTGTGGTCATCTCATTTTACAGACGAGCAACTGCGGGCGCACAGGGAGGTGAAGCCACTTCCCAAGGCTCCGCAGCCAGTGATGACAGTCAGGATTTGAACCCAGGCAGTTGGTGCCAGAGCCGGGCAGTCTCACAGGGCCAGGGCTGCATGTGTGTGCATTTGGGATATTCTGGATGGAGCAGGGGAATTGATGGGAAGAGGATGAAGATGTCAGGAGTGCCAGGGATGGATGAATCCCAAGGACATGAGAGAGGTGGTCTGGTCCCAGCTGGGTGCACTGAGTAAGATGGAGAGGTGGGAACATGGACTGGGTGCCACAGCCCTCTACAGCTGGCCTCACTGAGGAAGGCCCTTGGGCCGTGGAGCTGCCTTGGGGTCAGTGTCAGTCCCTCTGACTTCCCAGCCAGCTCCAGCAGGATGCAGGCCCTCCCCTCGCCTCCTCAAGCAGCTGGGGCAGCCAGGTGTTTTCACACAGACTTGGCCAAGCAGGAAGGGGAAACAGTGATGGGGCACGGAGCCCAGGAGAAGGTGCACAGAGTCCAGGTTGCTGGAGGAGCCATTGTGCACGCTGTGTACGCTGGGGCACTGCTGCAGCCTCTTTTCAGCCTGGACACCAGGCCCGCCTTTCCATGCCCACCTTTGAAATAGCAACATCCCTGCTCTAATGGCTCCCATAGCCCCGACTTTGGTCTCCTCATTCCCAGCTCTGATCCTGCCTCCCAGTGGTGGGAGCCCTAGAGATTGTCAGTCACTGAGCTGGTTTCCGGGATACCTGCCCCTGAGGCCATGCTATTCTGCAGGTTGTGCTCTTGGACTGGCCTCCAGGCTACAGGATGCTCCCCTGCCTTAGGCATGGACCGGGACCAGGCCCACATCCATAGCAGCCGCACCCAGCAGTTCCCAAACAGCTTCTCGGCAGGAATGCCCCGAGGAGTGTTACTAAGGCAGCTGGAGGGGACATGAGGGGGACAGGATGTGGCCAGAGCAAGAACAGAGGCAGTGTGTTAGTGGTTAGAAACACAGACTCTGGAGACAGATAGATCTGAATTTTAGTTCTCTCCCTCACTTACTAGCTGTGTGTCCTTGGGCAGGTCATTTATGCTCTGAGCTGATTTCCTGCTCTGTAAACTGGGGGCATTGTTACACTCCTTCATGGGGATAGTGTGTAGCACAGTGCCTGGCATGTAGGGAGTGCTAAATGTTAGCCCCCCAGGGCAGTAGGATGGTGGTGGGGGGTTATGCCTTCATGTGTGGTTGTCCTGGGCTCATGCCACCCTCTCTGCAGACCCCAACTCCAGAGACCTTCCTGACCACAATCCGGGATGAGCCAGAGGTGCCGGTGAGTGGGGGGCCCAGTGGAGACTTCGAGCTGCCAGAAGAGGAGACCACACAACCAGACACAGCCAATGAGGTGGTAGCTGTGGGAGGGGCTGCGGCCAAGCCATCATCTCCACCTGGGACACTGCCCAAGGGTGCCCGCCCGGGCCCTGGCCTCCTGGACAATGCCATCGACTCGGGCAGCTCAGCTGCTCAGCTGCCTCAGAAGAGTATCCTGGAGCGGAAGGAGGTGCTCGTAGGTGAGGCTTGGGGTCTGGGCCAAGGGGAGCCTGGGAGGATACCAGAGTGAGACAGCTGGCTGGGCCTCAGTTTGCCTCTAGGAACCCAGAAAGGAGATCAGGGCGTGGTTTTCTGGGAGCCAGATAGGAAGGAAACCTGAGAACTCAACCCCCCAGGACCTGCCTTCGGGCTCCTCCCAACTTTCCTTCTTCCCAATATCCAACCCTGACTTCATGTCCATCTCTAGGTCTTTCCTTAGTGTCCTCTGACCCCTCTGTGGACTCTGACTTTTATCCCGGCTTTCCTGGGCCATACTGGCTGACCCCCTGGGACCTCACTTCCTAGATGCTAATCTTTGACCCATCCTTCAGCTTGACCTTCCCCAGTTTTTGACCCCAGTCCCTGTGGACCTGCCCTGGCTGCATCTAGGGAGTCTGTGGACTCCTGGTTCAAATCCTGGCTTTGCATTCAAGGCAAGGTACTTCACCTCTCCAGTCTTCCTTCTCTTCATCGGTAGAATGGGGATAGTCATTTTGCCCTTAATCAATTCTAAGAGGCACATCTGTTCACATGTTAACTCTTCTGTAATTGGGGTATGTCATATTTAGTTAGCAGAGCTTTTTCTTTCCTAGCAGTTATAAAATACTGGGGCATCTTATGACTGATGGCATTTTAAATTTGATGAAGCCCTCAGATGACCCCTCCCTCATAGGGCTGGTGTGAGGGTTCAGTGAGTTAGTGTGTTGGGTGATTAGAATGCAGCCAGTGAGGGCCTATAATGGTACCCAGTGCTGGTAGTAGTAGTACTGACTCCATCATCACTCCAACTCAGATCTGGGACTCCCAGCCCTCTCCTCACCCTGGTCCCCACCCCTGAGGACCCTTTGCCCTGGTTCTACCCTGCCTCTGGGCCTTGACCTGTGCCCTCTTCTTCCACAGCTGTGATTGTGGGCGGGGTGGTGGGCGCCCTCTTTGCTGCCTTCTTGGTCACACTGCTCATCTATCGTATGAAGAAAAAGGATGAGGGCAGCTACACGCTGGAGGAACCCAAGCAGGCAAGCGTCACATACCAGAAGCCTGACAAGCAGGAGGAGTTCTATGCCTAGTGGAGCCACAGTGCCTCCCTGCAGCCTCGACACCACCCTGCTGTCCAGTCCCCAGCCTGGCCCCACCAGCCCAAGCCTGGGACTGGGCCTGGAACCTGGCCCCAGTTCTTCTCTGTCCTCTCTCCCAAGGTCTGCCCAGGCTGCCGGCCTCACACAGATCTTCCCCAAGGAAGAGGGGCTGCTGCCATCTGCCCCAGACTGTGCCCTTACGAGCTCATCTCTTGTTCCCCTCATCCCTGCCACCAGTCTGGGGCTTCAGGACCTCATGTCAGATGGATGGGAGGAAGAAAGCTCCTGATTGGCTGGTGGTGGAAGAAAGGGTGGGGCTTGAGATGAGCCTGAGCCCTGACTTGGCACCCACAGGGCTCACTGAGATCTCCTTTTTGGGGCAGAGAGGCACTCAGGCTGGTTTTCAGGACAAACATTTGGTAAACACAGCCCTTGAAATCATCTAGACACTGCAACCTCTTGCTCGTATCCCAGGGCCTCTCTCTGGCTGGGTGAGAGGGTGTCCCTTGGTCACCAGCCTGTTTTGTCCTGGTCTCTCTGGGGTTGTTGAATCTCTCCTCTTGCCTGCCAAGTACACATGTACCCCAGACTTCATTTCTTTCTGCATTTTCCCCCAAGAAACAGCTTTCTGAGGGTGCTGGGGCAGCCACTGGTGAGGAGGGGCTGCTCTGATGTCCCTCCTATGAGGGGACTCTGCACAGACACCATTGCCCACACTGTCACACATATTTTCACGCAGTCACACACAAGACAAAAGCATGCAATGACAAAACCATATGCAATCCTGACCGCCCAGCCAATCAAGACATATCACAGAACACACTTATCCTTCCAAGAATGTTTATCCTCACGCATCACTTAGACACCCCCAGACACATACTGCAATGCAAGTCACTAGTCATGGTCACATGACAGTGACAGTGTGGCCTCCTCCTACCCCAAATACACCCACACTCTGGCACCACACACATTGTCTCCAGCTTTCAGGCTCACTGGGGAGGGTGGAATCGAGCAGGAACAATCAGCCCATATTGGGTCCCCCTAAGTTGCCCCGTCATACTCAGTCGCATGCCATGGTGCCCACACCAAACATGCGGCCACCAACCCCAGCCAGTGTCAGACACAATCCCATGTGGATGCACAGTCTCACTCCACATGACCTGCTCTCAATGCTGGAGGGAAACAGGCAGGCCCTTGCCTTTCTTGGAAAAAGTGTGGGGCCACAGCCCTTTTAGGGCATTGCACGCAGGTGGGCCTGGCTTCACCCCTACCTGCTTCCTCCCCACTGCAGCTGGCAACGGGGGAGGTTTGGGGCCAGACCCCCACTAGCTGGGAGCCTGGGGGCTCCTCTAAGGCTGAGGAAGGAAATTTGGCCCCAGGTTGTTGGGGGATCTTGGGTCTCCCAGGACGGAAGGCCCAGAGCAGGGAGGGGGCATGTGGTTGGACTCCTTTATCTCCCTGTGTCTCCTTCCTGCTTTGAGCTAGGGGGCTGACTCTGCCTCCCAGGACACAAGTCTCCAAAGTGCCTGTGAGGGCGGGCCCTCCGCACCCTCTGCCCTCTGCCTGGCAGGCCAACCTCAGCCCACCTGCCCAGAGGCCCTCCCTGTGGACACTCCCTCACCTATTTGGCCAAACAGTTCTGGCTGCAGCTTCAGGGGCCATGGCTGGAAGCAGCCCCTGCAGATGCCTCAGGCCCTGAGGTCAGGGTTTAAGGGATGAGACCAGGTGATAGTGGGGGAGGGGTTACTTCCTTTGTTACCTAGCAAGTAGGGCTATTTCCATCGGTATTTTAAATGTGGGGTCACAGATCTTTGGGGGAGGGTGTGCTTGGCAGGGAGCCTCTTGGAGCCAAAGGGATGTGGTGTGAGTTGTGATTGGCTGGCACTCACACCCCCACCCCTCACCCACATCCCAGATTCCAGTCAGGAAGGCAGGTTTTATTTCAGGGCCCTTTTCAAGATGCCCTGGCAGCAGATTTCTGCAGGATGAGGGGTAGTGGTGTGTAGCAGTGAGGGGGAGGTTCCGGGGGCTGTCCCACAGCCTGTCTTTTCCAGGCTGGGCGCCATCTTCCAGTCCCAAAACCCTCCTTCACAGGGCCCAGAGGCTTGTGAGGAAGCCAGGTGGACCCAGCCTTAGAAGAGTGGGCATGGGGGGGGGCCCCGATATCTGGAGGGGGTGTATTGGCCTCAGTCATCTTTGCAGCAGAAGGGCTGGGTCCTGGGGCCAGAGACCACAAGGCTCAGCCTCCCTACCCTGCTCCCTGGGGTGCTGCTGTCTTGGAGAGCACAGCTCTGGTGAGACGGCCTGGGCAGGCCGAGGCTGAGAAACCAGGGAGGATAGAGGAGAAGAAAGCTTGGGCCCCCAGCCCCAGAAGACGCCGGACCTCGGGCGAGAGACCCAACAGTGGGTGCAGGTTCTCGGTAGGGCTGGAGCCCATGGTGGGGGTGGCCCCGGCAGGCCTGGCTCCTCACATCCCAGGGGTTGGCTTCTGATTTGGGGCTTGGGCTCCAGGCACTGGCTTCTCTTCTCTGTGTCCTTAGCATTTGAGAGAAGAGGCCAGGGGCCTTGTTCATGGATCCCTGGACCCAAGGCAGATGTCCAGGCTTTATCCTCGTGAGGTTGAAGAGTCTGACCAGCCCAAATCTGCCCTGGCTGGCCTGACCAGGGCAAGGCAGTCCAAGAGAGTTCAATGAGGACCAGCTAGGCTCTCCAAGGTGCAATGTGGGTGCAGGGCCCTCATGTCCCCCTACCCCTGCCTGTGATGGAGTGTTCTGAGGGGCTTTGGCATTTGCTGGAAGCACAGCGAGTTCCAAACGAGAGGGAGCTTGTGTGGCTTGAGCACCTCTGGGGCTTTGGCTGCCAGAGCACGAGGCAGGCCAGGACCTGGAGAGCCCAGACCCTGTCTCCAGGGGGCCAGATGGGGTCCTTGCCTGAAAGACTGGTCCCCTTGATCGCTGGAGGCGTGTGGGTGGCAACCTGGGCTGGGCAGGGCTTAGGGTGTGTGGGCCAAACCCCCCTGGGGTTGGCAAAGCCGCCTGTCAGGCCTCCTGGTGGGGGCCCCTGGACGCAGGGAGCAGACCCTCTGCCTCATGGGGTAGGAGTGGCTGCCTCCTGTGTTCTCTGGATTTCTTCTCCCAACAACTACAACCCTGGACTTGCCTTCCCAGGCCTCTTGCCTGTAAATAGAAGCCCGCAAACTGTACAGATTTAGAGGCATTGAGACTGGGCCCTGGGAGTCGCCATCTGAGAGCCGATGGCCCCAGCATCCCCCAGGTGCCTGCCTGGCACCACAGTGACCCTGGCCTCAGCGTGGCAAATGCATGTAAATATTTTTCGTAGGCGGCGTGGCTCCAGAGAGCCCCCTGAAGACAGTGTCCCTCCCTCCTGTGAGTCCTTTCTCCTGTACAGATCCTGCCTGGGGTGGGTGGGGGTCTGCCATTCCCTCCCCCAGGCCTTCCCTGCCCCTTCTCTCCCCTGTAACCTGTTTATTAACCGTACCTGTCCTGAGTTCATGGCCAAAACCTTAAATAAGGAAAAACAAAAGAAAAAGACAGTGGAAAAAAGAGACCAAGGCACCTGCCCCACTGCGGGTACTCACCTGTTCCAGCCTTGTGAAGGAACTGGTTTTGTTTTTGTTTTTGTTTTTGTTTTTGTTTTTTAACACTTCCTGTGCTGTGCCCATTTATAAAAGGAAATAAAATCAAGCTGAAATGTTGTGCCGTGTCCAGAGTGTGAGATAAATATGGTCATTTGGGGAGGGCAGCCCATGGCCGCACCCTGGGCCCCAGCCATCTTCCCCCATCAAAGAAATTGAGAACCAAGCAGGGAAAATTGACTAACAGCCCCTCGTGGGAACCACTATGGTAAAAGCTGCTGTTGGTTGAGAGTGTCCAGGAAACCACGGAGCCGCTGCGGTGAGGCCGGGATGGGGGCTGTGGTTGGGAGGGGCCGGGCAGTGGTGAGAGGGGCCTGTGGTTCACCCCCAGGGGAACTCTGGCTTTAGGCCCCAGAGAAAATCTTGGGACCACAGGATACCAGAATCAGAGCAGCCGAGATGAGACGAGATGGCTTTGAAGTCTGAAGTCTGTTTTCAAGTCCAGGTGTTGACATTTCCTAGCGCTGACTCTGGACAAGCCACTTGATCTCTGTGAGTCTCAGTTTCCCTATCTGTCAAATGGGGTCAGAATGTCCCCAACGTGGAATGTTGTGAGGACCGCATGAGGTAGAATGCTCAGCACGGCACCTGCCACAGTCAATGCGTAGCTCACAGGGGCTCTGATGATGGCGTTGGAACAGAATAGAACCTTGGGATGGGAGAATGTGACCCAGAATCACAGGCCGACTCCTGACATCACAGGGTCATAGAGCTGGGCCAGCCTCGGGGCCCTCCTTGGTGTAGAAATCCCTTTTCCAGCTCCCACTTGGCATAACTCCTGCCCCAGCCAGCTGGGTGTGTCCCGAGGGCCAGTGGGCCACCCTGCCTATATGGAAGTACTTCCTAATTTCAGCTGAAATCTGTCTCTCCAGTGTTGCCCGTCTCCAGTGCTCATAGGCTCTGAGGGCACGCGGGATTGTTCTGCCCCTTGCAATGGGACAGCCCCCAGATATGGGTGTAACAGTCACAAAATTCTCTCCTTCGAGGGAAAGCTCTACATGTCCTACAAATATTTCTTCTAGAAATTTCTTCTTCTTGGCCAGATGTGGTGGCTCACGCCTGTAATCCCATCACTTTGGGTGGCTGAGGCGGGTGGATCATTTGAGGTCAGGAGTTTGAGACCAGCCTGGCCAACATGGTGAAACCTCATCTCTACTAAAAATACAAAAATTAGCTGGGCGTGGTGGTGGGTGCCTGGGTCAGGATCCCAGCTACTTGGGAGACTGAGGCAGGAGAATCACTTGAACCTAGGAGTCAGAGGTTGCGGTGAGCCCAGATTGCGTCACTGCACTCTAATCTGGGTGACAGAGTGAGACCCTGTCTCAAGAAAAAAAAAAAAAAAGAAATTTCTTCTTAATACGTGATAGGGAGGGTGCTGTTGGCCCTGGGAGTGGGTTGGAGCCTGAGGCCTATGGCTTTGGTACACCATCCTACCCATCCCTCCCTCCTTCCAATGAAATTTCTGTGCCTGGCTCTGTGCTTGGAACTGGGAGCTGAGGGTTCCCCACGACAGCCCCGCCCCCTCTCCCTAGAGCATGTACAGTCTATCTGGGAGATAGCTGACAACCAGAGTCTTGTGACTGTGTGATGACACTGGTCTGTGATGGTGATGGTGGTTGGGGGGTGGTCATTCTTTCTCAGCTGCCACCTCCAAGCCCCACTAAGATTGCCCCTCACTGCTAGGCAGTTCAGGGACAGAGCCCTGGTGCCCGGGGCCTCACTGTGGGACCTCAGACAGTTTGACTCCTTGGAGCCTCAGTCTGAACAGTTATAAAATGGGGTGAAGGGGCCAGACCTGCCACTGGGAGGTCCTCACAGGAGTGGGCCAGTTAGACACCTGCTATGATGTGAGGAGTTGGTTTACCAAGATTCAAAGCCGAGCATGAGTGGCTGTTCACGCAGGAAGCTTCAGAAGGCAATGCCCCATTTTCTGAGTGCTGTCAGCCCGCCGTCTCCCTCCTACCCTTCTCCCCTTCTCTCTTGAGTTCTAGTGATGTGATTTTATTTTCAGCTTGGAGGAGTAGAAAGAGCATGGTCTTGAAGTCAAGCAGACTCTTTGCTCTACTTCTCTGAGCCTTGATTTCCTTGAAGGCAAATGAGGACAATAAGTTTGGTATTTGGAGGCATGAAGCATGGCATACATGCCCATCTGCAGCTGGATTTATATTCTCTTTGCAGCACCTACGTTTTACCAGGCAAACTTTATTCAAATCCTAGCTCTGTCAGTGACTAGCTATGTGACCTTGGGTGAGCAATTCAAACTCAGTGCTCAGTTTCCTCACTTGTAAAATGGGGGCAATACTAGTACTGGCCTCATATGCATAGTGCTTAGAACTACGGCAGGCATAGAGTAGGTGCTGTACAAATGTGGGCAATTATTACTGCTGTTGTTGCTATCATTATTACTGTTATTCTTATTTGCAGGGCCCAGCACACTGCCTATTGATTGAATAAGTGATACTGAGCTTGGGTAGAAATCAAACTATCAGGGTCAGCTCTAGTATGAACTATGACTTAGGCTTGTTAGAGCCAAGGGCAGAGCCTGGAAACCATGTATTTGGGCACAGATAGGCTGGGCACTGCTGGAAGTTGGAGCACTTCCCTCTGGGACCCTCACCCAAGATATGAGCAACAGAATCAAGAGGGAAGGAGGAAGAATAGCTGATTGTTTCCTGCAGCCCAAGAGGTCACAGCCACCCGGCCCAAGCTTCCCTGAGAACAGAGTGTGCTCAGCTTCCAGGGCCGCCCACCCTGCCTCTGCCGGCCTGAGGGTGGGCTCAGGGCACATGAGGATCTAGGTTTATCACCACCAGATAACCAGTAGGGAAGAGAGAGGGCAGACAGCAAGAGGAATAGGGTGAGGCACTATGCCAGGTACCAGGTATCATGTTAGCTCATTTAAGCCCCAGGTCTGGTCTCTTGGCCTTTTGTTGCAAATGGAGCAACTGAGGCTCAAACAGCAGAATCCCAAAGCCCTAGAGCAATTGGAAGGTGCGGTGGGATTCTGCTGTCTCCTCCCTACCAAGAGCTAGCTGTGAGGGTGGGCAGGTTACCAAGCTTCTCTGAACCTCAGTTATGTCATCAGAACAACAGGAGCACTAGGGTGTTACTAAAAGGCTCTAATGAAGCATTAACACATGACATTTGTGGGGTGCCTTCCAATTATCGTCGTTCATTCATAGACATTATCTTATTTAATTCTTGGAGACAATTATTACCCCCATTTTATCATAAAAATGTGTTTACAATAAACACATTGGCCCTATCAGCAAAATCCACACTGTGGGACACTCTATAGGAAAAACAATCCAGTTTTTTTTCAACACATAAATTATAAGGAAGACAAAAAAAGAGAGAGATGGAGAATTTATAGATAAGCTTAAATGACATGTTAACTAATCAATGTGGGAACCTGATTCAGATCCTGATTCAAACAAATTATATTTTTAAAATGCTCCAGTTATGAGGCAAGTGGAAATGGAACACTGAGTGAATGAGTAAAAACATAAATGTATATATTTATATATATATTTTTTCTCTTTTTTTGACACAGGGTCTCATTCTGTCGCCCAGGCTGGAGTGCAGTGGTCTGTCTGTTCATGGCTCACGGCAGCCTTGAGCTCCCCGGGCTCAGGTGATCCTTCCACCTCAGTCTCCCAAATAGCTGGGACTACAGGTGCTCGCCACCACGTCTGACTAATTTTCATATTTTTTGCAGAGACAAAGTTTTGCCATGTTGTCCAGGCTGGTCTCAAACTCCTGGGCTCAAGTGACCGAGTGAATATTTGTTATTAAGGATTCACTGTCAATGCTCTTAGATGTTATAAAGGCCCTGTAGTTTTTTTTTTTTTTTTTTTTTTTAATGAGTTCTTACCTTTTAGAGATACAGACTGAAATATTTGTAGATGAAGCGACAAGGTGTCTGGAATTGACTTCAAAATAACATGGGGAGGAGTGGGCGAGGGAACGGAGGAAATAAGATGGGGCTTGAGTTGATCGTTATAGATGCTGAGTGATGGGCACATAGGGGCTTCATTATATTATTCTATCTACTCTAAGTTTACATTTTAAATTCTCCATAATAAAGTGCTTTAAAAGAAAAGAAAGCCGCTGGGCGCGGTGACTCACGCCTGTAATCCCAGCACTTTGGAAGGCCGAGGCGGACATTTCACGAGGTCAGAAGATCAAGACCATCCTGGCTAACACGGTGAAACCCAGTCTCTACAAAAAATACAAAAAAATTAGCCAGGCATGGTGGCGGGCGCCTGTAGTCCCAGCTACTGGGGAGGCTGAGGCAGGAGAATGGCATGAACCTTGGAGGCAGAGGTTGCAGTGAGCCGAGATCGCACCACTGCACTCCAGACTGGGCGACACAGCGAGTCTCCGTCTCAAAAAAATAAAAATAAAAAAAAAAGTAAAAGAAAGCAATTCCCAGAGGGGCCTGAGGTTGCACCCCCAGGAAATGCAGAGCTGGCTCCCCTGCTGCAAGTCTAGGGCCCTGGCCATTTGCCCAACCCCTGCCTGTGAACTCCCGCAATGCCATATTTTCCTCAGCTCTACTTCATCCACTTCCAAGTGGTCAGTGCCTTCATGGACCCTGTTCCCTCCCGTTTTATGAAAACTGACTCTTATGAATGGCTCTGTTGAAATAATTTGCATGAAATTGTCATGACTGACGTGGTTTCAGCTATTTCCCTCCTCCAGAGGTGTTTGTCCATTGCCAGAGAAAGTAGCAAAAGCAGCCCTTCCCAAGTGAGCCATGTGTTTCAGCTCATGAAGCACTGTCCAGGAAGTCCTTGGTCTTGCTTGCCATTCACATCAGTCCTGGGAGATGGGCTGGCTGGGGATTACTCCTCCCACCTTGGAGGACATTAGATTTGTTCATCACCATCCCCTACTCTCACTGCCCGCCCCTGCCCATTTTCAAGGCTCTGGCCAAGTCTAGACCTTTATCTTGTCTTGCTGGAAATATTGAAATAGTCTTACCGGCATGCTGTAAGGAAACGGCATGGGTTTGGGGGCATACAGGTGTCATTCACAGTTAGCCACAGCAAGTTCTTCTTAGGTCATCCTGGAGAAGCCCCTTCACCTCCTCCCCACCCCCTGAGCCTTGGCTTCCTCTTCTGTGTCATTTGCACAGTGATGATCGCTGCAGAGAAGATTTGTGAGGACCCAAAAAGTGGGCAGATCTAAGTGTCCAGCACAATGACACACAGCAGGTGCACAGCACTAAAAATGAAGACACCAAAGATACCACAGTACAGTCATGCGTCACCTAACGACGGGGATGTGTTCTGAGGAACATGTTAGACGATTTCACCTTGTGAACATCATAGTGTCCTGACACAAACCGAGGTGGGATAGCCTGCTGCACACCCAGGCTATATGGTACAGCCCATTGCTCCTAGGTTACAAAGTTGCACAGCATGCTACTCTACTGAATACTGCGGCAACTGTAACACAATGGCAAGTATTTATGTATTTAAACATATCCAAACATAGAAAAAATGCAAGAGGCTGGGCGCAGGGGCTCATGCCTATGATCCCAGCACTTTGGGAGGCTGAGGTGGGAGAATTGCTTGAGGCCAGGAGTTTGAGACCAGCCTGGGCAATATAGTGAGCCTCTCTATATATAAAAATAAAATTAAAAAAAATTAGCTGTGTGTGATGGTATATTTCTGTAGTCCCAGCAACTCAGGAGGCTGAGGCAGGAAAATTACTTGAGCCTAGGAGGTTGAGGCTGCAGTGAGCCATGATTACACCACTGCACTCCAGCCTGGGTGACAAAGTGGGACCCTGTCTGTAAAAATAAATAAATAAAAGGTACAATAAAATATTCTATAAAAGATTAAAAAATGGTGCATGTGTACAGGGCATTTGCCACGAATGGAGCTAGCAGGACTGTCAGTGCACACTGCATACATTACATTTATACAATGTTTTTCTTCAATAATAATTAGCTTACTGTAACTTTCTCAACGTTTCATAAAATTTTAATTTTTAAAAACTTTTTAAGCCGGGCGCCGTGGCTCATGCCTGTAATCCCAGCACTTTGGGAAGCTGAGGCAGGTGGATCCCGAGGTCGGGAGATTGAGACCATCCTGGCTAACACGGTGAAACCCTGTCTCTACTAAAAATACAAAAATTGGCCGGGTGCAGTGGCTCACACCTGTAATCCCAGCACTTTTGGAGGCCGAGGCGGGCAGATCACGAGGTCAGGAGATTGAGACCATACTGGCTAACATGGTGAAACCCCATCTCTACTAAAAATACAAAAAATTAGCCAGGCATGGTGGCAGGTGCCTGTAGTCCCAGCTACTCGGGAGGCTGAGGCAGGAGAATGGCATGAACCCGGGAGGCAGAGCTTGCAGCGAGCTGAGATCGTGCCACTGCACTCCAACCTGGGCGACAGAGCGAGACTCCGTCTCAAAAAAAAAACAACAAAAAACAAAACAAAAAAACCCCTAAACTACCTTTTTGACTCATGTAATAACACGTAGCTTAAAACACATTGTAGGCCGGGTGTGTTGCCTCACGCCTGTAATCCCAGCACTGTGGGAGGCCAAGATGGGCAGATCATCTGAGGTCAGGAGTTCGAGACCAGCCTGACCAACATGGCTACTACTCTACTCTACCATCTCTACTAAAAATACAAAAATTAGCCAGGCATGTTGGTGCACACCTGTATTATTGAAGTAAAACATTGAGACAAGAGAATCACTGGAACCCGGGACATGGAGGTTGCGGTGAGCCAAGATCGTACCACTGCACTCCAGCCTGGGGGAGAGAGTGAGACTGTATCTCAAAAAAAGAAAAAAAAAGAAAAAAAATTGTATAGCTCTACAAAACATTTTATGTCCTTATTCTAGCTATTTTTTAATTTTTTAATTTTTATTTTTGCTTTTTAAACTTCTTTTGTTACAAACTAAGATACAACCACACACATTAGCCTAGGCCTCCACGGTGTCAGGTTCGTCAGTATCACTGTCTTCCACCTCCAGATCTTGTCCCACTGGAAGGTCTTTAGGGGCAATAGCATGCACGGAGCTGTCATCTCCTGTGGTAACAGTGCCTTTTTCTGGATACCTCCTGAAGAACTTACCTAAGGCTGTCTTACAGTTAACTTTTTTAATAAGTAGAAGGAGTACACTCTGAAATAGTGACAAAAAGTATAATATAGTAAATAAACCAGTAACATAGTCATTTATTATCATTATCAATTATTATGTGCTGTACATAATCCTATGTGATAGACTTTTTTTTTTTTTTTTTTTTTTTTTTTTGGGACCGAGTCTTACTCAATTGCCCAGGCTGGAGTGCAGTGGCATGATCTCAGCTCACTGCAACCTTCGCCTCCTGGGTTGAAGCAATTCTCCTGCCTCAGCCCCCCAAGTAGCTGGGATTACAGGCACACGCCACCACACCTGGCTGATTTTGTATTTTTAGTAGAGACAGGGTTTCACCATGTTGGCCAGGCTGGTCTTGAACTCCTGGCCTCAAATGATCTGCCCACCTCGGCCTTCCAAAGTGCTGGGATTACAGGCGTGAGCCACCAGGCCCGGCCCTGTGCTAGACTTTTATACAACGGGCTGTGCAGTAGGTTTGTTCACACCAGTGTATGCTGTTACCAGGTGGCAGGAATATTTCAGCTCCCTTACAATCTTATGAGATCACCTCTGTATATGTGATCTGTGGTTGACTGAAACATTGCTATGTGGAGCATGACTGTAATAATAACAGCAGAAGACACATGTATTGGATTTACCATGTGCCAGGCATGCTCTAAGCGCTTTTTAATAGTGTGAGGCCTTTAGAACAGTGCCTGGATGTGGTAAGAACTACAGGAGTGTTTATTAAATAAAATGATTGTACATGTAGTAGCTTATTTAATCTTTACTAAAACCCTGAGAAGCAGTAGGTACTCATTACTCTCATGTTTACAGATGAGGAAACTGAAGCACGGACACTCCCAGAATGCCGAGAATGTAGGGAGACAACTGTACAGTCAACCTTGATTTCTCCTCCACCTTCTTCTGGCAAACTCCTACGGATCTTTCAAAGCCCTACTCCAACATCACCCGCTCTGGGAACCTCCCAGTTCATCTGGCCAGGATGAACTCTTAGACCTGGACAACAGGAAGAAGAAGGGAAAGAAGGGCGTGAGGGAGGCTGGCAGGGTGGGAAAGGCAGGGGTGAGAGAATAGAGAGAAGGATGCAGGCCTTCGGGAGAAACCCTGGGTTGGATCATGGGAAGTGCATGAGGGGAAGTCCTTGTTCCTTCTTCCCAGCAGGGGTGCCTCTGTCTTGTGGCTTGTCCTGCAAAGTCCAGCTGAGCCTCCAGCTTCCTTGAGGTTGGCTCTGTGGCATGCAAGTGAAGAGCCCCACTCTGGGGCCAAATTGCCCTGGTTTGACCCCTGACTCTTCTGCTTACCGGCTAGGTGATCCCAGGCAAGTTTTTTGACCCCTTTTACCTGGCTGCTTATGGAAATAGAATGGGGATAATCATAGTACCCACCTCATAGAATTGCCATGAGGTTTCATCATTAATTCAAGGTACATAGAAAGTACTCAGTAAATACTGACCTGGATGATCCAAGTCATCTTGGATTATTGGTGAAGGCGCCCTCTCTTTTCTTTGACTTCCTGTTGTGCTTAAGTCTAAACCGCACAATTCAACCCAACGTTAGTGACCATAACAATGACCGCTATAACAATGAGGTGTTTACTAGTGGGCAGGCTGTATGCCTGGTCCTTTTTACATAGTGTCATAGAGGTCACCATAACTCCATGAGGCATATACTAGTAATATGCGCAGTTTACAGGTGAGAAAATAGAGCTCCCTTTGAAAGGTTAAAACCGTGTCTAAAATTATACAGCCAAGTACGTGGCAGAATGAGGATTTGAACCCAGGCAATCTGACCCTGGAACCCATGTGATTCTTTCTAGTTTGTTAGTCTCCCAATACTGATGGATACCTACCGTGTGCCAGACACCATGCTAGGTACCAGGGAAATAAAAGACACACAGTCCCGGCCCTCAGGGAACTCACAGCCTGGTGTGGGGAACACAGATGTGGAGTCAGATACCTGAGAACACTGATAACGTTGAAGGAGGAGGGCTGGATCTGATGTCTGCTTTGATCTGCTAGAGGCTATGTTTTATTTAATCATATTCTAACAATTATTGGGCATATGGTAGACACAATAAATAATGCTCTCTCTTCCCAAAGATAAGACAGACAGGCTTCTAGAGCTAAAAAGTAGCATACAAAGCACAGCTTTGACATTATTTTTAGGCTTCCAGAAAATCTAAAGTTGTCAAATACAACTATTACTGACACAGTGATTAATCAGTTACAGTTCTTAGAAAGCCCCTCCACTTCTGGCAACCACCACGCCTTTCCTAACAGGCCCAGACAAATGTAGCTAACTTCTGTTTCACATGAGGGATGCATGGTAATTCAGAATTCAATATGCCAAGTGACACAGAGACAGGTACAAGGCCTCTTGGCATACAGAGGAGGGAACAACTAACTTTGTGGCTTCCTGGAGGAGGAAATATTTGGTTTGAGTTTTGAAGTCTATGTAGGAGTTCTCTGTGAAAAAGAAGAAGGGCAAATACTCTCTAGATTAGGGGACAAAAATGAGAAAAGCGCCCTTGCATGTCTGGGGAATGAAGGAAGTCAAGTGGGGCTGGAGTATTGGACTCATGAGGGTGGGGATGGTGGTGAGGGCAGGAGGGTGGCTAGGCCTGCTGGGTCAGAAAGGGCCTTGACTATCATGCTCAATGGTTTGGAGTTTGTCTTATAAGCAATTGATGTGCATGTATGTGTGTGTGTATGAGTGTGTGTGTGTGTGTGTGTGTGTCCCATGGAGCTTTTAAGAGAGAGAGATATGGGGCCGGGTGCGGTGGCTCATGCCTGTAATCCCAGCACTTTGGGAGGCCAAAGTGGTGGATCACCTGCGGTCATGAGTTTGAGATCAGCCGGGCCAACAAAGTGAAACCCTGTTTCTACCAAAAAATACAAAAATTAGCTGGGCATGGTAGCGTGTACATCTAATCCCAGCTACTTGGGAGGAAGGCTGAGGTAGGAGAATCACTTGAACCCAGGAGACAGAGGTTGCAGTGAGCTGAGATCATGCCAATGCGCTCCAGCCTGGGTGACGTATTAAGACTCCATCTCAAGAGAAAAAAAGGGGGGAGAGATATGGTCAAATTTGTGGTTTATACAAATGGCTGTGGCAGTCTGCAGGGAGGTAGGTGGGAGGTTGGTGGCAGGGCTATCAGTTCCCCAGCCAGGCTGTTAAGGACCCTGGGGGCAGTGACAACATGTCTTTTCCTCTGGAATTTTCTGTAACACCCAGTAGGGGTGGGGCATGCAGCTGGTGCTCAACAAATGCCTGCTGTATGAAACAGATGCATGCCCCTGAGTCAGTGGATTTCACAGCCCTCAGAGCCTGCCCTCCCCCAGCACTGTCCCTGGTACTAACACACACCATTGCAATCCCAGTGGGCTCCCTGGTGGCAGCCAAAGTGTGTGTGTGTGTGTGTGTGTGTGTGTGTGAAGTTGGGTGGGGAAGGGGACCCTCAGTGCCTGTGTCTTGCGATCAAGGCAGGGTCTCAGCTGCTCCAGTCTCAGAAGGGCTGCCCAGGTGCCCATGTGTCTGGAGGGCAGATCCCCACTTCATCTGTCCAAGCTTTAGCGCATGGCTTTGAGGCAGAAATTGAAGCCAGACACAAAGAATGGGGCCTGAGTTGGGAAGTTTTGCATAGCACACTTCCGAGTGTGCATCTATAGAAAGAGCGTGACAAGAACACATTTGTGTTCCAGGAAGATCACCCTGGTGGTAGCAGGGAGGACAGACAGGAAAGGAGAGATGGGAGTCTCTGAGCCCCATGTGAGCCCCCAGCACCACCCAACAGGACTTTGGAGAAAGAAGAAATGGGGTGGGGGTGGGGTAGAATAACCCGGCAGGCCTTGCTGGAGGAGGTAGGACTTGAGGGGGCTCTTGAAGGATTCGTAGAGGGAGAGGGGAATGCCGGGCAGGGTGAACAGCATGGGCAAAGGTAGAGAGGTGGGAACCATTGGTAGCTAAGAAAGAGTGGGGACACTCCTGCCTTTCTGTGCCCTGTCCTCCCCACCTCCTCTCCGTGGACCTTTTGAGCAGGGAGGGGGCCTGCTCTGAGACTGAGCTCAGCTGCATCTCTGGGTGTCTCTGGCTGGGGGAGGGGGCAGTCTGGGTGCAGCTTCGAAAGGTCCTTCCATTGTGTGTGAGGCCCAGCCAGGACAGCAGAGGCGGGTGCACAGAGCCCTTTGTCCGCCGAGTCACCCACCAAGCGCTCTGGCGGTCTCCACAGTCCTCACTGACCTTACACTCAAGGCCATGCCATAGAGACAGGTTGTTCTGCCTTGGCTGGCTCCGATGTCATAGCCAAGGGAGGGGACAGGGGCAGGGGGCGGACAGTGGTGGCCTTCAAGGCTGTCCAAGGGCTGACAAATTGCCTCTTGCCCTTGAGGTGCAACGAATCACCAATTCATTAAATTCTTTAACACCATGATCTATAAAATGATGGAACCTTCCAGTACCTGAGAATCCCAGAATAATGGAATCTTTCTAAGATCGTGGAATCTTTCATAACAGACTCTGTGGGAATCAGAATTCTATTCTATAGAATAACAGAATCTTAAAAAACCACAGACTCTTTTAATATCTTCCTTCTGAGGTTGTGGTGAGAACAAAATGAAATACATGGAAGGCGGGTGCAGTGGCTCATGCCTGTAATCTCAGCACTTTGGGAGGCCAAGGCGGTTGGATCCTGAGGTCAAGAGATCGAGACCATAGTGGCCAACATGGTGAAACCCTGTCTCTACTAAAAATACAAAAAATTAGCTGGGTGTGGTGGTGCCCACCTGTAGTCTGAGCTACTCGGGAGGCTGAGGCAGGAGAAGCGCTTGAACCCAGGAGGCGGAGGTTGCAGTGAGCTGAGATTGTGCCACTGCACTCCAGCCTGGTGACAGAGTGAGACTCTGTCTCAAAAAGAAAAAAAAAAAGAGACATACTATGTGGAATGTACATAGAATAGGCCTGGAACGTTGTAAATGCTCCCTAAGTGTCAGCTTTTTTCCCCATTTTGAGGAAAAGCAGGCCCAGAGAGGTGATGTGACTTGTCCAGGGACCTGCAGCTAGGAGGTGGTGGCACAGAACATCAGTGGCCTGCAGGGAGCCCCAGGTGGCCTGAGGGCCTCTGACGTTGAGTTCCCCATGGCCAAGCCAGCTGGTCTGTGTCTTCATTAAGGTCTCCAAGGTGGGAGGATGACAGGTGGGTGTGAGGGTGGGAGGCAAGAAGAGGGGGCCAGGGCTCCACCAATCCCTGTGTAACCTCTCTGTGGCTCAGTTTCTCCCTTTTTAAAAGGGAAATAGTATTTCCCTTCCTACTTCCACCCCTGGGGAGTGGTAAGGCCGCCACTCTGGTCAGGCCTCCCTGACTGTGTGTTCTTGGGTAAATGACATCGCTTCTCTGGGCCCACTGGTGCAATGGGGAGAATAAGGACGGAATCACCATGAGGATTGACTTGAGGAGCTAATATCCTTTGAGACAGTGTTAAACATTCGGATCCCAGCTCTGTGGCTCCACGGGTCGGTGATTTGGGGTAAGTCTCATAACCTTCAGGTACTTCAGTTTCCGAAGCTGCAAAATGGAAACGACAGGAATGCTCGTTTAGATGAAATGGGTTAATACTACTGGAGCGAGCACTTAGAACTGTTCCTGGCAAGTGGAAGTATTTAGCAGCCATCCACGATCATTGTTATCACATAAGGCTTAGTCATTGTGAGCGATTATTATTAATGGTCAGTGAAGAGCTTGCAAAGTGCTGCACAATTGTGTGTGTGAGCACCTGTGTGTGCATGTGAGTGTGTGTGTGTGCTCGAGTGTGTACGATGGTGCTTATTAAAAGCAGAGCCCGCGGCCCAGAGTTGCGCTGTGTGCCTGGAATAGCTGCTTCTCCTGGCGGCCTCCCCAGGGACTAGAGTGTAATGAGTGTTTGCAGAGCCCCCCGCCAGGCAGAGATGAGAGGCAACGAGGAGCCAGCGCTGGAGCCAGGCAGCGGCTGGGAGCCCAGTGTTATTATATTAATGAGAACCAGGGTGATGATTACTATTAACGAGATTAGTCACCAGGGGGCCTCCCCACTTCACCAGGCTCGTGCCTGTGGCAGGCGAGGCAGGCAGGCATTCTCTGCACTCACCACTCTTCTCTCTGTCTCAGGGGAAGGGGTGAGGATTCCCTGGTGCCAGGCACGGTGCCAATCCCCTTACAGCCTTGTCTCACTGCATCTTTCCAAGCCCCTGGGGTTAAATATTGGTGGTCCCACTTTACAGGTGAGAAAACTGAGGCTCAGCAAGGGCTCTGTCTGACCTGGGAGCACAGATATTTTTATTGCCCCTTCATGTGATCTGCAAACATTGACAGTGAACCAAGTCCCGGCACTTTACATGGGTTAATCTTTTAGTCTTCATGACAATGCCATGAGGAAGGTGCTCTTGTTAACTCCCTTCGTGTGAAGAAACTGAGGCACACAGCAGTTAAGTAACTTGCCATCTGCATCACAATGTCTCCTGCCTTCCAGCAAGCCCCTCTCTCTCCAGCAGTCAAGGTGAAGGTGTGGCTCCCAACCCTTGGTTATTCTTTATATAGCCAACCATACCCACGGCCCTGTGATTAGATGCTTGTGGGCAGTTTTCTGCTTGTCTCTTGTCCCCACAGGTCCCTCAGCCAGGCCACCTCTGGGCACAGACTCCTAGTGCCACCTGCCATGCAGAGCTGAGGCTGCCACCTACTCATTTATGCCACAAACATTATCCTGGCCCTTCTTGGGGCCAAAATGTCAATCCTTTTAGATACACTCTAAGAAGTTGGGTTCTCATTTAACTTTTACTGGACAGCTACTCTGTCCAGCACTGTGCCAGGCTGGGGACACAACAGTGGGAGAGACAGACCTGACCCTGTCCTCATGGAGCTCCTAGTCTCATGGACAAACTAGTACATGGCATATACTTAGTGTCAGTTTTTCTGAGTGCTTCAGTGGAAGGACGGTGGTCTGTGGACTGTGCGGGAGGGAAGAGTGCGGTTGGAGTGAGGGAGGAGTGAGGCAGGGAAGCCCTCTCTCAGAAGGTGAATTTAAGATGAGATGTAAGTGTTGAGCAGGAGCTAGACAGTCACCAAAGGGAAGAGCATTTCTGCCGGAAGGACCTGCCTATGAGGAGATAAGACCCCCAGGGGAGTCCTGCCTGGCTAATCAGTGCACCATCAATGCTCAGGTGTCTCCTTGGGCCAACAATCATTCACTCAATCAATCATCACTTATCAGTTAAAATTTTCTAATTTAAATAGTTCATTTACTCACTCATTTTTTCATTCATTCATTCTGTATTTCCAAATGCCCATCCATTTCAGGCTTGGTGTTGGTCAGGGGGACCCAGAATTGAATCAGTCACAGTCTCTGTCCTGACGTTTCCAATCTAGAGGGGGAGATGAATCCTTCCTTACACATGACACCATGTCATCAATGAATAGGAAGACTCTTCCTCCAGGCTGGGGAGGTTGTAGTCAAGAAAGGCTTCCCAGAATAGGTGCCATTTGAGCTGAGTCTTTTTTTTTTTTTTTTTTTTTTTTTGAGACAGAATCTCATTGTGTCGCCCAGGCTGAAGTGCAGTGGCGTGATCTCGGCTCACTACAGCCTCCGCCTCCAAGGTTCAAGCGATTCTTGTGCCTCAACCTCCTAAGTAGCTGGGATTACCGGCACGCACCACCACGCCCAGCTAATTTTTGTATTTTTAGTAGAGATGGGGTTTCATCATGTTGGCCAGGCTGGTCTCA
Organism: Pongo pygmaeus; assembly: GCF_028885625.2. Lineage (NCBI taxonomy): Eukaryota > Metazoa > Chordata > Mammalia > Primates > Hominidae > Pongo > Pongo pygmaeus. The sequence continues at coordinate 199,953,099 of NC_072373.2, forward strand.
AACTCCTGACCTCAAGTGATCAACCCGCCTCAGCCTCCCAAAGTGCTGGGATTACAGGCATGAGCCACCTTGCCCGGCCTGAGTTGAGTCTTTACAAATGAACAGGCACTCAGGAGGTAGAAAGAGGGAGGTGGGCAGTGGTGCACAGCATGTGCAAAGATATGAAGAACCCCAAATGGCCAGGATGTGGCAGACTGCTGGCTTTGCAGTGATATCTGTTTTTCCTTTCATATCCATAACACATGGAAGCTTGGAAGAAAGACTACGTTTCCCAGCCTGCTTTGCAGCCAGGTGGGGCCATGTGACTAACGTGGCCAATAGGATGCGAGCAGAAGTGTAGGCTGTTTCCCTTTGATCACTTAAAGATAGTGGTGTGCCTGCCCCGTCCCTTTTCCCCTGCCATTGGCGGAAGGTGCAGGTGGTCCCATCTTGAACATGTGAATGAGGGCAACACGGAATGACAACAGCTTAACAAGACAGAAGGAACTTGGGTCCCCTATGCCAAGGAGCACCAGCCTTTAATGGTTGATAAGTAAATTATTATATGAGGGATAAAGAAACTTCTCTCTTCTTTAAGCCAGAGTTATTTTGGGTCTCTGCTTTAGAAGCTCAACCTGTATCCTAGCTAATAACCAGACTAAAGGCTATTATCTCCTAGGGCACAGGGAGCTGTCAGAGTTCTGTGGGGAGGGCAGTGACATTGTCAGATTTGCGTTTTTGGAAGCTCTCTCTGGCCACAAATGCACGCTGGGTTGGAGGGGAGAGAGACTGGAGGCCGAGAGACTAGAGAAGGGGTTGATGCTTTCAAATGGGACAGAGGTACCCAAGCCTGGCCGAGGGCAGGCCGGCTCTATCGGTGCCTGCTAACAGAGAGAAGGCCAGGTTCCCTACCCAGGCCTGAAGCCAAGCCTTGTGGGCTGCCTGCAGCCACTGTCCCTTCTCATTACTTCCAGAGCTTCCAGCCTTGAATAGAACCCAGAGGCCCCTCTTGTGAAATCTGACCTTCAGCTGCCCGTAGAGCCCAGGACAGCCCCTTCTGGGGAGGGTTGGTCATGCAGGACTGAAGGAGAGAGGCAGGGGCTCTGGAGGATGGATTTGGGGAGGAGGGAGAGGTAGGTGGGACAGAGCTTATGGTGGGGAGGGGGCTGCGTAGGCGATGGTGATGGGGCAAGGGCAGATGGGAGAAATAGTGAAGAAGGGGACTGTGCTAGTCAGGTGTCTTCTAGTTTTCGGTACCAGAAACCCAACCAGAATACATGAAAAATGAGCTGCACTGGCTTTACCCCTGGCAGGCATGGGATGGTATTGGCTCAGGAACACCTGGATCAGCTGGGACTCTTCCCCTCTCTACTCTGTTGGTTTCCTTCTCTTCTGTTCTTGAACTCCTGTTCTTGAACACACATGATCCTCTGGCCTCAGCCTCTAGAGTAGCTGGGACCACAGGCGTGCACCATTATGCCTGGCTAATTAAAGAATTTTTTCTATTGTAGAGTCAGGGTCTTGCTGTGTAGCCCAGGCTGGTCTCCAACTCTTGGGCTCAAGTGATCCTCTTGCCATGGCCTCCCAAAGTGTTGAGATTATAGGCATGAGCTACTACACCCGGCCTAGGCTCTTTTCTAAAGCACACTCTGTCACTGGGTCTGGGAAGTCCTCCCTGATCTCACCCCGGTCCAACAGAGCTGGGTGCTCCCTCCTCTGGGCCCAACGTTCCTGCTCTGGCCCTCTCCAGGTACATCTCACCCTGTGCTCCAGTGAGGGATCCGCATAACTATGTCCTCCTAGGCTGGGAGCCTTGGGCATGTATTGCCTGCCTTTAGTTATCACCTCCTGCTCCGGCCTCCCTTCCTGAGCTTTGGTCCCACCAGCCCTTGGGTACCTGCCCGTGTCTCTCTATATGTCCTCGTGTGAAGGCATGTTTGTGTGTGTCTGTGCTTACGGGTGTGTGTCTGTGTATACATATAAATCTATGAACCTAGAAGACTGTGGATATGTGGTGTGACTGTGACCGTGGATGTTTGAGTATATGCATATGTGTCTGTCTGTGTGTCTGTGTGTGGTCTTTATATATGAATTATGTGTTCCTGCCTCAGTGTGACTGTGTGTATAGGACAGTCTGGGGTACTCCTCCCCTCTGGAACTTGGTAATATTAAGGTATACAACCATAAACACACGCAGATCCACAGAGTTACAGATCCACAGAAATAGACCCACACAGAGATACACACAAACACACACACACATGCAAGCACACACACACCCCTGCCTCCCATAACCCTGCCCAGGGCTGGCTCTGGATGGGGCTACTCTTCAGATGGCAGGCTGGGAGCCCTTGTCCCAGGCAGCCTGGCTGGGGTGGATTCCTGGGACTTCGACTCCACACATGAGAATGTTTTCCTGTGTACAAGCGGTGGCTAAGAGCCAGCCTCGCCATGCAACTTCCATTTCCACTCCTGAGGCCACACCTCTGGCAGCAGGATAGCAGGTTGGCCCTGTAGGCCATTGGTTCTGGAAAACACAGAGGTATTGGAGCCTCATCCAGTTGTCTCCCTTCTCAGACAACACTCCATGAGAACTGCAGTCTTCTAGCCGTGGCATCTTAGAGCCACCATGACAGGTATTTATATTACTTCTTTTTTTTTTTTGAGATGGAATTTTGCTCTTGTTGCCCAGGCTGGAGTGCAATGGCATGATCTCGGCTCACCGCAACCTCCGCCTCCCAGGTTCAAGTGATTCTCCTGCCTCAGCCTCCCTAGTAGCTGGGATTACAGGCATGTGCCACCATGCCCAGCTAATTTTGTATTTTTAGTAGAGACAGGGTTTCTCCATGTTGGTCAGGTTGGTCTCGAACTCCCGACCTCAGGAGATCCGCTCACCTTGGCTTCCCAAAGTGTTGGGATTACAGGTGTGAACCACCATGCCCAGGCAGGTATTTATATTACTATACCCTGTAGGTGCTGTGGGGCACACCCACAGGGTGAGGAAAGAAGAGGGAATGGCCCATCATTTATCAGGTAGATCCTGACATAGCCCCAAAAGTCTATTCATTCCTGTATCCCCAGTTCCTAGTACAGTGCCTGGCACATAGTAGATGCTCAATAAATGTATGTGGAGCAAATTAATGAAGGAGGGCATTACTAGTCCATCTCACAGACATGGAAACCGAGGTTCAGAGAGGCAATTTGTTCAACAGTGACCAAGAGACAGAGACAGGATTGGAACCTAGGAACTGTCAAGGTATCAAGCCCCAGTTTGTTCCACTGTATATTAGGTTTACTCAAACTGAATGAGTGAAGTGTGAGCTCATCACTGGGGCCCTGGAGGTCATCCACACTCATCTTCACTGCTTATTCTAAGTCTCAATTTCCCCATCTGTACAATGGGTTCATATCAGGTATGAAGTCACAAAATGGATGCATAAGAAATATAACTTTCTTTTTTATCACTGACCTGGATTTCTATTTTGAGCCCTCATTTCATTGAGTATAGCAGAAACATAATCTTAGTCATTTGGGGACCTCCTACCTGGGGATTATGTCTAAGTTGGGGAGACTGAGCAGAGGAGCTTTTGAGTGGCAGGTGCGGGGGTTGGAGCCCTGTCCTCGGGGTTGTCTGGCCCCCGTTGAGATGCTACTCCTCCTTTGTGGCCGGCACTCAGAGTCACAGCTACACTGACTTTTGTTCCATCCCAAATCTGTCCAGCTCCAGCTCTCAGCCCCTCCCAGGTGCACAGAGTTTGTTCTGGACCTGGGTGTGTGCTCCAAGTCCAGCCCCAGCACTTAGCAAATGTGGCCTTAGCAATTCTCCTAACCTCAGTTTTCTTATCTATAAAATGGGGATAATAATTGCACCTGCTTCACAGGGTTGGTCATCAGAGTAAAGAAATTAATCCACAGTGAATGCTTAAAACAGCAGCAGGCACATGGTCGCTGCTCAGTAAATATGATTTTAGCTATTAGTGTGACCTGTCTTATTCTGGGGAGACTCAGCTCAGGATGGGGCGGAGGCCAGATGGTGCCCCTCCTCTCAGGTCACCTCTACACCTGCTAACTAATGAGAACATCCATCTAACTCATGAGGACAGAAATGGCCACCAGGCTGGGGACCGTCCTGATGAGACAGCACATGGGGGGTCTGCACACATGCAGGGCTGCAGGGGCCATAGCAGGGCCTCAGTCCAGCTACACCCGGGAAACATGGGCCCACAAGCCCCTCATCTGTAGCCAAGTCTGTGACAGCTTTCTCTCTGGGGACTGCCTCCAGGTGCTCTCTGCCACCCCGCCCAGCCTGCGGTGCTGGAGAAGGGTTTCTTCCATACTAGTCTGACCGTGTCCCTGCCCTGCTCCCATCCCCTTCCCATGTGCCCCGTCATCTGCAGGGTCCCAATCAGAAACCTTAGTGTGGCCTTCAGGGCTCCCCACAACCAGGCCCCAACCTGCCTTCCCATCTTATCTCCTGCCGTTCTTTGCCCAGTGTCCACTTCCTGTGGCTCCACTGCTCACTCTTTCCAAATTCCACACCTGTGCTGTTTTCCTGCCTGGACTGGGGTCCTCTCCTCCAGCTGTGCCACTTAAAATGTAGTCTCTCCTGGACAGGTGTAGTGGCTCACGCCTGTAATCCCAGCACTTTGGGAGGCCGAGGCACGGGCAGATCACCTGAAGTTGGGAGTTTGAGACCAGCCTGACCAACATGGAGAAACCCTGTCTCTATTAAAAATACAAAATTAGCCAGGTGTGGTGGCGCATGCCTGTAATCCCAGCTTCTCAGGAGGCTGAGGCAGGAGGATCGCTTGAACCCAGGAGGCGGAGGTTGCGGTGAGCCGAGATTGCACCATTGCACTCCAGCGTGGGCAACAAGAGTGAAACTTCATCTCAAAAAAAAAAAAAATGTAGTCTCTCCTTGGAGCCCAGCAGCACGGCTGAGCCCTGGGCCTGGGCAGGCTCAGCAGTGGGAGAATCAGAGACAGAGGTCAGGCGGAACCCCCCGGGAGAAAGATGCTTGGGGACAGTTGCAGCAACAGGCAAGAGGAGAAGCAGGCACGGAGGTGGGTTGGTGGTCTGTGCTTGGGGGCTGCTGTTCGAGAGGCAGGAAGGCTATAGAATTAAAAGCTCCAAGCCAGACCCACTAGGTTTGAGTAGTGCTGCTGCTTTCTAGCTGGTGACCCCAGGTAAATCGCTAAACCTCTCTGAATCTGTTTTCTCCTTTGTAAAAGAAGGTAAGAATAGTTGCTACCTCGCAAGATTGTTATCAGGGCAGAATGAGATGATATTTGTTTAGTGCCTAGACAGTGCCTGGCATACAGTAAGTGCTCAATAGATATGAGCTCTTCAGCTTGGGCAACATGGCAAAACCCCATCTCTACAAAAAAGGCAAAAATTAGCTGGGCGTGGTGGTGTGCACCTATAGTCCCAGCTACTCGGGAGGCTGAGGTGGGAGAATCACTAGAGCCTGGGAGGTGGAGGCTGCAGTGAGCTGGGGTTACACCACTGCACTCCAACCTGGGTGACAGAGTGAGACCCTGACTCAAAAAAAAAAAAGGCTTTTATTATTAGTGCAGCCTTTGAGAGGTTGGGGGCACAAGTCAGGATTTCAGACCTGGAGGGGCTGGGCAACAGGTAGACAGTCAAAGCTGGGGCTGGTTGCTGGGGTGGGAGAATCAAAGTGAGAATAACAGCATCTGCTGTCTGAGGACTTTCTGTGAGTTTGACTCAGGGCTGGGTGGTTTAGATGAATTACTTGTATGATCTGCACCACAACCCACAACAGTTTTGTGGGTCTAATTGTGTCCCCCAGAAAAACGAGCTCACGTTCTAACCCCTGTACCTATGAATGTGGCCTTATTTGGAAATAAGGTCTTTGCAGATGTGATCAAGTCAAAATGAAGTCACAGTGGATTGGAGTGGGCCCTAATCCACTGACAAATGTCCTTATAAGAAGAGGGACATTTGGATGCACACCTACACGAGGGAAGACAAAGACCCGGGGAGAGATGGGAGTTATGCAGCCACAAACCAAGGAACATCAAGGATCTCTGGCCACCACCAGAAGCTAGGAGAGAATCATGGACCTCATTTTCCCCCAGAGCCAACCCTACCAAAAATCTTGTTTTCAGACTTTTGGCCCCCAGAACTAGGAGAGATTGAATATCTGTTGTCTTAAGCCAACAAGTTTGTGGCAGTTTGTTTATGGCAGCACTAGGGAACTAACGTGACCTCTATTTCATAGGCGAGGAAACAGAAGCTCAGAGAGGTTAAGTCACCAGCCTAAGGCACACAGCCGGCAAGTACTAAGGTCAGGATTTGCACCTGGGGTTGCAAAACCTCTGCTCCTAGCCAGTGGCATGTCAGACTGGCCACCTTGAGTTAGAGTTGTTTGTGCCCGGGTTTTGCAGAGTGGGTCTGGCTGGTCTCTGTATCCCCAGGGACAAGTGTCACGAAGCTGGACGGTGTGTGCATGTTAAAGACGAAGGGGTTCTGCAGGAGACCCCAAGCCTCCTTCCTCAGGGTACCAGCTGGGGAGGCGACAGTGGCCGAGGATCACATCCTAGGTCATCAGGGCACCGAAGAGTCAAGCTCCAGGCTCTGACAGTGTCTCGGGGGCCCTGACTGAGAGTCCAGTGGGTGCCGAGGGCCCCAGATGAAGCTGGCCCATGTTTTCAGAAGACTCAGGTTCTAATCCCAGCCTTACTTCTCACCAGCCTTGTGACCTGTGACCTGGGGCAAGTCACCTCACCTCCTTAGGCCACAGTTTCCTCATCTGGAAATGAGCATGAGACTCTCAGGGCTGAGACGAGGGCAAGGTCAGAAAGCGCTTTGGGAGCAGCTGAGCTGGAGACAAAGGGCGATTGTTGCTGGTGCTTCTCTCACCCACACAGGGCCGCCCGCCCCGGGAGATGACGCAGGGAAGGTTGCCCCAGCGACAAGTTTCCTCCATTACAGAGGGGAGCTGTGGGGAGGGGAGGGAGGGGCTGAATGCAGTGGCCCGGATTCCCTCTGGGAAACAGGAAGTCCCTGCTGCCCAGGTCACTGCCCCGGCTGCAGGAAACAGGCTGACTCGGTCCGCCCCTGTTCCCCCTCCCAGCCCAGGAAGGGACTCACTCTCCTGTCACAGCCAGGCCCAGCTTCTGAGGCAACTCTCAGACCTGCTGGGCCCCGAGAGGGGAAGACACCTGCCTCAGGTCACCCAGCACACAGAGGCACGCAGAAGCAGGACTCAGGACTCGTGGACTCTCAGAGCTTAGCATAACAGCATCACTGATGACTTTTGTCTGTGCCTTCCTGTCAGACTCTGTTGAACACCCTACAAGTAACAGCCCGTCCGGTCCTCAGAACCCTATGGGGCAGCTCCACAATTACCCCTTTTACAGATGAGGAAACTGAGCCAAAAGTTTGTCCAATAGCCACCCCAGGTCACACAGCTGGTAGGAAGCAGCGTCATGATTTGCACCAGCCAGTCCGAGCTGGATAAAGTTCCGTAGCATCTGGCCCAGTTCTCCCATTTTGAAATGGGGAAATTGAGGCTAGAGAGGGGGAAGGGACATGCCTCAAACCACACAACAGGTTAATGGCAGGCTGGGGCTGGGCTCAGGCCCCCTGGGAGGACATGCCTCAAACCACACAACAGGTTAATGGCAGGCTGGGGCTGGGCTCAGGCCCCCTGGGAGGACATGCCTCAAACCACACAACAGGTTAATGGCAGGCTGGGGCTGGGCTCAGGCCCCCTGGGAGGACATGCCTCAAACCACACAACAGGTTAATGGCAGGCTGGGGCTGGGCTCAGGCTCCCTGGGGTGGGCCCAGTTGCTTGCCACCCTCTTCATTTTTGCTCACAGAGCCCAGACTTTCTTCATGGTGGCAAAAGGCGCCCAGATTAAAAAACCAAAACTGTTTTTTTCCCCTTCTCCCTGGTATATTGGGATGCCACACAACATGTTCTAGCCCCTGAAATCTGAGCAGATTCACTGGGTGGGTCTTCAGGAAAGTCTGGAGGCCACCCAGCTGCTATTATAGGCTTTTGGCTCCTTGTCAGTCCCCTTCTTCCTGCCCAGAACACAGGCAAGATGCTGGCACCAGAGCAGCCACTTTGTGGTCCTGAGGCCACAAATTTGAGGAGGAAGCCATGAAACTGGGGAGCAAGTCACAGGTGGAAGATGGCTGAGTGGAGCGAGGAGGATGCCCGATGGCTTTGGGGTATGCTTCTCCCAGCCCAGGGTCTGCCTTCTCCTGGACTTCTTGTTAGGGGAGAACATCCCTCTGATTTAAAGCTCAGTTTTTTTTTTTGTTTGTTTTTAATTTTGTTGCTTGTAGCTGATGTAGTTTTTACTTATTTGTGTCTAGACTGTCTGAGTCTTAAATTTTAATCAAGTTGGTGTTGCAAGAACCCTGCGGAAATATCTAGTTGATTTTCAAATTCTGTGCATCTGTGCTTTAGGGGAGCTGTGAAGCCAAACCACTGATTCAAATTACACAGATGTGTATGCCTACCTCTCAATTTTCCAGGCATTACAGGAGGACCCCATCTCCTTGCTTACCAAAGAGAAGCTCTGTTTTTCTGCTGCTAAAAAATGTCTAAAAGCCACATCCAGTCAAACCATTATGGAGAAGGTGAGGAAACTGAGGCTCAGAGAGACCATGGTGGACTGAAGCTGAGGACAGCAGGGTGGGGTAAAGATGCCCCACAGCACCTGGTGTGGAGCAAGGGGCTGGCAGGCAGGAGGATTCCATGTCAGGTGGCAACCAGCCCCATGAATACAGGTGCAGACAGGGAGTGCCTCTGAGATGTCTGGATAGAGGAATTCACTGTGACTGTTAGAGGAAAGAGGTCCGACCCAGACCCCAAGACCGGTTCTTGGATCTCATAGAAGAAAGAAGTCAGGACAAGTCCCTACAGTAAAGTGAAAGCAAGTTTATTAGGAAAGTAAAGGAATAAAGAAAGGCTACTCCATAGGCAGAACCGCCGGGAGGGCTGCTGGTTGCTCATTTTTATGGCTATTTCTTGATTATGTGCTAAACGAGGGGCGGATTACTCATGTCTCCCCTTTTTAGACCATGCAGGGTAACTTCCTTATGTTGCCGTGGCATTTGTAAACTGTCATGGCTCTGGTGGGAGTGTAGCAGTCAGTGACGATGACCAGAGGTCACTCTTGTCACTGTCTTGGTTTTGGTGGGTTTTAGCCAGCTTCTTTACTGCAACCTGTTTAATCAGTGAGGTCTTTATGACCTGTATCTTGTGCCAACCTCCTCTCTCATCCTGTGACTTAGAATGCCTTAACTGTCTGGGAATGCAGCCCAGTAGGTCTCAGGCTTGTTTTGCCCAGTCCCTATTCAAGATGGAGTTGCTCTGGTTCAAACGCCTTTGACATGACTGGCGCTGAACACGGAGCAGCGAAGTAACACGCAGGAGCAGTGGGAACACGGGCTGAGACGTCCCTGTCACTGCATTCTAGACCCCGGGCTCAATGATGAGGGTGCACTGGTGAGCAAGACAGGCTTCATCCCTGCTTCACAGAGTTCTGGAAAGTGCTCAGACGCAGGGTGCTCCACAAGGGAATAGCCTGCACGCACTTCCCTAGTGGAGGCATCATGGGAAGAGGCTTTGACCAGGCATCAGGGACCATGTCTTCTCATTACTGCTCAGCCGCTGGGCTGAGCCCCATCTTTGCCCTCTCTGGGCCTCTGACGTGGCTGGGGGAAGAGGAAAGGTGAGGTTCTTTCCAAGGTCTCTTTGTGTGCTGACATCCAGAGAGTCTGGTGTAACAGGAATGATAGATATTTTTAATGTACCTATGTGTTTCTGAACTGCTTTTATGCCACTCTCTTCCTTTTCAGCCAGAGGCATCCAGGGTCTTATAGAGCAATAGGATTGGGGATCAGGAGTACAAAAGGAAAGAATTGATGTTCAGCTTTTGACGGAATAGGATCCTGCAGTCTTTAGCCAGATAATGGTCTTGAAAGCCAGGCTTTGTTGAGAGAGGGGAAAGGCTTTCTAAGTCCCCAAAGCCCTCTTTGCATATCAAGAGCCCTGCCTGGCAGACTCTGAGATCACAGGAGGAGTGTGGAAAGGATGAAGGAGATGGAGAGGGACATTTCTACTGGACAAGATGAGCAAGCAGAGGGTCGGAGTGTCTGCGGGCACGGTGGGGAGACAAGGATTCTGGTGAAGAGGGGCCAGGGTGAGGACACATGTGGGTCCCAAGGAAAGCCCTGAGGGCCCTCCCTCCTGGGCATCAGCCCCTGGTGGGGATGAGACCACAGATACTAGAAACGCTAGACTGAGTCCTAGAACATCCACCTTACCACTTATCCAGTGTGGGGAAGGAGGAGGGATTGTGGGGGTGGAAACACAACGTGGGTGGAAAGAGGGAGCTGGTTAGGTGAGGTTGACTGGGCACTGCAGGGGTCCTCATGACCTGTGCCGGGTGCACAGGAGGCCCAGAACTCCAGCATGTTCCTGGGATCAAGAGGCCAGCAGAGCGGGGCACTTTGTGGCCAGGAGGAAAGGGGGGCTTCCTGGGCCACAGCAGGAGAGGCTGGCTCAGGACCAGGTTGGTGAGACCCATTCCGTGGCTGATGCACTATGGCCAGTGCCAAGAGGAGCAGGAAGAGGGGCCTTGAATGGGTTCCTTCGTGGACCAGGTGTGTAACACAGAGACAGGAGACCCCACCCACTGCTCCCAGGAGACTCCCAGTTTCCTCCATTTGCCCCTTTCCTGGCTGCCGTATTTGGACCTTGAGAACTTGTTGGAAGGTTCCAGAAGAAGAGTGCAGCTACTTGTATACCCTTGACTGAAGAACAGTCCTCCTCTATCGAGGATGGTTGTCCTCTTAGACTGAGTGTGCAGCTTCAGGAGGAATGCACAAGGGCGTTGAGGGAGGAAGGGGACACCTGCCTAGCCAGCCAGATCAGCAGAATCAACCCTGCGATCAATAAGGTGACAGATGTCACAGCCAGATCACCCTCACATTTAGGCTGCCATATTTGGAGGAGAAACGAGAAGGGGGAGAAATCTTGAAACATTGAGCATTCGCCCAAGGCAATGGTGTAAACACCAGAGAGACCGTATTAAACTGAAGGGGACAGAGCCCTACTTAACTGGTGATGAATTTGCCAATTAAAAGTCCCCTCTTTGGCCAGGCGCGGTGGCTCATGCCTGTAATCACAGCAATTTGGGAGGCTGAGGCAGGTGGATCACGAGGTCAGGAGTTCGAGACCAACTTGCCCAACATGGAAACCCTGTCTCTACTAAAAGGAAAAATATTAGCCGGGTGTGGTAGCACATGCCTGTAATCCCAGCTACTCGGGAGCCTGAGGCAGGAGAATCGTTGGAACCCGGGAGGTGGAGGTTATAGTGAGCCAAGATCGTGTCACTGCACTCCAGCCTGGGAGACAGAGCAAGACTCCGTCTCAAAAAAAAAAAAAAAAAAAAAGGAGGAGTCCTGTCTTCTACCCTTATGCCCCATCAGCGGGATGGAGGTTGGAGCGTGAGATTAGGTCATGTGTAAGAAGTATAAGGAAGCTACATTTGCATTTGCCTTCCCTTTGTGCGTCTGGATCCTAGTGTGTAATTCCAAGCTCCCTATATACCAGGAGAAGGGTATGCTCATCTTCACGTTTGTCCTTCCTTCCTCTTTGCTCAGGTTTTGCTTTGCCAGTTATGTGGGTATAGGCTGGCAGTAGGGGTAGGAAGCACTCAGGTGCTATCTGCCTGGTCTGTTAGGAAGCATTGTCATATGTGTTGTCTTATTTGATTTTATTAAGGATAATCACTCCTACTTGGGGCAACTGAGGCTCAGAGAGGGTGAACACTTTGTCCAAGGTCACACAGCAAGTTGGTGACAGAGCTGGGATTTGAAATTGGATCCTCAGATTCCAAAAGTCATGTGCTTCTCTCTCACGCAGGCACTCTGGGGAGCATTATGACCATGTGATTGATGATAGTGGTGACAAGGGCACGATCTACTTGGGAACCCTCCCAGCATGTGACAGGAGGCATCTACGTGATTAGTCAGGGGCCACGTGGGGGCTGCCTGCTGGCTTCCGGCGTGTCACAGCAGTGGCTTCTGAGCCATTACTCTTTCTGCACTGTGTGAGGAGGCCAAGACGGAAAGCTTCAAATACACCTGGCAAAATGATGTGCAAGAAAGGATCATGCATCTCGTGCCAATTACGATGTTGGAAGAGAATAGAGTCTAATTATCCTACAATTACCTTTATTTATCAAACTCAGAGTGAAGTGTGATTATGAAGCGTCTCACGAGAGCTATCTGGGGTTGGAGGTGGTCTGTGCTCCGACAGGTATCCCAGCCACCGTGAGAGGAGAGACCAGCCTGTGGGGGCATCTGAGGAGTGGGGATAGGGCCTTGGGCTGGCTTGCAGTCTGTCACGCCCCCTTCCTGGGTGGCGTGGAAAGCTGAGACTCAGTGTGCACCCACCCTGTGCTTGACGCTGTGCTGAGACTTTTCACACATGCTGTGGAGTTCCTTTTGTGGATCACAAATGAGATACCATTTAATCCTCCAAACAAGGCTTGACCAAGGTGTCACTGGAAATCTTCCTGGGGCCCTCTGAGTGGATCAAATGACTCTCCGTACCCCAATCCCCAGCCCTTGGTGGGGTCTTTACTGTCCTGAGGGTTGAACTGTCCAAAGCTGTCTTTGTCTGAACTGAGATTTCTGCAAAGGCCAAGAAAAATTTTGACTCATGTTGGTATCCCCAGTAGTTGGTATCCCCTGGGACAGAACCTCCAGTAGAGTCTTTATAAATGTTTGTCGAATCAATGAGTGACAGATAAGGAAACTAAGGCTCATGAGAGGTTCAGTAACTTGCCCGAGAACAGATAGTTAATCATTCTCAGAGCCAAGAATCAATCTGTTTGAGAGCTTCATACTAATGAGAGGAGAGAGTTCAAGGGCTTTGAAAAGTATACAGGACCAAGGATAAGCTAAAGGCATTGTCACCATCATTGCACGGTCACATGTCCACAGTAAAGAGAGGACCACTGGGATGCATCAGAATACACATTCAATGAATGAAAGAATGAATGGGGCACCGTTTTATGTGCTGCAGAGATCCATGAGATATGATCTCTTATGTCAAGGAATGCTCAGTTTAGTTGGGGAGACCGATCCAGAAAGACAGTGCGACACGTGCAGTAAATGCAGGGCTTGAGTCCTGTGTGTGGTCCTGACCCAGGTGGGAACCCAGAAGGTTTTCCTGGAACACTTGGCACTTAGGGTGAGTCTTAACAGATGAGGGACAAGGCAGGGAGGAATAAATAAGCCAGGGAAAACAGCCTATGCATGGGGCCTGTGGGGAGGGAAGGCTTGGTGCAGCAGGTGCCGTGGGCAGCACAGCAGTCAGATCCACAAGTGAGCTTGAGGAAAGGAGAGGAACAAGAGGACAGATCATGAACACCTTGAGGATAAAGAGCGGAGGAGGTAATAGGACATGGTGGTGATCTCAGGCATTAGGGAATATCCCAAGGAGAGGCAGAATTGGACTTGGAGAGCTGGAATCATCTGTCTCTGTCCAAGAGGGCGCTGGAAGCTGCAGGACGTGAGGTTGCAACCCTGGCCTGGCCCGGGGCCAGCCTGCTAAGCCAGCTGTCCACTCTGTCAGCTCTCAACCTGCAAGCTCTTAAGGTTCCCAGTTGCTGATCCGCCCTGCCATATCCAGTGGCACAAGAAAGGAGGAAGCAATTGAGGTTTGCTCAGTTTCCTCTAGTCCTTCCGCGAGCCCTGTGGCTGGCTCCAAGGAACAATGCCTTGAGACAGCGTTTTGCAGCAGAATGGCTGGAGGGGGCAGAGGTCAGGTCTCCTTTGCGTTTGTACGTAGGCTGCTGCCTGGCCACAGCCCATGCCTGCCCAACTGTGGCTGAGCTGGCTAAAGGAACTCAGGACGACTCAGCATTTATTGAGGACATACTGGGGGCTTCACACGGTGCTGGGTGCTTGGATCTTCACAGCAGACCCGCTAATGGAACTCTGTTCTTCTTTTACAGATGAGAAGGCTGCTCAGGTGGGTTAGGGGGCTGCCCATGGACAGGGAGCTCATGAGAGGCAGGGCAAGGATTTGGACTCAAGACCATCTGAGTCCACTGTACCAGGCTGTCTTACCTGAGCTTCTTTACAGACCAAACATTTCTCTGGCAAGGCAAGGCCCTTCACGAGAGTCAGCGGGGCACAAGACTTTCCAGATGACAGGCACTGAAGGCAGGTATCAGCCTTGACAGGTGGGCCCAGGGCACATGAAGTAGGACGGAGCATGAGGGTTGGAGGAAAGTACTGGAAAAGCTCAATTGTCCTCAGCCAGTTCTGACCTTGAATGCCTTGGAATGATTGCTCTTCAAAGGAAGACAATAATACTATTGTTAGTCCTTTATATTTTATATATGTGGAGATATATATATATCTCTCTCCATGTATTCACCCCCAACCATCTACCCTCACATCTCCCACAAATATCCATCCATCCATCCATCCATCCATCCATCCACCCGATCATCCATTCATCCATTCATCCATCCATCCACACATCCAATCCCCTCAAGAATCCACCCATCCACCCGCTCATCTATCTACCCATCCATCCATCCATCCACCCACCTGTCTACCCATCCATTCCCTATCCATCCACCCATCCACCCACCCACATATCCATCCACCCACCCATCCACCCACCCATTCATCTACCCATCCACCCATCTACCCACCAACCCATCCATTCATCCATCCAGCCACCCATCCTCCCATCCATCCATTCATTCATCCAGATGCCCACCCACACACATTGGTTAATTCAGTGGTTCAATGACAAGCTTCAAGGACCCAGCCTCTTTCTGCATTTTTGCTGTGCGGTCCTGAGAATGTCAGGCTTTTGTCTTCTCTCTCATCTCCTCATGGTTGCAAGATGGCTGCACCGTCTCTATGCATGTTATCCTCACCCATTAGTGTTCGAAGGCAGAAGGAATGTCTCCTGTTTGTGTTATTCTAGTGAGGAAAATATTCCTGGAAGATCCCCAGTAGACTTCCCTTCATATCTCCTGGGCCAGAATTGCATCCTATGACTATTCCTAAACAACTCTCTGGCAAGGGAAAAGAGATCATCCTGATGGCCTTAAACTAAACAAGATGTATTGCCTGTGGAGAGGGCACAGGCTTCTCCTAAGCTGCAAGAGACTTGAATAAAATTGGGATTCATTTAGCAACGAAGAAGGCAGAGGAAGAGGGGGGTGGCTGTTGAGTAGGCAAATGTGCCAGCCACTCCTTCCATCTTCCATTCACTCATCATCCACACAGCGATTCATCTATCCATGCAGCCCTCATTTATCCGTCCATGCATCCATTCATCTATCAAACGTTTATTGATGCCCACTGTGAGCCAGGCCCTATGCTCTTGGGCTGGTGAGAACTCACAAGAAAAAGATCTCGTTAGGGAGAAATATGGAGTTTCCCATAATACCCTGATAACGGCTTTATTTAGTCACAGTGAGAATAATATCTGAGGATCGTGCTGTGCATTGCAGTTTGCAAAGATCTCCCAGGACCACTCCTTCATTCCACACACGTTTATTGAGCATCTGCCGCATGCCAGGCAGAGCTTTTTAGTTTTACAAAGTGCTTTTTCCTACATTTGTCAGAAGGATCCCTCCAAAGTCAGAGACCAAATGTTTTCCAGAGGCAGGAATGAAGCATCCCTTGGGTCTTCCTCAAAACCGAGTCCTCTGGGGCCAGGATTCTTGGGAAGCTTCTCCTAGGGGGAGGCAGAAAGTGTTTTCCAGAGACAAGGCTAGAACTCTAGACTTTCTAAAACAGTAGACTGTGTGTTTTCCAGAGCTTGTGATTGGGCATTGTTCAGAGCTGGGGTGGGGGTTTCACAGTCCACACACAGGGTGTCTTCTAAGCTCGGTATGATGGAATTGTCGCTTTGCTCAGCACACAGGGGGCATCTCCACTAGTTCCAAGGGCACAGATTTTTTCTCTGCCAAACCAGGAAGTGTCGTGGCCAGCCCTCCAGGGACTATGAAGTTATAAACATAAATTTGTCCTTGATACAGATGTCTCCATCTGAGTTAGACCCACTAGCCTGTTACTTGTCTACGCAACATCTTAGGACCTCCAAAGTCACCATGATATCCCATCACAACTACTTATCATGCCTTGTTCCATCTTCTGGGGACCCCTCTGCTCACAGTATGTCAAAATGCCTGTAAACACCATCTCCATTCATGTGTCAGCTAGGAAATGAGCCTTACCTACTGGGTGATCAAATTCTAGGTCTCCCGGATGGGAGGAAATGCTTTAAATATATATGTGTTATTAGAGCTATTAAGATATTGTCAGGACCTATTAGGCCATTAGGAATGTCAGTTTTTCAGAACATTCTTGCCTTTCATGTCCTCTTAAGTCTTTGAGTTGACCTCATTGGTTTAGAGAGAGGATGCCATAAATCAAGTGATACGGGGTTAGCCATGTGCATGGCTTGGAGTCCTCCATGCCAGGGCCTTGGGAGTCCTTCAGACCTCTGAGCTGTGATTTCTCTAGACTCAGGACCTCAGAGTCTTCCATACCCAGGGATTCAGAATCTACCACAGTCATGGGTCAGAGTCCTCCATTCTCAGGGGGCTTAAACGGTAACATGATGCAGCTGGCTCATTCTGGTGATTGTAGGAGGCAATTGTAGGCATCGTCTTCCAAACCTGCTTTCAGTGATGTCATATTGAGAACTTGAAGTCAGTCATGGTGGGAGTGTAAATTGGCAAACACCACCAATAAGCAGCTCCTCTCCTCCTGCCAAGAGCTTGTTGTTAAACATTTACCAGCGCACCACTGGGCTCAGACATCTACAGATGTAGGGGTAGAGAATGTGCCACAGCCAAGGGCAATGGGTTTTCCTGACCTCATGATGAAAGATTTTCTAGACTTTGGGGCATTGTATTTTCTAGAACCCTGGGCAGAGCATTTTTTATAGTCACAAGAAATGTTTTCTACACCTTGGGATGGAGGGTTTTCCAGAGCCCTGAATAGAAGTTTTCCCAGATCTAAGAATAAAATTTTCCAGAGCTGGGATTGAGAGTTTTCTTAAGCCAGAAACAGAAAATAAATATTGGGGCCCCTAAATCACTAAGCTAAAGGGAAAAGTCAAGCTGGGAACTGCTTAGGGCTAACCTGCCTCCCATTCTATTCAAAGTCACCCCTCTGCTCAATGAGATAAATGCATAACTGATTGTCTCCTTTGGAGAGGCTGATCAGAAACTCAAAAGAATCCCACCATTTGTCTCTTAACTACCTGTGACCTGGAAGCCCCATCCCCACTTCAAGTCTTATGTCTTTGCTTTGAGTCGTCCTACCTTTCCAGACTGAACCCATGTTCATCCTACATATATTCATATATTCATATCTCATGTCTCCCTAGAATGTATAAAACCAAACTGTGCTCCGACCACCTTGGGCACATATCACCAGGACCTCCTGAGGCTGTCACGGGCATGTGTCCTCAACCTTGGCAAAATCAACTTTATAAATTGAGACCTGTTTCAGATTTTTGGGGTTCACAACCCCAATTCATAGTCATAGACTTTTCCAGAGGTAGACAAAGAAAATTTTCAAGAGGAAGGATCATCTCTCATTCAAGAGTCGAGAATGGCATCTCCTTCACAGGCAAAGGATGTTGGTGTTCTGGCTGCTTGACACTTCAGGACCTCCGTTCATACTGAGACCCCATCAAACCTCTCTCTCCTTGGTTGCAGCTTCCAGACAGAGTGTGACAAATCTCACCGTGTCTCAGCCGATAAATCTACCCCCAAAGACAATCAGGTTCTAGGCCCCCAAGGTCAGAGTGAAAACTCATTGAGTGATTTTACTATTGTGAAAACAAAAGTCTGCAATCAAGTTATCTGCATGAATTCTATGCATGTAATGGACTTTGGGGCCTCTGTTGTCGACCAGTGTTAACTTCTCCTCCTTTCATCTTTATGTTGGTAACTTCTCGGTAACTTGTTCAGGTGCTCTAAATAAGTAGCAGTCAATAAACCTAGGTTTTGGAATAAATAAGGACTTTGGCATCATCAGAATCATGTTGGGATCCTTGGACAAGTTACTTGACCTGGGCTTTAGTGTCCTTGTTTGACACATGGCAATAATATAGCCATGTGTGCAAAGCTCCCCAGCATGGAAACTAAAAGGTAGAAGTTTTCTTGTTTCTTTTTTTTTGGTTTGAGACAGCGTCTCACTCTGTCATCCAGGCTGGAGTACAGTGGCACAATCTTGGCTCTCTGCAACCTCCGCCTCCCGGGTTCAAGCAATCCTCACACCTCAACCTCCTGAGTAGCTGGGACCACAGGTGCATGCCACCACACCTGGCTAATTTTTTTTTTTTTTTAGAGACGGGGTTTCACCATGTTGCCCAGTCTGGTCTTGAACTCCTGAGCTCAAGTGATCTGCCCGCCTCAGCCTCCCAAGGTGCTGAGATTACAGGGGTGAACCTCTGTGCCAGGTCCAAAGCCTTCTAATAAATGTAAGATACAGGCCGGGCGTGGTGGCTCACACCTGTAATCCCAGCACTTTGGGAGGCAGAGGCAGACGGATCACAAGTTCAGGAGTTTGAGACCTGCCTGGCTAATATGGTGAAACCCTGTCTCTACAAAAATACAAAAATTAGCCAGGAATGGTGGCGCATGCCTGTAGTCCCAGCTACTTGGAGGCAGGACAATCGCTTGAACCTGGGAGGTGGAGGTTGCAGTGAGCCAAGATCACGCCATTGCACTCCAGCCTGGGCAACAAGAGAGAAACCCTGTCTCTCTCTCTCTCTCTCTATATATATATATACATATACAAAAATTAGCTGGGCGTGGTGGCACGCACCTGTAGTCCCAGCTACATGGGAGGCTGAGGCAGGAGAATCGCTTGAGCCTGGGAGGCGGAGGTTGCAGTGAGCTGAGATCGTGCCACTGCACTCCAATCTGGGTGACAGAGTGAGACTCTGTCTCAATAAACAAATAAATAAATACATATAAAAAATAAATGTAAGATACAATAGAGGCAGTGAGGAGAAGCAAGGCCTAGCCTATTGGGGTCTGACAGTATTTAACAGGGTGCCATGGGAAGGCCTGGTTTCCTCCCGTGACCCTCAAGTTTCCACACTGTAAAATCAAGGGTTAAAACATGGATGGCGCAACTAATACCTACATCTGCTCAGACATGTATTAACATCCTATGAACTGAAGCTTGGCCTTCAGAAAGCTGCCCCAAAGCCAGTCCTTCAAGCAGGGAGAGTGGAATCATTTCTCAATATCTACAATTACATCCTTTGTTGAAGGGGCTAGGTGAGGTTCTGATGGTGTAAATATGGTGACTTGGCCAAGGCCCTGGAATGGAAGACACCTCTTGGCAAATCAGTTGTCCTCCCTGGAGATTTCCCAGACAGAGATGAAAAACAAATGGGAAATTAAATGTTCCAGTGACGAGAGAGAAGCAAAGCTTTCCTTCTCTCTCTGAGAAGCGCTCTGTGCCCAGAAGGGAAGTACAAGAATTTCCACCACATCAACTGAATCTGTTCCCGAAGATGTGTTGGAAGGAAAAATGTTTGAGTCTATGGCGTTCTGGGCCCACCCAACTCTCAACAAATGAGCTCAAATATCTCAAAAGCGTTGTTAAACACCTATCTAGTAACTTCAAGGACTTCTGACTAAAACGAAGCATTTTAATGGAAGCAAATAAAAACATTGTTATTATTTTAAAATCACCCAGTAACTTAACCCTAAGCAAACAATCAGTGGGTAGGTTTCTGTCCATTGATATTATTCAGTATAAGATGTGAAGGAGGTTTTCCTTCTGCACCACAACAAACACGTGCCGCAGTGTAAATAAACAAGTAAATCAATAGGTTAATGATGTTAACTATGAATCCATCTGAATTGGACCTGGGCTGGGAGGGCCTCCAGGTCTCTGGGTAAAGGAAGAAAAATGTATGGAAAACAATTAAGAAAAAGACCTCATCCCCATAAGAGAACAGCCGAGATTCACCTGTAGCACACGCTGCATTCTCCCACCTGGATTTGAGTGCAGTACGAATACTTCCAGCAGTGAGCATGTGTATAGTAATTACCACATGTTTTTTTATTTGTTTAGTATGTTCAGGGTAACATTTTGTTTTGTGTGTAAGCACTCAGATGTGAGATTTCAGCTAGTGGGGATAATTACAATGACTTACATTTCAATCAATAGTTAATTTTTTTAAGTTATAGATCTTAGAATCTAGCTCTTTTGCTTTTCCTCTCAACTTATGGATCTTTGTATTTTATTTATGAACTTGGTAGTTTTTATATAAAAGCAAGATCACATTTACTTGTTTATTGATTCATATTCAATTAACTCATAAATTTGATAGATTAAATTCCCACGAACTTTTAACATCATTTAAACATTTAATTAAGAAAATCCCTTTAGATATTTCAAACTACAATTACAAATTTAATTTAGCCAATTCAAACACTTCAAACACCTAACAAGGGAGACTTACAAGTATGATGAACAAATTATCCCTAAGCACTTAAGCAGCTTCTGTAAATCTAATCAGACATAAAATTTGTTGCTTAGATTTTGTTTTAAATATCATAAAAAGCAAGCAGAAATTATATAAAGCAAATCAACGATTATAAAATTTCTTACTGCAACTGTAAACACAACTTATACAAAAGTATCAATATTATGGATTTATTTCTTCATCATCTTGTTGTGGTAAAAGAAATATATGTGCATGGACCTATTCATTTCTCACTCCAATCAAGATGAACAAAATAGCACTATCTTGCATTTAAGCTAAGGATACATGGTAGGAAGCTTGGGTCCACGACATGGTGGGGTAAATTTATTTGGTTGAATCTGGAAGATTAAACCATGGGATGCCATTCCAAGATCCTGGACCCACAGAGGTCCCACGCTGGGTGGGCTTTCCAGGCTTCTGATAAGTTGGCTTCCATCTTGTGGGGAGATTCTATCAGGCACGTCACTGGTACTTTGTAAACTCTTGCCATTTGTCTAGGAGTCAACCAATAATACATGTTTCAATTTTCTGTATCCTCCATCCTTTCCTTGCAATGACCAGTCTCTTGATTCCCCAGTAGCTTGGGGATTCAAAGCTACTGGGTTTCACTTCATTCCCATGCAATGACCCAGTTGTGTAATTTCTTACATTAAAACCTAATGTGCTCAAGTCTCTTGCCCAATTTTCTACAAAGTTGTCTATCTTTTTCTTACTCATTTGCAGGAGTTCTTTATATATATTCTGGATGTAAGCTGTTTGCCAGCTATGTCTGTTGTAAATACCTCCTTCCACTCATTTGAGATGGAGAGTTGGGGCCTCTCCTCTGAGACTCAATCCTCGATTACAGGCTTGAGATATTTTCTTGAATGTCCAACGGGCATGCCAGAATTTATATGGCAAGAATGAATATCTCATTTATGGATTCCCCATCTTCCCACTTCCCACTCCTTTTTTGAAACTCTCTCCAAATCAGAAATTGGCACCATTATTCATCCAGTTGCCTAGCTCCATTCTTTTAATCATTCTCTGGAACCCTTTTTATATCATAAAACAGAAATTATATACAGAAAGTACATGAAAATAAATGCATAATTTAACAAAAAAAGATAAACACTCATGTAACTACCATTCAGGTCAAGAAATAACATTGCCAGCACTCAAAAACTTCTCATAAATCATATATATATATATATATGTGTGCGTGTGTGTGTGTGTGTGTTTTGCCTATATTTGAACTTTATATTTTTGGAATCACAGAATACGTTTTTTTTTTTTTGCATCTTCATGTTTTCTTTCAATATTATACTTGTAATTCTCATCCTGCTATGTATAACTGTAGTTCATACATTTTCATTGTTACGTATTATTTCACTATACTATATATGCCACATTCTACTCTTAATGAATATTTATGTTGTTCCAATTTCTAGCTATTATTATTATTATTATTATTTTGAGACAGAGTCTCACTCTGTTGCCTTGGCTGGAGTGCAGTGGTGCAATCTTGGCTCACTGCAACCTCTGTCTCCCAGGTTCAAGCGATTCTCCTGCCTCAGCCTCCTAAGTAGCTGGGATTACAGGCGCCCGCCACCACGCCCAACTAATTTTTGTATTTTTAGTAGAGACAGAGTTTCACCACGTTGGCCAGGCTCGAACGCCTTACCTTGTGATCCGCCTGCCTTGGCCTCCCAAAGTGCTGGGACTACAGGCATGAGCCACTGTGTCCAGCCCCAGCTATTATTAACAGTGCTTCTGTACTTCTAAAAGTAGTTCTACACATTTTAATGATTACACATATGCATAAATTTGTTTAAGGTATATACCTAGGACTATAATTGCTGGTCACAGAAAGTTTTCAGCTTTCCTAGAAAAAGCAAAGCTCTTTTCCAAAGTGGTTGTAGCATTTTTTTTTCTTTTTACCTTGAGTCAGTATTAGTATGCTATATTTTTCTCAGGATATACCTATTTGATTTAAAATTTCAAATGTATTGGCATGCAGTTTTTCATCACATTCTCTTCTTTTTTTTTTGAGACGGAGTCTCGCTGTGTCGCCCAGGCTGGAGTGCAGTGGCGCAATCGCGGCTCTCTGCAAGCTCCGCCTCCCGAGTTCAAGCCATTCTCCTGCCTCAGCATCCGGAGTAGCTGGGACTACAGGCGCCCGCCACCACGCCCGGCTAATTTTTTGTACTTTTAGTAGAGATGGGATTTCACCGTGTTAGCCAGGATGGTCTCGATCTCCTGACCTCGTGATCTGCCCGCCTCGGCCTCCCAAAGTGCTGGGATTACAGGCGTGAGCCACTGCGCCCGGCCCACATTCTCTTCTTTTTGATGTCTATAGCATCGGTGGTGACGTACCCGCCGTTTATTTTTGATACTGTTTGTGCCTATTCTTCATTATTCTTGGTCAGTGTTCTCAGGGCAAAAGTGGCTTCTATGATCGTTTTCCTCTCTGGGTTCTTATATATTTCCTTCCAACTAGCCCTGGTTATTTCTTACCATCTTGTTAGCCCTTCATTTATTTGAATAAGTTTTTAAAAGATTATCAAACAGCCCGGCACGGTGGCTCGCGCCTGTAATCCCAGCACTTTGGGAGGCCGAGGGGGGCAGATCACGAGGTCAAGAAATCGAGACCATCCTGGCCAACATGGTGAAACCCCGTCTGTACTAAAAATACAAAAATTAGCTGGATGTGGTGGCTTGTGCCTGTAGTCCCAGCTACTCGGGAGGCTGAGGCAGGAGAACTGCTTGAACCCGGGAGGCAGAGATTGCAGTGAGCCAAGATCCTGCCACTGCACTCCAGCCTGGTAACAGTGAGAGTCCGTCTCAAAAAAAAAAAAAAAAAGTTATCAAACATCTTTATTTGTATCTGATGAGAGGCATGGTTTCAAAATCAGAGCCCTCTGATTCTGGAAGTCCGTGGTCAAGATTTCTCTTTCTCTCACGTCCAGTCCATCGGAAGTCCCATCAGCTCTACCTCTAAAGCAGATTCTGACCACGCCCACTGCTCTCTAGCTAGCACGCTGTTATACCATATTTCACAAGGGCTCTCTTGACCCAATTTTGAGATCTTGGCGAAAAACTCTCAGTTCCTCTTTGTGGGCACTTTGCTCAGCTTGCACCCCAACCCCTTTCCTTACTGGGCTCTAACACTCCTGGGTCACAACAATACAGCCAACTTCCAGGAATTATTTGCTAAACATCAAGGGATGAACACTTCTTCCTTGGATCTGTGAAATCACTCAAAATTCCCAACCCACAGGAAACCCCTAGACCTGCTAACCCCACTCCACTTGCTGTAGAGAAGCCACCTCCTACATTCCGGCTTGCTGTTCCCCTGTCCTGGGTGCAACCAGGGGGTTGCATGTAGGGACATGGCCCTGCATGGCAACTTTCTCCCACTTGATGCTGTAAGTAATAGAGTTCTGCTTTTCGTCTCATCAGAGGTCAGTGTGTCCATTCTACCATCGCCAGACCCTAATGTTGTAACAGTAAGCCCCTCCCCACCAGCTTCAGTCTGTCATCTCCAGCTTGAAGTCTTCAAATAGCCCCCTCTCTCCCTCCTTTCTATTACAGCCTGCTAGACTTCACCTGTCATAGAGCCCAAGTCATAAATCACATCCTTCCCTTCCCTGAATAAGATGCTCTTAGCATTGAAATCAGACTGAAACCCAAACTTCTTCCTATGGCTTAAAAGGTCCTGTATGGCTTTGCTCCTGCCAATCTCTCTGACCCCATCCACTATTCCACTCTTGTTCAGTCTCATAGTCCTAATTCTTAGAACATCTTAGAACATAGTAGGTACTCATAAATCTTCAATAAGTGTCAGGTAAACAGAAACCACTCTAGGTACTTCAGACAAAGTGATTTAATTTAGGGAACTGGTTATGAAAACGTTGGAAGGACCAGTGGAGCGAAAAAGAAATGTGGTGTCATTTTGGGCTCACAAGCCTGTACTCACCATCAATGCTGCTTGACTGTTGTCACTGCCACTGATAAAAGTTAGAAGCTTGGACTCTCTCTGATGTTAGTTCCAGAATCTCACATGGATACATCCCATCGGCAGAACCCAGTTGAAATCCAACTGGAAGGATGTCTGGGAAATGTAATTTTTTTTAATTTTTGAGACAGAGTCTCACTCTGTCACCCAGGCTGGAGTGCAGTAGTGAGATCTCGGCTCACTGCAACCTCTGCCTCCTGGGTTCAAGCGATTCTTCTACCTCAGCCGAATAGCTGGGATTATGGGGATGCACCACCATGCCTGGCTAATTTTTGTATCTTTAGTAGAGGTGGGGTTTCGCCATTTTGGTCAGGCTGGTCTCGAACTCCTGACCTCGTGATCTGCCTGCCTCGGCCTCCCAAAGTGCTGGGATTACAGGCGTGAGCCACTGTGCCTGGCTGGGATATGCAATTTTTAAACTTCTAGGGCTGATGATTCCAGGAGGAATGTAGAAGGCCAGGAATGGGGTATGGGTGTTTGGCATGTTAAGAGAGACCCTTGAATGGCCCTGACTGCAGACCT
This sequence comes from Pongo pygmaeus, assembly GCF_028885625.2. Taxonomy (NCBI): domain Eukaryota; kingdom Metazoa; phylum Chordata; class Mammalia; order Primates; family Hominidae; genus Pongo; species Pongo pygmaeus. Next base: position 199,978,157 of record NC_072373.2, read on the forward strand.
CATGGGAATTTTGTCATGTGCCCTCTTTTCTGCCCCGGCTCCACTTGTCCATGTTTCTGGCCATAAAGTGGCTTGGCCAGGGCCCATCATGCTGCACATCTTGGCCGGGATGCCTCACCTTCAGACTCCATGAACCTTCCTCGGGTCAACAGCTATGGGGAGAACAGCTTCCATTTCCCCCACTCTAGTCCTCATGCACTGCAGAGCCAAAATTAGTTCTTCCTGTTGAACCCAGAACCTCATCAGGCTGCTCATGTAAATGAAATTTGAACAACTGTGGCCTCTAACCTGTGACCATGGAGCTTATATCCAGCTCAGGTTGCTGATCAGAACAGATGCCACAGCAACCATTCCATGCTTCCTCTTATCTTCCCATCCCTCCAACCTATCCAAATTTCCCCCTCCTACTCCAGAAGCCAGGAATGAAGATTATTCCAAAGAGTTGTCTAGATCCAGGGGCACAGACAGCTCCATGCCTAGAGTTTGGAGGGGTTAAGGTGTAGGCTGAGCAAAGTGCCCACAAGGAGGAATTGAGAGGTTTTAGCCAGGATCTCAAAACTGGGTCAAGACAGCACTTGTGAAATATGATATTACAGCATGTCAGCTAGAGAGGCCCTTCAGGTCCCTATATAGTCAATCTTTTTGGGCCAGGGATGTCAAGTCCAGATCTTGGAAGAAGAGTATGGACAGTCAGTCTTCCAGGCCAGTCAAGTGGTCCTCCATCTTTACAGAGAATCAGCCCTCCAGAGCCATGTATAGAGAGTTCTTTGGCTTCACAGTCAGAGCGTCCTTCAGAAATGGGATTGGATAATCTGGAGCAAGGAGGGCAGGACAGTGCAAAACCGGTGAGGAAGGATCTTCCAGAAACAGGCTGCAGAATTCCAAAACTAGGAGCAGAAAGTCCTGTGGAGCCATGGAGTTTTCCCTGGAGCCAACAATGTTGTGGGACTATAAATGTCTCTGGAATATTTTCCAGAGCCAAGGACAGAGATATTTCCAGAGCCAGATACAGCAAAATTTTTTGCTGATCAACAGTCATAGTGTTTTCTAGAGCTAGAAATAGAACCTCTTGAAGATGTAGAACAATCCATTTTTTGCTATAAAGGATGGCATCTCTTCCAGTGCTGAGGGACACTGCCCTTCCTCCATCAAAGGCTGGAAAAGGCTGTAGGGCACTGTGCTGTGGGAGCCTCCAGTGACAATGAAGTTAATGCAGTTGATTTGTCCTTATAGATATCACCCACTTGGTCTTTTCTGCAAGAGATCCTGAACCTATGATGAGTTCAAGATCCATACTCATGCAGAGACCTCATTAAAACATACTCTAGCCTGTAATCCTAACACTTTAGGAGGCGGAGGTGGGTGGATCACTTGAGGTCAGGAGTTCAAGACCAGCCTGGCCAACATGGTGAAATCGTGTCTCTACTAAAAATACAAAAAATTAGCTGGGCATTGTGGCAGGCACTGGTAATCCCATCTACTTGGGAGGCTGAGGCAGGAGAATCGCTTGAACCTGGGAGTGGAGGTTGCAGTGAGCCAAGATCATGCCATTGCACTCCAGCCTGGGCAGCAGAATGACAGTCCATCTCAAAATAAAAGTAAAAATAAAAATAAAAATAAAAACATACTCTCCTGTGTTTCCTTCCGAGGACCCTCTACTCAGAGAACATGGATCATGGTGCCTCACTCAGAAAATTTGCCCAAGCCTAGCTGGGAAAGCAGTCTCCTAGCTGGTTCTCTTCTAGACCCTCAGATGGGGCATAACCCTTTGACTCCTACTGCTTTTAGAGGAGTGCTTCCACACAATACGGCAGGTACATGAAGCACTGATGTGCAGAAGATTCTAGGCCCTCTTTTGTTTTCATCAAGTAGCAGATTCACCTCTTCTTCTTTTAGTGATTATATTGGCAAATCACTCTTATGCCCACAAGCTCTAAATAAACCACCTGAGCAGTCCTAGAGTTAACACACTGCTATGCCAAGAATGTGGGCCTTGGAACCTGACAGGCCTGGGTTCAATTCAGTAACACTGTGTGGTCTTGGAGGAGATACTTTCTCTCTCTGGACCTTTCAGATACGAATAACAATAGCCATCCTGCAGGGCTGTCGTGAATGTTTAATGTAACAGTATGTGAAGGCCCTACATGTGCCCTGGCTAGAGGAGGTTCTAGTCACTGTTCAGTTGCAAGACAGACCAGATTTGGGAAAGTGCAGTGAGGGGGAAACTGGGTGCCTAAAAAGACTCTGGTTCTGCTGCCCAACTGTGTGACTCTGGGCAGTCACTTGCCTTCTCTGGCTCTCAGTTTCCTCATATGTCAAACCAAAGGTTGAATAAGAGGATTCTAAGGGCATTGCCAGCTCTGACATCCTGAAGGTTCCTTAATTGGAAGATCTGAGTTGATTCTTTTGACATTTAAGGAGCCACTCAATTGTCCTGTCTTGGTTCATTGGGAGAGGACATCTGTAACCACTGCATCAGGGATTTCTGTGAGAGTTTGATGGTATTCACGTGGTATTATGACAAAAATCCAGGACTCAGCTGGGCATGGTGGCTCACGCCTGTAATCCCAGCACTCTGGGAGGCCGAGGCGGGTGGATCACTTGAGATCAGGAGTTCAAGACCAGCCTGGCCAACATGGCAAAACCCCATCTCTACTAAAAATACAAAAATTAGCCGAGCTTGGTGGCACCTGCCTGTAATCCCAGCTACTTGGAGGCTGAGGCAGGAGAATCGCTTGAACCTGGGAGGCAGAGGTTGCAGTGAGCTGAGATCATGCCATTGCACTCCAGCCTGGGTGACAAGAGTGAGACTCTGTCTCAAATAATAATAATAATAATAAAAATAAAAACCCAGGACTCTTGTCCCACCATCTACTTTGTTTCACGTTTTTCCTCGAGAGAGTGAATAACAAGTACGCGTGACAAATGAGAAGTCAAGACACTACTCTGTAATGAGTGAAGCAAATACTGGTATCCCAAAGCAGGGCTGTGCCACACTGGAGTCCTCACCAGCCCTCTCCATCCTCCTCTAACACCCATAATAATGTCATTACTATAGCTGATTTATTGGATAGTTACATGTACCAGGCAACAAACCTTATTTAATTCTCATAACAACCCAATGATTGCACTGTAATGACCCCGCTTACCAGAAAATGGGCCTCATCAGTCTTCAGAAATCTGACCCAACAGATAGGCAACTTTTCCTCCCTGCTGAGGGGTGATAGGAATGTCGGACATGGTGAGCAGGTGGGCAGTCCCAGCTCCTAGGTGGTGGCTACAACATGACTAAAGAGATGGGAAGCAGGTGCATGGAGTTTGGAAAGGAAGGGTAGAGGCTGGGAGGGATGGGTGGAGGCTGGGGTAAGGGTAATGGGGAGGGGGCTGATGGGGGTTCGGATTTGTGGAAGCATGCTTGGGACGAAGCTCTGTGTTGAGTGCTGGGAACGGAGGTGAATCACAGCCTCTGTGTGTGTGCGTGTGTGTGTGTATGTGTGTAGGGGGTGGGGAGATGTGAAAAGAGATAGACATCTTTTCAATGCAGCATGACTCTTGAAACAAAAGTTGCATACACAAGCTGTTACAAATATCATATGGAAGGAGAGCAATGATCCTATCTGGCTGCCAGAGAAGCCCTCAGAGCTTCCCAGGTGAGCTGGTGCCATCTCCTCAGTCACCTGAACTATGGCTCCACGTCCTTTACACCTCCTCCTGAGTCTGGGTCTCTCCATCTCTACTCCAGCTGGGGGCCTTAGTCTCCCCTGCCCTGACTTTCCCCAGTCCCTGCAATGACTGGTCTCCTAGTCCCCTCCAGCCCATCCTCCACACAGCTGCAAGAGTGGAGATCTTCCTAAAATGCAAACCTAATCATAGCCCTCTCCCCTTCCATCACCCAACTGCCTGAGAATGTGGTCCAAGATCACTTAGCACGACATTCAAGCCCTTTGGGATCTCGTTCCTGCTTCCCTTTCCAGCTTTACTTTAAACTCCTCCTCTCCAACACCCCCACCCCCACCATCTAATTTCCTGCCATAGTGCCTCGAGTGTTCCTTGCTTTTTACTGCCTCCAGTCTTTGCGCAGGCCGTCCCCTCTGCTGAGAATCCCTTCCCCACCCTTCTTCATCTGGCTCTTTCAGGTCCTGGCTCTGTATCCCTTTCTCCCTGCAGTCCCCCTGATTCGGTAGGTTGAGTAGGGACCCCTCCTCTGTGTTCCCACAGCCCCGTGCTCCCTCTATTTTAATCCTTAACACACTGCCTTGCCATTTTCTCCTGGACTGCTTGCTTGATCAGACTGGGGGAGCTTTGTGAGGGCAGGGGTGGAGGTGGACTCATCTTTGCCTCTGCAGAGCCCAGCTGCACCTGGATGCTGGAGGGTGCTCATTGCTGTCTGCAGGGTGTATGGATGAGTGTGTGGTTCCAGGGTTGTGGGGGCGGGGTGGTCTTGGCAAGGGACTGTGCGCCAGGTTGAGGGAGAGGGCCGAATGGGCATCTTTACAGGAATTCTGATGCCTGGGCAAGCAGGAGCTCGGCTTTCCCCTTCTGGCCTGAGTAGGGGGTCTCTGGGGCTCAGTCGGAGGGGAGGGGTCTCTGGGCCCCATCATAGTCTGGAAAGAGGTGTGGACGCGGCTCTCCCTCCCGGAGCTTCCTCGGAGCATCCCTCTGCAACGCCGGCCTGGGCTGTCATAGCAACAGCCCGCCCCGGCGGGGGCGCCGGCCAATGGCAGCCGGTTCTGGTGAGGTAATGTTCCGGTCTGGAAGCCCATTGGCTCCATTTTTGTCCACGTCTGGGTCCGGGCCTGCGGTGGGAGCCGCGAGGGGGAGGACAGAGCGTGGCCAGGGAGCCCAGCTGTCTACACCGGCGGCGCGATTCCTCTCCCCGCGCTCCCCGCGCTCCCCGCGCTCCCCCTCTGTTCTGGGCTGGCTACCTCTGTCCTTCTCTCTCTCTGCGTGCCGTACCTGTCCCTGGTTGTGTCGGTCGTTTTGTCCGTCTGTCTCCGTGACTCTTTTGGGGTCTCGGTGGCCCCTTCTTCTTGCCCCTGCCTATGCGCCGGGGTCTCTGACTCTGAGTGCGTCTCCTCGTCTTGTCCAAACAAGGGCGCAGTGAGAGTTCCTTGACTTGTAGCCAGAAGGTGACTCACTGCTTCAAACCGCAAGGCCGCCCGGCAAGCCTCCGGCACCTTCTTCCCGAGTCTGTGGGAAGCTCTGGCACACACACAGGCCGAGGGCTTGAGATCCCGAGAGGCCCGGGCTGGCCTTTCCCTGGTTGGCCTCACCAGACCTTTGTTCTTGTTGACTTGTTGCCCAGTCAAGGGAAAGGCAGGACGGTCTGGGCTTTGGGGAAGGGAAGGGGACAGATTTAGAGAAGAATTGGGCATGAGCTTCCATAATGTCAGCAGGGGAGGTTAGACAGCTGGAGGGACTTCCAGAAAACTACAAAGGCGTAGGCACTGGGCCGAGTGAATGAAAAGGGCAGTTGGACTTTGCTGTACCCACCCCTCTGTCTGTCCATCCATCAACACAACACATTGATGCCCATCAGTGCCAGGTTCTGGGCTTGGCGATGGCTCAGTCCCCTGAGTGCCTGGAATCACAGCCCAGTCTGGGAGGCAGGCACACAAATCCTGGGTTTCAATGGGATTCCAGAAGAAGGCAAAACTCACCCTGCCAGGTGGGGTGCTTGACTCAGGCAGGGAAGCTTTGTGGAGGAGGGAGTCTTTGAGCTGGTGTTTGGGAGGATGGCCAATAGCTTGTTTGGATCCGCCTGGGCAGGGCACAATGACAGACTCGTCCGGAAGGATCAGGGGTGGTTGGAAGGTCCAGGAATGTGAATACCTGCATGAGGGAGTTTGCACTTGAACCCAGGGGCAGTTTGCAGCCACCCAGGGATCAGAGCAGGGGAGAAGCGTGGTCAAAGTGGTTTTCGTGCAGTCATGCCGGTGGCAGAATCTTGGCTGTCTTGCTCAATGCTGCACCCCAGCCCAGGGTAGAGTGCCAGGCCCACAGTGAGTGTTCACACACTTGTCGAAGAAAAGCGTGAACTGAAGGGGAGAGGTTGTTCTGATGGATGAGGGCTGAAATGATGAGGTCATCTTCGTGTGGTGGTGGAAGGGAGGGGAAAAGGGATGGGTTCAAGAAAGGTAAAGACAGGTAGAAGTGATGGGCCCTACTGGCTTACTGGAGGTTGTGGGGGTGATGGAGAGGAATCTGCTTGGGGTATCACCTATGTTTTTGGCTTGAGCAGCTAAAGGTTGTGGGAGAGGGAATACGAGTGGGGCAGATTTCAAGGGAAAGGTGGTTAGTTCAGAGTTGGAGCCTCAGCATCTGAGATGCTTGTGAGACCTCTGGGTGGGGCTGGGTGGGAGAGGTCAGGGCTGGGTGGGAGAGGTCTGGGCTGGGGTGGCCTGCATAAAGGTGGTGGCTGACGCTGTAAGTAGACATTAGCTGCTTAAGAACTGGGACATGGCCAAGCGCAGTGGCTCACGCCTGTAATCCCAGCACTTTGGGAGGCTGAAGCAGGTGGATCACAAGGTCAGAAGATCGAGACCATCCTGGCTAACACGGTGAAACCCCGTCCCTACTAAAAATACAAAAAATTAGCTGGGCGTGGTGGCAGGCGCCTGTAGTCCCAGCTACTCGGGAGGCTGAGACAGGAGAATGGCGTGAACCCGGGAGGCGGAACTTGCAGTGAGCCGAGATCACACCACCGCACTCCAGCCTATGCGACAGGGCGAGACTCTGTCTCAAAAAAAAAAAAATAAAATAAAAAAAATAAAATAAAAAAATAAATAAATAAAAGAAAGAACTGGGACATTTACGAGCAGGTTTCTCTGGTGAGGGGGTCCTTTAGAACCCCAAGGAGACCTGGGTAGGAGTCAGAAGTCCTGGGTTTTTGTGGGTTCTGACACTGGCTTGCTGTGTGACCTCGGGCAAGTCATTCCTCTCTGGGCCACTGTCCCCTGATCTCTCAGCAGAGCCTCTCAGAGGTGGAGAGTGGCCTGGACCACTTCTGTTTTTTAAGGCCTCTGGATATGGTTAAAAAAAAGAGATGTGCCCCTAACAGGGTAACAAAAATTGTGGTTATTTACTATGTTCACATTTACACATTAACATTATGAACAGACGCAAGAATTGTGAATATATTGTCATTTGGAGGTCCCAACAGACCAGAGTCATGTTGGGAAATTTGTCCCCGGTTCTGACCTTCCAGGTTGCTTGGAGTAATTGCCCTTTTAGATAGGAAAGCTGCCTGCCTGGGGGTAGAGAAGGGGTGAGGGTACGTGGAGGCCAGAAGGAGCTGGGCCAAGGCTTTTGTCTGAGCAGGAGCTCATAAGTTCTTGCTCTAAGTGTGGGCATTCATGCCCCTCTCCTAATTCCTGCCAGCTCCCAACTTGGAGTCTTTTCTCCAGGAGCCATCAGAGGCCATGCCAGTCCCAAAGCAGGCAAGAGCACTGTTGCAGCTCCTGCAGGACCACCTTCCTTTCCTGTTCATCCCTCAGCTCCTCCAAGATGAGAGCGTTAGATGAGCCGGGCCCAGGCTCTGCCTTTAACTCACCCCTGGCCAGGTCACTGCCTCTCTGAGTCTCAGGGTCTTGACATCTCTATGTCCTCAAGCTGTAGCCTGGTGGCTGGCACAAAGTACATACTTAGTAAATGTTGGGTCAGTTGAAATGAATGGTGAAGTTGTTTATTTCACTGGAGCAGGCGTTGAGGGAAGAGAGGTAGAGAAAGATCATGTTGTTGGGGCCGTCAAAATAAGATCACATCTGCAAATGTGCTTTGGAAAAGGTAAATCAAATATTTTAAAGTCAGCATTGTATCATATTTGGCCCAATGCCCCTGAAAGGCTTCCAGAGCAAAGAGTAGACACAAAATGTTTTTCTCCCACGAAACCTTTTTTTTAAATTTCACAATAATTAATCATAAATACATTCTGCTTAGCCAAGTGGTCAAGAACTAGGACCCAGTCAGGTGTGGTGGCTCACGCCTGTAATCCCAGCACTATGGGAGGCCAAGGCGGGCAGATCACTTGAGGTCAGGAGATCGAGACCAGCCTGGTCAATATGGGGAAACGCTGTCTCTACTAAAAATACAAAAATTAGCCAGGTGTGGTGGTATGTGCCTGTAGTCCCAGCCACTCTGGAGGCTGAGGCAGGAGAATCACTTGAACCTGGAAGCAGAGGTTGCCGTGAGGTAAGATCGTTCCACTGCACTCCAGCCTGGGCAACAGAGTGAGACTCTGTTTCAAAAAAAGAACTGAGGTGGGTATGCTGTTTTCAAATCCTGACTCCATTACTTTCTGGCTGTTTGACCTTTGATAAGTGACCCAACTTCTTTGTATATCAGGCTGAAATGTAAACTGCAAATAATACCATTATCATCTCATGGGGTTGTTATGAGGATTTCATGAACTATTAGACGTAAAGTATTGAAGAAAGTGCCTGGCCTGTGTGAACATTTCAGAAATGCTAGCTTTTATTATTGTTAGCAATGATAGGGCTTTCTCAAACCCCTGCCCACAGCTGCCTGCTCTTAGTTGCTGGTGGGTGTGGTGGATGCTACAGGCAGGCCCACTGAACGAGGAGGCCCGTTTAGCTCTCCTCCCTCTACTCAGGGCAGCGGTTCTCAATTTGGGCTTGCACATTAGAATCAACTGGGAGCTTGGAAAACTCCCAGTGTCGGAGCTGTACCCTCAGAATCTCCAAGAGTGTGATCCAGGTCTCAGAGCTGGCTGAGGCATCCCCCTGATCCACGCTAAGGTACAGCCACAGTTGAGAACCAGTGATCAAGGGCAGTGCTTCTCAAAGCCTGGACTCCAGACCAGCCGCATCAGCATCACCTTGGAACGTCTGAGAATGCAAATTCTCAGGCCCCACGCCAGAGCAGCTGCAGAATCAGAAACTCCAGGGGAGTGGGGCCAGCAGTCTGTTTCAACAGCTCCCCCTCCCCCAGGGGCTAAAGCTTGAGAACCAGCAATCTAGTGGCTGAAAGGACAATGTGTGCTTTTTTGAAAGCCACTGCTGTAAGCTGCATTCTGTTATTCCCTGATATGAATAGGGACCAATTCCTGCCCCCTAATAACCATACCTTTTGTTATCCTCGCTGCTTTATATGTATTCTCATATTTAGACCTCAGAGCAACCTAATACCAATAACTCACCTCCATTTGCTAGAATGAGGAACTCCCGTGACCTGTCCAAGGCCTCATAACTAGTTACTCCAAGGCTAATTCCTCTGACCTTTGGCCAAGCAGAGAAAGGGTCTTGGATTCTGTTTGAGACCCTGAGCCCTGACCTTGTCAGCGGAGGGGCTGTAGGTCTTGCGCTTCCTCTGGGAGCCCAGCTGCTCCTCTGTCCAGATGCTGTAAGGAAAAAGAGAAGCATGGGGAAGGGAAAGCTCTTTGAGATTGTTGGTCCTCTAAGGTATCCCAAGAAACATCTGAGAGTTGCAGACTCACAGGTTAGAAAATGAGGGGAGATGTCTCCCAGGGGTCTCCTACCCCACATGTCGGTAGGGAGAGGCACAATGCTTGGCGCAGCGCCTAGCACGGAGTCAGCACTCCCAAACGGTAACCACCATCATTGTGAACAACACAAGATTACTGATAAATGTAGATAACAGGGTGCTATTTTATATTTACTATTCTTTATTATTGCTGTATTTATACTTTTATTGTGGTAAAAATGCACATACCTTAAAAGGTCTTTCATCTTGTAAGTTTTCCAATACAACTTCCAAATATAGATAGTGCTGCTGGTGCAGCTGAAATGCTAATGCTACCCTAGTTATCAGCTGGGGTACATGGAAGAGCCACTGGCCATGGAGTGGGACAGACCTGGGCTTAAACCTCAGCTCTACCACTTAACTCTGGGGCTGTGGGCCTTTGGTTTCTCCTCCTTCAACTGGGAAGCACATGACAGAATGTATACTTCTCTGAAGACATGAGGGGTTGTTATTCTTGTCGAGGGAGTTGGTGGCCATGCTGACATTAATGAAGAATCAAAGCCTGTGCATGCTCAGCCTGAGACAGACTCCCCGCCTTCAGATGCCTGGACCAGACTCATTTCTTGCCTTTTAATAACCAAATGTGGAAAGGAATCCACCACGAACATGCCTGGCCTCTCTCTGTCCCTCCCTGACTCCTGCCCAGGGAGCTGATGGGCGAGTGTGGGGTGAGGGACCTGTTCAGCTTGCCTCCCACTGGGCATAGCCTATGTCCTCAGTGCAGCCTGCCTGCAGAGGGGCTTATGTTCTGGATGGTTCTTCAATAGCAGCTGAGCTCAGCAGGCTGGCTTTGCCCCCTGGGGAAGTCTGTGCTTGTCCAGCACTGCCAGGGACAGAGAGGATGAGTCTAATTCAGGGGCGGGGGTATTCACAAGCCCATTTGGCTAAAGCCGCCTCCTCCAGGCAGCTTTGTCTGTGACATCACTTCATATCACTGGCTTTCCAACTCACCTGAGCATAAACCAGATTCCTCATGGCAACCTGGAGAGCTCTCACCATCTCAACCCTGGTCCCCTCTGGCCTCAACTAACCTTTACTTCACCTGTGCCCCTCCCTCTCACTCCATTCCAGTTACAACGGCTATGCTGTTTCTGAGCTCCCTAGGCCAGCTCCTGCCTCACGGCCCTTGCTTGGAATGCTCTTCCTCCAGATGAATGCATGACCATACTTAGCTGCTTAGGTCTTAACTCAAGTATCACGCTCTTGGCTTCTTATGATTGCAACACCCCCTCCCCCCACCAACCCCTTGACATTTCATTCCCCTTTCCCTGCTTTTCTTCTCCTTAGCACTTACTACTAACACATTTTATTTCATTTACTTACCTTGTTTATTGTGTCTTTCCCTCCAAAATCACCACTCCATCGGACCAAGGTTTTTTTTGTTTTCTTTTTTTATTGTGATATCCCCAGTGCTTAGTGCAGGCACATAGTAGGTGCTCAGTAAATATTTGTCAAACGAATGAATGGAGCTGGCATTATTCTGGCCACCATCAGACTGTCACCCGCATGTTCTAAACTCAGGAGGGGAACTGGGATGTCACTTTTTGAGTCCCCTCACATTCTAGCTGTGCCCAGGTCAGTGTGGCTGAGTAGACACAATGTAGTTTGGGCCATGCATCCAGAATGCCTGAGTTTTAATTCCCATTGGAACACCCTCTTAGCTGTGCTTCTGAACACCTCTGTGCCTAGTCTCCCCATCTGCAAAGTGGGGATGATGAGATCACCTCCCTTAGAGTGTTATTGTGAGGGTTGAGGAAGAAATACAGGTATGGTGCTTAGCACAGTGGCTGGCATAGGGTAAGTGCTCAATAAATGTCAGCTAGCATTGATCAGCCTCAAGGTTCGAAGGAGGTGACCACCTCCCCTGCCTGCATCTCAGGATGGTTTGGAGACCAGGGAGACAGGGCATATGGCCTGACCTTGTGGACTCTGATGCCCAGGATGGGACAAAGGGGCTGGGGGGTCTGAGACCCGAGCCTGGGCCAGGGAACTCGAAGGGAGGTGGCAGCAGGGTGGGGGCAGTTTGACAGTCCATTGCTGGGCCTGCTCAGCAGCAGTGGGGGCAAGGATGCTGTCTGCATGATCCCAGGTATCCAAATGCCACAGGCAGACTTGGAGACCTGTGGATAGGTAGACCAGTTGTCTGGATGGTGACCTGGCCTTTTCACTTCCCCCAGCTGAGTCCCCGGATGATGAGACCAGGAAGGGTCACTTCGTCATCCCTCACCTGCTCCATAAACAACATAGAGCCTCAGGGTTGGGCTCCAGAGGGAGTAGTTTGGGAAGAAATGGGGTCAGGGGCTGGTCTCTGGGACTTGGACCACAGTGATCAGGGACATCTTTGCATTTTCCCAGGTCAGTTTTGTGTGTGGTGTGTGTGTGTGAATTTGTGAGGACATGAGTACACATATGTGTTTGTGTGTGCATGTTAGAGCGTTTGCTGACAGCCATTCACACACACACACACACACACACACAGCCCAAAGGTTGGCCCTGCTGTCAGGAAGCTCTCGCAGAATCTATTCTCCTTCACAGTGCTTGCTCTCAGATGTCAGGCTGGAAATGTCAGCTCTGTGTGGTGTGCCAGTCCCTGCTCTGGGCAGGGAAAGCTTCGTGCCTCTCAAAGACCCTACTCTGAAAGGCATGGACAATGCCAGGCCAGGACTCCTGGCAGAGGGGAGGGCTTAGTACAGGGGTTGGGAGCCTGAGTGTAAGATCGGGGATAAACCAGGCCTGGCAGGGACTGGAAGTCCACTCCCCAGGGGGGAGAGAGGCAGTGCTCATTACACATGAGAACAATCAGTGACATTTATTACATGCAAGGTGTGCATCAAGCACCTCACGGACATCACCTCACTTTTCAGAAGAAGAAACTGAACCTCAGAGAGGTTTGGAAACTTACCCAAGATCGCACAGCTGGAAGATGGCAGATGAGGAATGACCCACTGAGCACTGAGCTCAGTGAGTCCTGACCCATTGAGCAGGAAGTAGAGGCTTAGAGAGGATAAGTGGCTTACTTAGAGTCACTGACATGTTCATGGCAGAGCTGGGATGTGACTCAGATCTCCCTGATTCCAGTGCCTGTGCTCTTACCACCACCACACGCCCCAGGCTTGTGGGTGAGCCAGACACCCTGGGGATATGTGAAAGGTGACCAGAGGAGGGAAGGACTGACTCTGCCTAGAAGGGTCAGTGAGGCACGGATGGCAGCTGGGAGCGCTCCAGGGAGACAAGGGTGGGGGAGGGCCTTCCAGGGGAGAGAAGAGCACGAGCAAATCACAGAGGCGTGAAATACGGTGCCACGTTCTGGCAGTTTATAGCTGACCCATTGAGCAGGAAGACAACCTCCGCTTCTCTCTGCCCCCACCCCCATCCTGGTTCAGAAAGCCTGATTGTCCCCACTTCCCTCCGCCCCCCTCCTGCAGGCTCCTGGGATATGGACAAGAAAGGAGCTTGTCTTTCCTGGCTCTGCTGGAGTCCTGCCGCGGAGGTTTGGTTACCATGGCGACGGGCTCCATGGAAACTTGCAGCCAGCCTTTTCCAGGATGGGCCTGGACCCCAGCCCACCTGCTGATGCATTGCGTCCCCTGGCCGCAGCATCCTGAGGAGGTGCCCGGGTGGTCACTCTGCTGCCTGAGCAGGGGCAGGGAGAGTCCTGAAGGGCAGCAGGATGGGATTCTGGCATGCAGAGGCCGTTGAGTGGCTTCAGGATCCCGCATCAATCCAGGACATGGAGACCCACAATTCTCTTATATTTAGGCAAATTGAGAGCAAGTCTTTACATGGCTGCTGCTCAATGTCCTGCCCGTTCTGTTTCGGTGTCCTGGTCTGTTTCGGTCCTGGTGCTGCATTCTCTTCACTCTGTTTCTCCCTGGTCCAGCTGTTCTCTGAGTTCTGATCTGTTCACTCCACCATGTGCACACCATGCCCCAGGTACACCCTGTTTCAGAGGATCTCCAGGCCCTGAGGCTTGCTTTGGGACTGGCCTGGGAGGTGACCCTGACTTGACACTTTGTAGCCACGCAACCTGGAACAAGTCGCTCCCTCTTCCGGAGTCTTGGGTTCCACGTCTCTAAACACATGCTTTATGGGATTGCTTGTTCATCCAACAAATATGCTTAATAATATCTGCATTTACTGAGCACTTTTTATTTGATTTGAATGCATTTATTATGCTAAGAACTGCACTTACATCATCTCGTTTTCCCCTTATGACAACCCCATGACACAGGATTCTTATTCCCAGTTTGTTGGCAAAGACACTGAGGTGAAGAGGATGGAGGACACTGTGGGTCCTCCACGTGGCAGAGCAGGAAGGAGAACGTAGGCATGTCTGACTCCGAAGTTGCCCTGAAGAGGGCACCACTGCGTTATTTGGTCAGTTAATTTTTATTATGCACTGATGGTGTGATGACCTGGTTTCTGCCCTTACGGAGCACCTACTGGGGGAGAGGGGAAAAAAGAGCAAATAATGATACAACGTGTTGTAAGTAGAGTGTTGAGATAGAGGATGATGGGTGGGGACGATGTTCTTAAAGAGGATGAGTGCTCAGGGACGATCTCTCTGAGCAAATGACACACAAGGATGAGAGATCCGCATAATGGGAAGAGCCAGCTACGAGAGGGAAGAAAGACCCAGGCAGGGACAAAGGCCTTGAGGTGGGAATGGGTTTGGTGTGTCCTCAGAGGCGGAAGGGTCAGAGGAGCTTGGAGGTGGTGAGCGAGGGGGAGAGAGGCCTGGGATGAGCCAGAGAGGCAGGCAGGGGCCCGATCACACAGAGCTTCGTGGGCTGGGATAGGGGGCATGGTTTATTCTAAGGGCAGTGGAAACCATCAGAGGGTGCTAGGCAGGAGAGTGAGTCGACCTCACATGTGAGAAGCAGCTCCCTCTGGGTGCTGTGTGGGGAGTGGGTAGCAGAGGGGCGTGACGGGGCCAGGAGGACATGCAGTCATCCTGGTTGGAGATGGTGCTGGCCATGGCCGGGGAGGGAAGTTGCCGAGCTTGACTGGTTTGGACATAGAGTAGACAGACTTTGCTGAGAGACTTGTAAGTAGTGGGTGGGAAACAAGAAGGCAGAAAGGATAGCTCCTTGTTTCTGCCTTGAGCGACCAGGTGGGTGATGATGTTGCTTACTGGGATGGGGAGACTCAGATGGTGCTGGGGGTAGGATGCTAGACAACTGGCTTTTTCAGGGGAGAAGATCCAGAGCTTGTTTTGGGATGTGTTGTGTCCAAGATGCCTGGGAGACAGCTGAGTGGAGATATTCAGATCTGGAGTTCAAGGAAGATGTCTGGACTGCAGATACAAATTTGGATATTGACAGTGTAGACATGACAACTAAAGCCATGGGGCTTGGTGAGATCAAAGGAGGAAGTGTAGACAGAGATGGGAGGATAAGAGGAAGGGAAAGGAGAGGTGGGAAGAGGAGCTGGGAGGAGAAAATAGGAAAAGGAAAAGAGAAGAAAGGAGAGGAGAGGAGGGGAGGAGGGCTGTTGGAGCCAGGAACACACCTGTGCTTACCTTTTTCTGGTGTGGGCCATGCTTCAGGCACCTGGAACACACCCTGAGTCCAGGAGCACCAGCTTTGGAGGTGAGGGCAACAGCAGGAACTTTGCCAGTTTGGCAATTAGAACCTGTGTGGGGACATTAGGCCAGGGGTCAGAAGAGGGTGCTTCGAGGGGTCCAAGGAGGAACAGCCCCACTGGACTGAGGGTGGAGGCCAAGGCCTGACAGATGAGTTCCCCATAAAGAGGGAGGAGAGAGAAGAAGAGGGTAGAGGTGATGGGGTGTGGGATTTGGATGGTAAGCAATGTGCAGGAAGCAGGTGAAGGGGGGTGTTGAGAGATGAAAGAAGCAGACATTTGGGGACAGGTGGATGTGGATGCAGGCTGTGGCCCAGAGCGGGAGGTAAGAGGCAGCTTCCTTCCCTGTTCCCATCCTCATCCTGGTAGGACCCTGGGCTTCCTGGAGACAGCTTAGGGGCTTATACCAAGCCCTTGTCTTAGTTGAGCTGCCTGACTGACCTTGTAACCACATGGCCCCCAAGGGAAACAGCACATGTGGGTCCGTGCAGGTGCATCAGGGGCATGGGTATGTCTCTGAAGGTGACTGGGACAGCTTGGAGCCTTGAATGTCCTGGACTTGGAGACACTTATGAGCTGTGGGCATTGGGCAAGGCACAACAACTGGCTGCATGGAACCCCAGGGTCTCACCTGGGGAAGGGTGATAATAACATGTGAAATATGCCCTGCCAGTCCCCAAGCTCTGCTCGAGTGTGAGAGATTATTAGTGCTGCCCAGGCTGTGAAACTCCGTGTGAGGGGTGACCCTAGTTTTGTTGAAAGAGAGAGACGGAGGCAGAGACAGAAAGAGTGAGGCAGAGACAGAAAGAGTGAGACAGAGACAGAGCAAGACAGAGAACAAGAACAAGAAAGACAGATACGCAGGCCAGGTGTGGTGAGGCCGAGGCGGGTGGATCACCTGAGGTCAGGAGTTCAAGACTAGCCTGGCCAACATGGTGAAACCCCATCTCTACTAAAAACACAAAAATCAGCCAGGTGTGGTACAGGTGCCTGTAATCTCAGGTACTCAGGAGGCTTAGGCAGGATAATTGCTTGAACCTGGGAGGCAGAGGCTGCAGTGAGCCAAGATCATGCCACTGCACTCCAGCCTGGGCAGCAGAGCAAGACTCAGTCTCAAAATAAATAAATAAATAAATAAATAAATAAATATAGATGATACAGGAGAGAAAAAGAGGGAAAGAGACAGAGAGAGAGACACAGAGAGCTAGAGAAACAAGAGAGACAGACAGAGTCAGAGAGAGACAAAAAGAGCTTGAGAGCAAGAGAGGGTGAGGGAGAGACAGAGACTCAGACACAGGGAGAGGAGGTTGTGGCAGACGTCATATCTGGGCAGTGAGGCTGCGAGTGATTTTGACTTTTATACTTTTGCTCATATTATTTTCTGATTTTTCTCTATGTCTACTTAAAATAATTATCTTGAAAAAATGGTTTCTAGACATAAATTGGATTTTAGAAACTTTCTGCAATTTGGAAATATCCATGAAAAGCTTTACAATTTGCATACAAATTGACCCAGAAATTTCTCTTCTTAGAATTTACTCAAAGGGAATAATCATGGATGTGCCAACGATATAATTGCAAAGATGTTTTGGAGTTTATAACACGCCCTTTAAAATAATCCTAAAAAAGGCCAACAAAGAAAACCCCCCTACGTAGATGTACAAAAATACTTGAATAAATAAAAGATGGTCCATTCATGGAATGGATTTCTAGATAGCCTTTAAAATGATGAAGAAGGTAACTTATTGGTGTGGCTATTTATGACATATTAAGTAAATAAAAAAGTAAGTTTCAAAAAGGCACAATATAACTCAATTTTATTAGAAAAAACATCTGTCTGTGTGTGTGCATAGAGAAATACCTGGAATTTTGGTCACCAATGTGCTAAGCTTGTTGTGCAACAATAAAAACAAGTGAAGTTATTTCAACTGTTGTCTGTGCATTAAGAATTCTGACACAGAGCTGCTGCTGGTTGCTTTCCTGTCTTTTGCTGTCCTCAGAGGAAATGGAGGACAGCTGCTCACTGCCCGATGTGTGATAATCCAGCATGATTTTGATGGTCATAATTAAATCACACCTCATCCATGTCAATTCACGCGGATAGAGCCCAGCTATTTTTTGTTAACCATCCCACAGAGGCTATAAGCAGATGCCACCCATTCAGAAAAACAACCTCTCAACTTTTTACAGGCATTGTGACAGTTTCACTCCCTTGGTAGTTGCAGATAGAGGTTTAATATCTTTTTAGATATTGAGTCTGGGGTTTATTCATTGCAATCAGGTGAACACTATTAACAGGTGTATCAGGAATGCCTACTCCAGGTAGGGCACAACTAAAAGGTGAGATATAAACCTCAAGACTTGGGGCCGGGCGTGGTGGCTCATGCCTGTAATCCCAGCACTTTGAGAGGCTGAGGCAGGCAGGTCACTTGAGGTCAGGCGTTCGAGACCAGCCTGGCTGACACGGTGAAACCCCGTCTCTACTAAAAACAAAAAAAAATTAGCTAGGCATGGTGGTGCATGCCTGTAATCCCAGCTACTTGGGAGTCTGAGTCAGGAGAATTGCTTGAACCCAGGAGGTGGAAGTTGCAGTGAGCCAAGATTGTGCCACTGTACTTCAGCCTGGGTGATAGAGCGAGACTCTAAAAAAAAATTTTTTTTTCTATTAAAAATTTACTTGTTATTACAACACCTTTTAGACATTTCAGAATTACTTACAGTCTCATTTCATTCCAAAAAGAATTTGAGGTGGCTTACCAAATTATATGAATATAATAGGGTAAAGATAATTGAGGAAATCAGGATGAAGGAAGGCTAAGGCTATATCAACAAGACAAAAATAGCAAAGTAAAGAAACCACCTGCCTTAAAGTTCTGAATATTTACTAGATGGGGACATCAGTTTTGCTCTGATCTTTCTAGTAGCCTATTTTCAGCATTTAATATGGTCAAACATAGAGCAAAATGTGAAGAAATATAAACCTTAGGCAGACACTCTCCCTTTTCTTCTAAGCTCAACTGTTATTACTGTCTATGGAAATAAAGCTTGGCTTTTCGTTTAAACCTCAGGAAAATGGTTCCTTCCTCCCACACCCACCATTTCTAGCCGGTGGAAAGGTGATGTGCTGCTTGCTTATTGACCACAGAGCGGTGCCTCAGCTTTCTCTACTGCATCTATGCACAATGGATGGAATGCAGAGAGAAGCTCTGTTCTCAGGCTCATGTGCGGATATCTTCTTGGTAGAAGGAAAATAGCCTTGGTTATGTCAGGGAAGACTTTAAACTTCCTTTCTCCAGTACTTTCCAACATTTTGATGTTTCATCTTCTCAGTCTAGTCTCTACCCAGATGCAGTATGTGCCCACTGTGAGGATGATGTTATTCCAAGTGAGATGTTACCCTGGCAACCAACTTACCAACTCACTCAATTAACCAGCTTCCTCTCTGTAATCAATACTCATTAGCACCGAATCACTTCTTTGCTTTGCCTTGCAATTTTAACCACTCATCCGGGTCAATCTGTTTTTTAAAAGTAACAGTCATTTTTCCTTTGGAATAGGGAAACTCATTTGAACCCAACAGAACTCCTTTCCCAGGGGCCCCTGAAGAGGCTGTCATCCCAACTCATGCTCACCCAAGGAAGTACCAGCTGGTGATCTTGGTGGCATTGGCAATGGAGCCTCCCCAGTGGCTTCCAGTCACTGGGGCCTTGCCCATGGGGGAACTGACAAGGAGGAAGGTTGCACCTGCCATTCGAAACCAGAGAGACAGCTTCTGTGCACCCAAGAGACTCCTTGGAGGTTTCAAGGGAGAAATACTACCATGGGATGGTTACTGTAGACTGACATGGTTTGAGAATAGAGAGAAAAAAATGTATTATTAAAAACCCAAACAGTCTGTTTCACTTCCCACTCTGCTTCTAAGGCAGGGGATGGGGGGTGGTGGTGTAATTCATGTCTCAGGGAGATAAAATTCTGCACAACTTCCTTTGCTGCTCAGAACCCAGTGGGAGATAAGGGGGACAATGGATATTCCAGAGCCTTTGCAGGTTTTCTGGAGCTGCGGCTCCACAGGAGACCTGGAGTGGGTGGCCTTTGGTGGAGCAGGAATATTTTGTGGGTCTCCAGAGGTTGGTGAGAGAGGAGAGGGAGGTTGAGTTCTAAGGAAGCAGGGCCCTGAACGCAAGGAAGACGGGCTGAGTGCTATGATGGTGTAAAGACTTCTCGTGGCTCTAAACTTCAGGAGAGTCAGCTATGTGCACACGTGCCCTGCGTAAGCGGTGTTGGAGGCAGATCTGGGGATGCAGGAAAAGAGGCCTGTTCCATCTCTGGAACGTGATGCAGACAGCAATAGCACTGCTGGCTGGCAAGATGACCCACAAATGGAAACACTTAATTAATTAATGAAAAGCTTTGTCCTAGGCATTGGAAATTCATTAGAAGTTGAAGCAGAAAGATCCCTGCTCTCAAGGGCTCGCGTTCTAGAGGCAGAGGCAGAAAACAGGCCAGGAAACGAATGAATAAGCACTTCAGGTCTGGTGAGTGCTCTGAAGATACTGACTCAGAGAGAGCCTGGTACGTGGCCCCTTTAGACGGTGCGGGTCAGGAGGGCCTCTCTTGGGAGCTGACATTTGATTTGAGCTGACAGCTGAAGGATGAGGACTGGCCAGCTCATGAGAAGCCCAGAAAGAGTGCTCCAGAAAGAGCAAACCCCGACTGTCCTGGCCATGCGTTCATTTTCTCCACCAGAAATGAATGCTCTCTACTCCAAGTGCCTTCACATAGACTCCAGGCCTCTCTCAGGGGCCCCATGACTTCTGATACAGACCCTCTTTCCAGCCCTTAAAAACACTCAGCTTCATTGGTAATAATAACAATAAAGCCAGCACATCTATGCAATACCACTGTCATCTTGTACATTTAGGGGATTAAAAAAAAGTAACTGGTGAGGACCTAGTGAAATGTCTCTCTTATATGCTGCAGGTGGAACTGCGAATTGGGAACCCCTTTGAAAGCAACTGGAAAATATTTATCGAAAGCCATAAAAATGTTCCTATTTCTGGAACCAGTAATCTTATTTGAGGATCTGTCCTAGGGAAATAATATAAACTATGGAAAAACTCTGTGCACAAAGATGTCCAGTTGAATGTTATTTATAAGAATGCAAAACAACACTGCTTCAGTGTGCAATGACAAGGGAAAGATGGTGATGGGTCAACCCAATGGTATATGGGGTCACCATGACAGCTGACACAGTGAAGCCATATCTTTGTAGTCACATAAATCTTAGCTCAAATCCTGACTCTTCCAGTTTCTTTTTCTTTTCTTTTCTTTCTTTCTTTTTTTTTTTTGAGACAATCTCGCTCTGTTGCCCAAGCTGGAGTGCAGTGGCACAATTTCGTCTCACTGTAACCTCTGCCTCCTGGGTTCAAGTGATTCTCCTGCTTCAGCCTTCTGAGTAGCTGGGATTACAGGCCTGTACCACCATACCCAGCTAATTTTTGTATTTTTAGTAGAGACGGGGTTTTGCCATGTTGGCCATGCTGGTCTCAAACTCCTGACCTCAGGAGATCCACCTGCCTCAGCCTCTCAAAGTGCTGGGATTACAGGTGTGAGCCACCACATCTGACCTGACTCTTCCAGTTTCTGCTGTGTGATCTTGGTCAAGTTCTTTAATCTCACAGGGCCGCTGGGCCTCAGTTTCCTGATAGAACAGGAATATCATTCATCTTATTTTTCATGAGCAGAGGAGTCATTTCCATGAAGAGCTGCGTTCCAGGCAGCAGGTGGTTAGTGCTCCAGCAACCCTCCTCCTCCCCCACAGTGACAGCTCACCAAGCACTTTTACTTCCACAATCTCATGCAATCTTGACAACCTCAGGACGATTATTTCCACTTGGCAGATAAAGCAACTGAGGCTAAGTGAGGTGGAGAGTAAAAGTCACCCAGCAGTTAAGAGGGATAATCAGGACTTGTCCCCAGGGCTTCTGACCTTTGCATGTGCTGTGGCAATCTCGTCTGCAACTCCTACGCATCCTTCAAGACCCAGTTCAAATATCACCTCTTCTAGGGAGCCTCTCCTGATACTTCCCTGTCTGTGCTCCCATGGCACAGGGAGGCTTGTGACCTGGAGGCCTGCAGGGGCTTTGGCAGAAAGTTTAGCTCCAGATTCAAGGCCCAGCTTCCCCCTCCCCCACCTCCTGAGAAGATGGAGTGGTAATTACTCTGGTTATATCTCCCTCCTGATTTAATAGGTGAAAAAGAGGGTTTAACTTCCTTTGGTACTCAGAGGGTGGTGAGGTTAAAAATGAAGCACGTTCTTTGAAATGACAGCTGTCCTTTTTTCTTCAGCATGGAGGACTCTGGAAATGTCCCCTGCGTGGGCATGCGCCATTTAATAGAGCACGGCCTCGGGCCTCAGTTTCCCTGTCTGTCCAGTAGAGTACTTCCTCGGAGGGTTGTGGGGGGTCCGCATGAGTTAATTTATGTAGAGCTTTCTTCACAGTGACTACTGGAAGCATGGCACGAATGTGAGCTATTATTTTCATTAATCTTATTACTGAAGGGCGCACTTTGCGCGAGGTAATTGCCTGTTTACTGAGAGGCCTCCCCAGGCCAAGCGCAGGGCCCGAGGCAGGGCCTGGCACGATGCCCGGCTCCGCCGAGCACAGCGAGGGGAGGAAGAAATGAAGAGATGTCCCCGGGGAGGTGACATTTGAGTGGGGAGAAGACGGAGAGGCTCCGGGAAGGGACCTGAGGCCGCGGCCAAGGCAATAATGAAATGCGCGGCTGCGGCTTCCGGGGCGCGCCCAGGGGAGCCCTTGGGACACGCTAAGCTGGAGCTTAACACCGGCGAGGGGCGGCGGGCGGCAGCCCGGGGCGGGGGCTGGGTGGGAAGCATCCCACAGTCCGGATCCGCTGGCTGGACAGGGGCGGGTGCCTCCGTGAGGCCCCCAGGCTCGGGTTCTGCCCCACCCAGCGCGGCCCTGCCGCCTCGCCCCGGATTATTTACCCCCAACCCGACCTCACTCCTAGCCTGCAGCTAGGACCCGGGGTCGAGAGTCAGCCACCTCTCATTCTGGTCCGGACCCAGCCTCTCACCAGCCGTGTGACCTTGGGGAGGTCACTGAACCTTAGGCGCTCCGGGCCTCAGTTCCCGCCTCTGCAAACTGGGAATAATCATAGCGCACACATTAGGGTTGTTGTGAAACAAAATGAGTTAGTTCAAGGACGTAGAACAGGCACACAGTAAGTGCTCAATAAATGTTGGGGGTTGTTTCTTTGATTGGCATCTCGAGGACTAGTTTGGGAGTCCTTCGGGGGAAGGTGCTGAGCCTGGTGCTGAAAGCAATGGTTTGAATCCTGTTCTATCACTATGTGTGTGACCTTGGCCAGGTCATTTCTGCTCTTGGAGCCTCAGTATCCTCATCTGTAAGACGGGACATCTTACAGTTATGCAGATGTAGACATCTTAAACATCTTAAACAGTTATGCAGACGAGAAATAAAACATCAGCTCCCGTTTGGGGAGCCAAGCATGATGCCACCTGCTCTATGCCTCCACTAAACTCACATAATCCTGGGCATGATAACCCCTCGGCCATTCCTTTCACTTACAAACTGGGGCTTATGGGGTTTACTCATAACCTGCTTGAGGTCCCACAGCCCGAACATGGGGCAGCTGAGGCTGGAAGGGAAGACTCTCTGATGCTGCATGGCTTCTCCCAGCAAAGGGAAGAACGTGTGTTTGTTTTGTCAGCCACACCATGGCAGGGCTTCAGGGAGGCTGGTGAGCCCCAGGCCCCCGTGGGAGTGAGGTAGGTCAGGCATGGCCGTGAGCTTGGCAAAGGGCAGGCTTGACCTGAGTTCTCATCTCTGCTTCTTGCCTGAGTGGCCTCGGACAGCTGCTCATTATTGAGCCTCGAGTTCCTCATCTGTCAGGTGGGCACTTCCTGCTTCCCTGGTTATGGTAGCTGAGGTCACTGTAGAAACAAGGAGTTTATCAGAGAGAGGAGGGAACCAGGTGAGGTAAACCCCAACCCCAACCCTTCTGCTGGCAGAAGGACCAGCACAAGTCAAGGCGTGGAGGTGTGAAACCGGATGGAGGATTGGCATTGGAGGCTCAGAATGGCAGGAACAGGGGTGGGCTTGCAGAAGAGGCTGGAGAGGGAAACAGGATCCCATGTGAATGGCTTAATGATGAGTGAAGAGCTTGGATTTTATTTTGAAGCAGCCTTTGAAGGCTGAGAGTTGAGTTAGGGCTTGGGGCATTAGGTAAGTCCACCTTCAACACCAACAGGAGCACCTGTCTCCCACTGAGAGCCTGCGTCTTGCCTAGCACTTGACAGGTTTCATTTAATCATCCTTAGAACAACCCTCTGTCTCAGGTAGGCATGTCAATAATCCCCATTTGAGGCACAGAGAGGTTAAAGAAGTGGTCTGGGGTCACACAGCTGCTAAGGGTAGAGTTGGGATTTGAAGCAGTCTGGCCAGCTCCAGTGTCCACACCCCTAACCACTTCCCCCTCTTGCCTCCTTGCGTGGTCAGCCCTGGGCACCAGCCCTTCCAGGGCTGACTCTGAGAAGTCCCAAAGTTGTGGATCTCTCTGTCTGTGCCCAGCCTATTCCTGCTTCTCACCTGGGCTCTTGGGCCTAGGTTGACTGACGGTGCAGCTTTAATGGAGTAGCCTTGGCTGCCAAGGCAAGGGGGAGGGGAGCAATTTCTCAGAAATCCAATAAGTCGAGTGACTCAGTGTGCCGGCAGCCCCCTTCCCACCCCTGCCTCAGCTCTGGTCCCGGCTGACCGAGGTCACGGTCACCCGCATTCCACCCCACCCCAGCCTGCCCCAGCACCTCCTCCTGGCCAGGATCTTGGGAGCATAGTCTGAAGACTGCCCCCAACCTTTGCCCTGGGTCCCCCATCAGGTGCCGCCTCCTCAGTCTCTGCCTCCTGTCCTGCCCCTGTGCCACCCTCCTGGACCTTCCACCTGGGTCATCTTTCCCAAAGGCAAATTGGATCTTGTCTCTCTCCTCCTCTCTGCTGCCCCAGAGGGGGGTCCCAATCCCCCCAGACAGGCCAGCAAGGTGGTTTGCCATCATCTCCCACCCACCTTCCCAGCTCTGTGTCCTGAAACTTCTCCAGACACAATTGGTAAGCATCTCCTTATGCTTCCAAGAGTCTGTGAGCTTCTGTAACTAACTGCTGTGCCCCCTGCCAGGAATGCCCTTCCTTTCATCGTCATGATGAGTAAAATTCTACTTAGCTTTCAAGTGGCACCTCCTCCTGAAAGCCTTCCCTGATTTCCCCTGGCAGGCCTAGTTACTCCTTCCCTGGTGTGCCCCCAATGCCTGGTTTGTGCTGGTATTAGCAGTGATCCCATTGTATGGCAATTATTTGATTAGCCGTCCCCTCTCCCCAACAGACTTTGAAAACTCCTCCGTAATATCCTAATAGCTGTCATCACTGAGTGCTTACTATGTGCTGGTTACTGGGCTAAGACTTTACCTGCCTGATTTTCAGTTTTCTCAATAACCCTGGAGGCAGGCACCATGCCTATCCCCATTTTACTAAGATAAATGGAAGCATAGCCAGGTGAAATGACTTGCCTGAGGTCATACAGCACTTAAGCGGCAAAGCAGTCTCTGCAGAGGTAGCCTTTTAACCAGCCCTCTTTGCTGTTTCCTCTTCCAAGCTCAGGCCCCAGCACAGATCAGCCATGCCCAAAGATTTTCTGAGTGAATGAATGAGCAGGAGACCCCCCACAGCCAGGTCTCTAGATTGAGAGGTTTAGGGAAGGGAATTAGCATGGAGTGAGCTCGTGAGTGTGACAGGAGTGCCCCCAGCAGCCCTGGGGCCCTGATACTATTATAGATTGAGTGTCGCTAACAGGTAAATCTGAAATCTAAAATACTCCAAAATTGGAAACTTTTTGAGCACTGACATGATGTTGAAAGGAAATACTGGAGCATTTTGCATTTCTGATTTTCAGATTGGGGTGCTCAATTGGTATAACACTAATATCCCCAAATCCGAAAAAGTTCAAAACCCCAAACACTTCTGGTCCCAAGTATTTCAGATAAGGAATACACAACCTGTATCTCAGTTTACAGATGAGGAAATGGAGGCTTGGAGCTCTTAAAGGACTCCCTCAAGCCCAGAGTAAATTGGTTGCAGAGGCAGGGGCTGTGTGATTCAGAGCCCAGGTTGGGACAAAGACAGGTCTGGGGGGCCCTCTGCTTCTGGAGAGGAGAGAGAGGCTCCTTTTTATTTCACCAAAGCTCCCCCTGCAGAGATTGGGGTCATGGCCTTGACTCTGTTGTCAGGGGGCCTGAGAAGGGGACGGTCAGGACGTTTTCAAGTAAGAATTCAGCTAAGGCCTGGTGAGGAGAGGCCATGTGAGGTGTCTGCTGGAGGAGGGAGAAAGGGAGTGTAAGTTGTGGGTAAGAACTTAGGCTTTGGAAATGGACAGTGCTGGGTTTGAGTCCTGCCTCTGCTATCTATTAGCTGTGTGACCTTGGGCAATGCATTAACCTCTCAGAATCTTACCTTATCTGTAAAATGGGGATACTATGCCTCATATCAGGTTTTATTGAGGATCACAAAATGTTGCATCCAAAGTATTAGTACTTGGCACATAGCACTTTGTAAATATTAGTGTTTATTAGTAGAGTCAGTATTAGGCTAGAATTTGGGTTAGGTTGAATTGATAGAATTTTGAGGGAAAGCCTCGGACCCAGGTCTGCCAGTCTGTTTGGGACCTGTCTGCACTTGTCTGTGTCTTAGGTTCACCCAGAGGACTCTGCTAGGGATCAGGACAGGGCTGAGCTCAGAGCTGGGGCTTGGGTCATAGCAGAATGAAGAGTGAAACAGACTGGAGTTAGAATCCTGCTTTTCCCACATTGCTGGGTGACCTTGGACAATGTACTTGCTCTCTCTCTTTTATTTTTATCTTTTGGAGACAGGGTTTCCCTCTGTCCCCCAGGCTGGAGTGCAGTGGCTTGATCATAGCTCACTGCAGCCTCGACCTCCTGGGTGTAGGTGCTCCTCCCACCTCAGGCTCCCAAGTAGTAGCTGGGACTGCAGGCACACACCACCAT
Organism: Pongo pygmaeus; assembly: GCF_028885625.2. Classification (NCBI taxonomy): domain Eukaryota; kingdom Metazoa; phylum Chordata; class Mammalia; order Primates; family Hominidae; genus Pongo; species Pongo pygmaeus. Next base: position 200,004,333 of record NC_072373.2, read on the forward strand.
GTCCAACTGTTTTTTTTTTTTTTTTTTGAGACAGAGTTTTGCTCTTGTTGCCCAGGCTGGAGTGCAATGGCACAATCTCGGGTCACTGCAACCTCTGTCTCCCGGGTTCAAGCGATTCTCCTGCCTCAACCTCCCAAGTAATTGGGATTACAGGCATGCGGCACTATGCCCAGCTAATTTTGTATTTTTGGTAGAGATGCGGTTTCACCACATTGATCAGGCTGGTCTCAAACCCCCGACCTCAGGTGATCTGCCCACCTTGGCCTCCTAAAGTGCTGAGATTATGGGTGTGAGCCCCAACTGTTTTATTTATTTATATTTATTATTGTTATTTTTTTGAGATGGAGTTTCTCTCTTGTTGCCCAGGCTGGGGTGCAATGGCATAATCTCAGCTCACTGCAATCTCTGCCTACTGGGTTCAAGCGATTCTCCTGCCTCAGTCTCCTGAGTAGCTGGGATTACAGGCACCTGCCACCACGCCTGGTTAATTTTTGTATTTTAGTAGAGATGGGGGTTTCACCATGTTGGTTAGGCTGGTCTCGAACTCCTGACCTCAGGTGATCCACCCGTCTCGGCCTCCCAAAGTGCTGGGATTATGGGTGTGAGCCACTGCGCCCGGCCTTATTTTTTGTATTTTTAGTTTGAGGCTGGCCTCGAACTCCTGAGCTCAAGTGATCCTCTCGCCTTGGCCTCCCAAAGTACTGGGATTACAGGCATGAGCCACCGTGCCCGGCCCACTTGCTGTCTTTAAGCTTCAGTTTCCCTCTCTGTAAAATGGGGGTAATAACCACCCATCCCAACAAGGCGTTTGGTTAGGATTAAGTAAGATCATGGTGCCAGCCCTTAGACCTCAGTGAGTGTTTTATATTTTAAAAATGATTTTCCTCCCCAGCAGTTTTCCACGTCAAATTATTTGTTTCTAGAGAACGACCACGTAGCTGCTTGTAGCTGGCTTTCTTCGTCCATCCTTCCATTCACCCGCGGTTGGTGCCTGCTGAAGTCAGATCTGCAGCGGGCACTGTGGATCCAGAGGCAGCAGAGGAGAGACGTCAGGAGAGGCCTCCCTAGGGCTGAGATCCCTGGTTCAGTTTTGCAGGCTGGCAGGGGCGCTGCATGTGCGAAGGCACAGAGGCCTGCCTGTGGAACTATGCGGAGCTTTATGAAAATCGGAACGGGTCGGGGTACAAGCAAAGTCCCAGTGTTTGCAGCGTTCTTCCCAACTCTGTCGCCTGTCGCTCGACGCGGACCTCCTGCAAACGAAGCGCGGGTGCCCTCTGCTGGCCTTTCTGAGGACTGCACCTTCTACTTTGGGGACTCCCAGCCCCCGTGTCTTTGGGAGGCAAATGTCCATAAAAGGTGGAGTATCTAAACTGGAAGGACCCTCAGAAATCATCCACCCCTGACTTCCCGATGGAGACGTGAGGCCCTGTGTAGGGCAGGGAGCTTGCACAGGGCAGAAATTCGGGCCCCTGAATCCAATAGAGGTTGTGCCGGCAGTGCCTGGGGTAGGGAGGTGCCCAGGGAGGGTTCTGGCCACGGAGCTCCAGCCTGCAGGAGGTGGGATGGGGGGTGGAGGGTGACTGCAGAGAGCAGAGGGGGTTTCAGATTCTCAGCCCCTTGCCCCATCTGGCTGGCTTAGTCGTGGGATTTCCTGTTTTGTCTTGGAGTAGCGGCATTGCAACCTGATAACCATGAAACAGGAGCTCAAGATGTGTGTGTGTGTGTGTGTGTGTGTGTGTGTGTCTTGAAGGGTGATGTTGGCATCAATCAGTAGATGTCCTGGGCTGGTGACATCACCCCCCTACTGCTCTGATCTTCCTTTAAAGCTGTTCCTTTCTCCACTCCTAAGTCCCCAGCGGCTGCCACTGTCGCCTGGCCCTTGGTTCTCCAGCAAAGGTGGTAGCGGGTGAGGGGACATGAAAGCAGGAAAGACCCTTACCTTTAGAGCCCCAGCAGAAGATAGCCATGGGTGCCAAAGCCAGGATGGGCTCAGAATGGGCAGGCTTCATAGGCCTCTCTCTAGGCCTTAGTGCCCTCACCTGACAAATGGGGACAATGAAGTGTAGATGCATGGAGAGGGCAAATGAGGCACTGCAGGAAGAGTGCCCAGTGCCGCGTCTGGCACACCGTGGGCCCTGGGTGAAGGGCAGAAGGTATTAGTATTTCTTAGCTGGGTGCTCTGGTGCTTGGTAGTCGGGACCCATCTCCCTGTCTGACTTTATTGCTCCTAGGCCTTCCTCCTCACTCTGCTCCAGCTGCACTGGCCCTGCTTCCATGCCTGGAGAACACCAGGTTCATTCCAGTCGGGAGTCTGCACAGCGGCTCTTCCTGCTGCTGGGTTCGGTTGTTGCATTGCCTGTTCCTTCTCAGCTCTCAGGTCCCTGCCTAATGTCACCTCCCTGGGGCAGTCTCTCTGACTACTACAGCAAGGCACCTACTGTGCCTCTTGACAGCCAGCCTTCCTTACTTTCTTCCTTCTCTTTCTTTCTTCCTTCCTCCCTCCCTCTCTCCCTCTCTCTCTTTCCCTTTTCTTTCTTTCTTTTTCTTTCTTTCTTTCTTTCCTTCTTTCTTTCTTTCTTCCTTTCTTTCTTTCTCTTTCTTTCTTTCTCTTTCTTTCCATCCCTCTCTTCCTCTCCCTCCCTCTTTCTTTCTTTCTCTCTTTCTCTCTTTCTTTCTTTCCTTTCTGTCTTTCTTTCTTTCTTTCATCTTTCCCTCCCTCCCTCTCTCTTTCTTTCTTCCCTCCCTCCTTTCCTCCCTCCCTTCCTTCCTTCCTTCTTCCTCACTTTTTCTTTTTTGAGACGGGGTCTTGCTCTGTTGCCCAGGCTAAGTACAGTGGTGCAATCATAGCTCACTGTAACTTTGAACTCCTGGGTTCAAGGGATCCTCCCACCTGGGCCTCCCAAAATGCTGGGATTACAGGCATGAGCCACCATGCCTGACCCCTGTTGTCTGGGGCACTGTTGTTGGAGTAGGTGCTGCTGGAGAGTGCATATATGTTCACCTATGTGCTCCCATGTGTGCCTGGACATCTGGGGGAAGACTGAGGCACTTTCTAATACATCCTAGCACCTGACACCACCAGAGCCTGAGTGATTTGTTGACTGTTTGTTTCCCTACCCCCATCTCTCAGGCTGTGAGCCTCTTCAGGCTGGGGACCTTGTCTCTTGTGTTCCCAGCCATGTCTCTGGTGCCTGTAACAGTGTGCAGCACATAGTAGGCCCTCAATATTTATGTGATTTATGTGTGGACTGTTCAGAGGCTTCTAGTGCATGATAATTTGGAGCCAGATGACCCTGGCTTGAAATCCCCAATCCTGGCTCCATCCCTCATTGGCTATGTCGGTCTTACTGGGCCTTGGTTTCTTCATCTGTTAGATGGGGCTAAGTAGAGTGACATCACAGCTGGTTGTTAGGAACCAAAAAGGTCATGAGCACACAATGTGTGCACCAGGAGTTACTGAGAACAAGAACGATGCTGGTATTATCAAGCAATGACTGTGTGCCGGGTACCGCTCTAAGATCTCTACTTCTTTTAACTCATTTCATCCTCACAACTGCCTTATGAGGGAGGATTATGATTATCCTGTATTACAGATGAAGACACTGAGACTCAGAGAAGGAAGTCCCATGCCCAGCAATGACCCTGACTCCCCAGCAAGTGCTGTAGATGCAGGCGCTTTTGAGGGCCCGGCCAGTTTCCTCCTTGGCATTTAACCAGTGCTCAGGAAGGACTGGAAATCAGGTGACCCGAGTCCGATTGCCATCTCTGCACTGACTTGCTGTGACCCCGGGGGAGGCTGTGCCCCTAGGACCTCCTCTAGAGCCCCATTTGTCCATGTACGTCGTGAAGGCATGGGACCAGGGGCTGGTGGGTTTTGAGGGGTTTGCAAACTCCAGTGCCTGGGGCCAGGCAGGAACTGGGAGAAGGCGGTTGGAACCGGGAGGGCTGGACTGAGCTGGGCAGTGGCCACTCAGCTCTGGCTGATGATGGCCAGGCGGGAATGCAGGCCCAGTATTGCCAAATCTTTGAACTTTTCAAGAGAAGCAGAAAATTTGGATTTTTAAATGTGAAATCTGATTTTTAAATGTTGGCAACAATTTAAAAAGAAAGAAAGAAAGAAAGAAAGACACTGTGTAGGCCAAACAAAGCCCATTTGTGGGTTGCATTTGAGCTCGTGGCTGTCACTTTGCAATCCATGAGATACTCAATATCTAGAGGCCTCTTCCTGTCCTTGGGCCTTTGATAAAAATGACTCACACTGTAAAGTATTTACTATGCCCAGGGGCATGATTCTGATGCCATTTAACTCTCTCCCCACCTCCTTACCCACCATGTAATATTTTCCTACCAGGTAATGTTATCATCTCTATTTGATAGGTGGGCAAACTGAGGCCCAGAGAGGTTAAGTAATGCGTCCAGGGTCACACAGCTAATAAATGGCATTGCTGGGGCAGCCTTGCTGAGCAGGGCTCTCCTGCTCCAAAGCTTACCCGTGTAACCACTTTCCCATACTGCCACAATGAACTTGACCTCCTGCCTCCAGGACTCCCCAATCCTGGCCTCCTGGGGACTCATGCACTCACTGGCTGACCCCAAGGTTGATCTAGCATAGTCTTGGTCCAGAAGGGGGGATGACCAAGGCAGGGGACCTCCTGATCCTCCCAGGACTCTGTGTTTTCCTCTCCCCAGATCCCCAGGTGCTGCAGGCTGCACGGGACACCTGCTGGCCTGATGAGAAACCTGCCGAAGCAGCACCAAGGCCATGGCCTCCTCCAGCAGCCCAGCCACAGACTGGAGGAAATGTCTTCTCCTTTTGGAAATCCTGGCGGGGAGCGGGCCAGTCCCTGTGTCAGCCAAGCTGCTGTCGACGTCGATGTTGCGTATTTCTTTCTTTCTTTTTTTTTTGAATCTCGTTCTGTCGCCTAGGCTGGAGTGCAGTGGTGTAATCTCGGCTCACTGCAAGCTCTGCCTTCTGGGTTCATGCCATTCTCCTACCTCAGCCTCCCGAGTAGCTGGAACTACAGGCGCCCGCCACCACGCCCAACTAATTTTTTGTATTTTTAGTAGAGACGGGTTTCACCATGTTAGCCAGGATGGTCTCGATCTCCTGGCCTCATGATCCGCCCGCCTCGGCCTCCCAAAGTGCTGGGATTACAGGCGTGAGCCACCGTGCCTGGCCCAACATTGCATATTTCTCCAGGAACCCCTGCTACAAACTAGGGCTGAAAATCCCCCAGGTGTCTCCAAGACCACGTGTGCCTGTGCTCAAGTGGGTACCTGGCTCTGCAAAGGTCACTGTGTGGGAGGGTGAGTTTGGAAAGTGCCTGTATGCGAATGGTGGGCTTCGCTGTCCACTGTAGAGGGGGGCTGTCTAGGGGTACTGTTGTTGAAGCAGGTGCAGCTAGAGAGTCCATGAGTGTGCACGTATGTTCACCTATGTGCTCACATGTGTGCCTGGACATTTGGGTAAAGATTGAAGTTTGTGTTTTTTTCTTATTTATTTTTTATTTTTTGAGATGGAGTCTCTCTCTGTCGCCCAGGCTGGAGTGCAGTGGCGGGATCTCGGCTCACTGCAAGCTCCGCCTCCTGGGTTCATGCCATTCTCCTGCCTCAGCCTTCCTAGCAGCTGGGACTACAGGCGCCCACCACCATGCCCGGCTAATTTTTTTGTATTTTTAATAGAGCCGGGGTTTCACCGTGTTAGCTAGGATGGTCTTGATCTCCTGATCTCATGATCTGCCCGCCTCGGCCTCCCAAGTGCTGGGATTACAGGCATGAGCCACCGTGCCTGGCCTTTTTTATTTTTTATTTTTTATTGAAGTCTAATTTTCATACAGTAAAGTGTGGAAAGCTTTTTTTTTTTCTTTGAGATGGAGTCTTGCTTTGTCGCCCAGGCTGGAGTGCAGTGGCACGATCTTGGCTCTCTGCAATATTCCCCTCCCCGGTTCAAGTGATTCTCCTGCCTCAGCCTCCCGAGTAGCTGGGATTAGAGGTACCTGCCACCACGCCCGGCTAATTTTTATATTTTTTAATAGAGATGGGGTTTCACCATGTTAGCCAGGCTGCTCTTGAACTCCTGACCTCAGGTGATCTGCCCGCCTCAGCCTCCCAAAGTGCTGGGATTACAGGCGTGAGCCACCGCACCCGGCCTAGGTATGCAAATCTTAGATGTACATCCTGATGGATTTTTATATATGTATAAAACTGTGACTATCACCTGTGTCCAGGGTCTCACTTGTGCCACCTCCCTACAAGGTGACCACTATTCTAGCCTCTGTCACATGTATCAGGACCTGAGCTCCCCTTGAGGTTTTTTTTTTTTTTTTTTTGAGAAGGAGTCTCACTCTTTCACCCAGGCTGGAGTGCAGTGGTGCGATCTCAGCTCATTGCAACCTCTGCCCCCCGAGTTTAAGTGATTCTCCTGCCTCAGCCTCCCGAGTAGCTGGGATTACAGGCATGTGCCACCATGGCCAGCTAATTTTGTATTTTTAGTAGGATGGAGTTTCACCACGTTGGTCATGCTGGTCTTGAACTCCTGACCTCAGGTGATCCACCTGCTTCAGCCTCCCAAAGTGCTGGGATTACAGGTGTGAGCCACTGTGCTCAGCCTTGTCCTGGTTTTTGAAGTGGCAGAGCCTAGGATCCAGAGAGGAGACTGACTTGGTCTCAGCTGCATCAGCCTGCCCAGGCCTTGGCTTCCTTCAGCTCTAGCTGTAACTGGGTGGGATGTGAGGGCACTTTGATTATGCCTTCACATCTTAGGCCCCCTGAGCACTGTCACAGCCCAAGCAGAAGGCAGTGTGGGGCCAGGAAGAGAGCTGGCTTTGCAGCCATACAGGAGACTTGAGGTCGAGTCCTGGCTCTGCCACTTATTTATGGTGTAATTTTGAGCGATCGTTTTGCCTCTCTGAGCCTGGGTTTCTTTCTCTGTAAAATGGGAACAGTAACAGGACTCACTTCATAAGAGTAGTGTGAGGATTAATAGTAGTAATGGGGCTCATGATAGCTGCCAGACTTGGAGGGTTTATCACATGCCATCACATGCCTGATGCTGTGACCACACTGAATCATCCCAGCAGCAATATAAGGAGTTTATTGCTGCTATCCCCATTTAACGGAAGAGAAAACTGAGGTTCAAAGGGGTTAAACGGTTTGCTCAAGGTCTTCTGCTAGTAAATAGTAGTGCCCGGATTCCAGCCTAGATCTATCTGACTCCAAATCCCAGAATGCTTAACCCAGGAGGGTTATTCAAGATATTTAACAATTGGCCTGGCCTGGGCCTTGAGCCATCAGAATAGATGCCTACCATAAATAAACAAGTTGCATGCGCTCCCGGCCCCATCTCATCCGTGACACACTCGACTGTGTTAAATGGGATTAATCCAGGAAATGAGATTACAGATGTCAAGCAGCTTGGAGAACCATGAAGCACTCCACAAGCGCTGATTTCTATTTCTTCTCACATTGTGGGACTGGAGAACGAACTGGCCTGGGAACCAGGAAACCTGGGCTTACGTCCTGGCTCTGCCATTAACTTGCTGGAAAGCATTGGAAGAAAGTTTCCAGAGTCAAACATTAACAAGGCCAAACCTGCTAAAGAGAGCGTGCTCCGTTAGTTCCTGCCGTTCAGGCCCCTCCATGTGCTAATTACAAACGGCACATAAGCCAGGCCTTCAGCTGGGCCAGGTTGTTAGAGCATTCAATTAAGGAACGGCATGTTAGAGCTTCTAAGAAACAAGCTAAAATATATTGTATGTATTTGATATGTACAACTTGCTCTACTTAAAGCACAAAACCTGGTGAGTTTTGACACCTGCAAAAGTGTCCCACAATCAGTGTACCTCCCATTTCCATATCTCCCCACTTCTTCTCATTCCCTTTAGCGGTCCATCCCTTCCCCCACTCCCATTCCCAGGCCAGCGTTGATCTGTTTTCTTACCCTCTAGATCGCTTTTCCTTTTCTAGGGGTTTCTGTAATTGAAAGCACAGAGTATTAGACTTCTGTCTAGCTCCCTTCATTCAGTGAACTCTTTCCTGAGATTTAGCCCTGTTTCTTGAGATGTATCCCTGTTGCTGGGTGTTCCTTTTTATTGCTGAGTAGTACTCTGCTGCATGGATATACCACAATCTGTTTTTCCATTCACCTGTGGATGGACATTTGGGTTGTTTTCAATTTTTGACTATTATAAGTAAGCGGCGACAAACGTTAATGTGCGTGTGCCTTTCGGGACATGTTCTTGTTTCTCTTGGGCAAATACTCAGCAGTGGAAGGGCTGGGTGGGGCAGACTGCTTTCCAGGGTGGCCATGCGTTCCCACTGGTGTGTGTGAAAGTCGCTGTTGCTCCACATCCTCACCAACACTTAGCATGGCCGGCCTTTTTCATTTTGACCATTCTAGGGCATGTGTAGTGCTATGCAGTGTGGCTCACACTGCAGTGTGGAAGAACAAATGGTTTCTGATGGTCTGTGATGTGCTGGGAGGAGCTGATCTGAACAATGAAGAGGGAGACTATTGGAGGAGTGGGTGCTGGTTTATTTTATGAGGCACCAGAAGGCAGAACTAGGGCCAATTAGTGGCACCCATAGGGATTTCAGAAAGAGCTTTCTATCTGTCGGGACTGTCTAATGATGGAATGAATTTTCTTACGGAGTAGTGAGCTCACCATTGCTGGGAGTGGTCAAGCCTTTGAGTAGCTGCTGAGACTTGTGAGGTTGGACTAGATTTCCAACGAGGTTCCTCCGGGCCTGCCTATTTTGGCTTCTGTGGCTCTAGGAATCATCAGGTGATAAAAGCCTCATTACCAGAGTAAGCATTAATATCCGAGTCTTGCTGGCTCCGCCCCCCACCTCCGCCTGTGGGAACTCCAGCTCCTGGGTTCATTCCTCTCCCCTCTCAAGAGTGTGCGTGAATCCCCACCCCCTCCCACCGCTGCTGCTGCAGCTGTCTCCATCGGGGCCCTGCCCCAGCCGGGTCCTGCCTCCCAGGGCCCCCACGCTCTCAGTCCTCTGCCACTTCGGGAGCTCACTGCTTGCCAGGGAGAGAGGGGAAGGGCGCTCCTTGAGGGTGGGTCCCCTGGCAGGGCAGCGTGGACCGTCTTCAAAGCAGCTCTCTTTGCCCACACTCAGCCTCCCCACCTAGCGTTGTTGCTGCTGCTGGGGTGGCCGGGCTGGAGCGGGTCCTGGTACCAGGTGTCAAGATGTGTCCAGAACCAAGACCCCCTCCCACCGGGGGCCCCTGCCACTGAATCTCGCTTGTGACCCGCTCTCTGCTTTCTCTTACAGAGCCTTTCCTCCTTGGCTCCTGGCAGTCCTGCCTGGTTTCCATTAGGCGCCTGCCCCAAGTCAGCCGGTCACATCATACATGTGTCTGAACCCCAGCCATGGTGAGGTGCAAGTGCCCTTTGCCCCATGGCCATCCTGTGACCAGGAGGATGGTTGCACATGGAGGCTGGATGCTGAATGTCACCCAGCCCTCATACTGCATGCGTCCAGATCTCAGATCTGGCAGGTCCTCTATGACCCAGCAGGAGTAATCAAAGGCAATTTCATTTAAAAGGAAGGCTTTCTTTGGGACTATGTTTACCCTACTTGATTCTTTTATTTAAAAATAGGTAGGCTGGGTGCAGTGGCTCACACCTGTAATCCCAGCACTTTGGGAGGCCGAGGTGGGTGGATTACTTGAGGCCAAGAGTTCAAGACTATCCTGGGCAACATGGCAAAACCCAGTCTCTATTAAAAATACAAAAATAGGTGAGCATGGTGGCGCACGCCTGTAATCCCAGTTACTTGGGAGGCTGAAGCAGGAGAATCACTTGAACCCAGAAGGTGGAGGTTGCAGTGAGCCAACATAGTGCCACTGCAGTCCAGCCTGGGCGACAGAGTAAGATTCTGTCTCAAAAAAAAAAAAAAAGTGCAGAGCATATCCACTTTTGAAACCAGTTTTGTAGAATGAGTGTTTTCCATGTATGTTAGCTAGCCTCTAACGTGGCTCCCAGTGGTCCCTTCTCCTGGGATTCGTGCCCGTGTCATCCCCTCCAACACTGTACCAGGGTGCGTCTGTGTGAAGGATAAAATACGGGAGTACTGATGGGGCGTCACTTCTGAGATTGGGTTATGAGAAATGCTGCAGCTTCCATCTTGGTAGTTTTGGAGAGTTTTCTCTCTCTTTTAGGTCATTTGCTCTGGATGGCCAGCTGTCCTGTCCTGAGCAGCCTTATGGAGAGGCCTGTGGGGTGAGAAACTTAGGCCTCCCCCCAATAACCAACAAGAAACTGAAGCCTGCTGCCCACAGCCCTGTGAGGAGCTTGACGGCAGAGTCCCCAGCCCAACTGAGCTTTCCAAAGATGGAAGCCCTGGCTGACGTGTTGGCTGCAGCCTCACGAGAGACTCTGAGTCATAGCCACCCAGAAAAACTTCTCAATTCCGTTATGACATAATGAATGCTGTTTTAAACCACTGAACATGGGGCTAATTTGTTATGCAGCAATAGATAACTAATACACCCTGTGATAATGTACTAAGATTTGGGACATCAGTCATTTCCTCCTGCTTTACCCCACCCCAAACTACCAGGAGCCTGCTGTGCTATGGGGAGCCCTCCTGGTCCAGCATAGCTGACAGGATCAGGGGAGTCACTTGACCAAAGCCAAGACAATTCAGTTGTCCCTTCTAGAAATTCTTTCTTTCTTCTTTCTCCCTTCCTCCTTCCTTCCCTCTGTTCCTCCTCCCCTCCCTCTCTTCCTTTTTCCCTCCCTCTCTTCCTTCTTCTCTCCCTTTCTTCCTCCTCCCCTCCCTCTCTTCCTCCTCCCCTCCCTCTCTTCCTCCTCCCCTCCCTCTCTTCCTTTTTCCCTCCCTCTCTTCTTTCTTCCCTCCCTCCTTCTTCCCTCTCTCTCTTCCTTCTCCCCTCTCTCTGTTCCCCCTCCCCTCTTTCTCTTCCTCCTCTCCTCTTTCTCTTCCTCCTCTCCTCTTTCTTTTCCTTTTCCCCTCTTTCTCTTCCTTTCCCCTCTCTCTCTTCCTCCTTCCTTCCCTCTCTTCCTCCTTCCCTCTCTTCCTTCCTCCTTCCTTCTCTCCTTCCCTCCTTCCCTCTCTTCCTCCTTCCCTCTCTTTGTCCTTCCTTCCCTCTCTTCCTCCTTCCCTCCCTGGTTTCTTTCTTCTCTCTCTCTCTTCCTCCTTCCCTCCCTCTTTTCTTTCTTCTCTCTCTTCCTCCTTCCCTTTTCCCTTCCTCCATCCCTCTCTCTCTTCGTCCTTCCCTCCCTCTCTTCCTCCTTCTCTCCTTCTTTTCCTTCTCCCCTCCCTCTGTTCCTCCTCCCCTCCCTCTCTTTCTCTTCCTCCTCCCTTCCCTCTTTTTCTCCTTCCCTCCCTTTCTTTCTGCCTCCCTCTTTTTCTTGCTTTCTCCCTCTCTCATTTTCTTTCATCAGGAGGAGAAGATGGAATCAAACAGCTATGAGGTTGAGCTGGAGTAGTGGGTAAGCTCCAGAGACGAGGCAGCCAGGCTGGCCTGCAGAGAGAGAGAACATTGCAGCCAGAGAGAAGCAGGAGGGATTTAGTGTGGTTGAGGAGACACATGCTGCTGAGGACCTGGTGGTTTTGTGTGTCTCGGTGGTGCTTCCGGCCGCGGAACTCTGGGACATTCCTCTGATGCAAAAAGTCATTCTTTTGACTTGGGCTCTCATAAGCTTCTGCTTTTTCCCATCAAATGATCTTAAGACAGTAGTTTTTGAAGGCCACATTTTTGAATAGACACAGAACGTCCCATAGACTGGAGCTGCCTGAGTTTGCATCACCATTTCAGGTTATGCTTGGACATAACCTCATTGGACACTTGGGTAAGTTTTAATTTCTCTCTATTATAAACAATGTTCATGAGCATCTTTGGCACTCACAGCTTTTTTCACATCTCCAGTTACATCTCTAAGAGGCCTTTCCAGAGGTGGGAGGAGTGTGTACCATTTTAGGCAGTAAAAGTACCCTGCTAGATGACTGGCGGGGCATGGTGGCTCATGCCTTTAATCCCAGCATTTTGGGGGGCCAAAGAGGGGGGATCACCTGAGGTCAGAAGTTCGAGACCAGCCTGACCAACATGCTGAAACCCCGTCTCTACTAAAAATACAAAAAATTAGCCTGGCGTGATCGCGCATGCCTGTAATCCCAGCTACTTGGGAGGCTGAGGCAGGAGAATTGCTTGAACCTGGGAGGTGGAGGTTGTGGTGAGCTGAGATGGCGCCATTGTACTCCAGCCTGGAAAACAAGAGCAAAACTGCCTCAAAAAAAAAAAAAAAAAAAAAAAAAAAAAAAAAAAAAAAAAAAAGGACCCTGCTAGATGACTTTCCAAAATAATGACCTGACATGCCCACCAACAGTAGCCGGCATCACTCACCTCACTGGCCCTCATTGGCGTCAGGTCTCTCTCACTGGGGTTGGGGGGTGTATTCTCCTGCTGTTTGTCAGGCTGCTGTGAACTTGACCCTCTGCTACTTGCTTGGGGATCAGGGGTCACCCAGTTTGGGCAGCAGCCATGCAGTGCCAGGTCTCTGGGGTCCGAACAAGTCAGCAAGGATGTATGTCATGTTGGTTAGAATGAAGTGGATTCTAAACACCACTTAAGAATACACTAATAATGGTGTTGGTGTGTTATTCATCTTGAAGAAGTGACAGATGTTTCCCTCAGCAAAATGCTGACGTGGGAAACTGAGTTGGGAGTTAGGAGATTGATGAGTTTTTTCCAAGGGGCTCATTGCCTCTCACCTGGATGACCTCCTCCCCGGTCCCCTGCCTCTGGCTCCAGCCTCCAACCACACTGGTGTCCAGTTCGTCTTCCTGAGGGAGTCTGGGGAGGTGGGATGGGTGCTGGGTTTGGAGTTGGGTGGTGGAGATCTGGTCTGGGTTCTATCCCTGAGCTCCTGGGTGTGGGGACATCAGCTTTTGTTACCCCCGTTCTTGGACCAGCAAATCCAATTTTCCTTTGGGGTCCCACTCTCTTCTCAGTCCTGGGGTGCCATGTGGGGCTGACACTGCCCCCACCGCCTCATCCCCACTCCAGGAGTAGACACATTATCCCCAGAAGTCGCCACTGAGAGTCCTGCAGACCTGTGGCAAGTGTTTGTCGGAGGGGAAGCATGTGTCCCAAGCTAAGCCTGGATCCAACTGCACCTGAAGTTCACTCTTCAAC